>NC_032021.1:4792126-4793107 GCF_001865875.1 Lupinus angustifolius
CCCAAAGAGCATCTTCAAGTCTGTTGCTCCAATCCTTTCTGTTAGGCTGCACCATCTTCTCCAAAATCCTCTTTATCTCTCTGTTTGAAATCTCAGCTTGCCCATTACGTTGGGGTGCTAAGGTGTGGAAACTCTATGAACAACCCCATATTTCTTGAGTATAGCTTGCATGGATTTATTGCAAAAGTGCGTGCCTTGGTCACTAACAATGGCTCTGAGTATGCCAAACCTGCAAAAAATATGAGACCTAACAAAATCCATAACAACCCGAGCATCATTAGTCTTGGTGGCCTTAGCTTCCACCCATTTAGAAACATAATCAACATAAAGTAGAATATAGTAAAATCCAAAAGAAACAGGAAATGGACCCATGAAATCAATACCCCAGACATCAAACACCTCGCAAAACAACATAGGTTGTTGATGCATCTCTTGTCTCCAAGAAAGGGTACCACCTGCTCTTTGACACTGCTCACAAGTGCTACAAATCCTCCACACATCTTTGAAGATGGCGGGCCAATAAAATCCAGAGTCCAGCACCTTTCGTGTTGTCCTTTGGGTACCAAGATGGCCACCCACTGCAGAAGAATGACAAAATTGAAGGACTGATTCAATCTCATGATCTGGAATGCACTCAATCTCATGATTTGGAATGCATCTTCTAGTAACCTAGTTAGTACACAATCTCCATAAATAGGGATCATCCCAAACATAATATTTAGCATCACTCTTAAGTTTATCATTTTGAGCTCTAGATGCAAGTGGAGGAAAAACAGATGCAACCAAATAATTTACAATATTGGCAAACCAAGGGGTGGGGAAAGGAACAGAAATATTCAAAAGTTGTTCATCAGGAAAAACATCTCTGATAGGTATCATATCAACAACTCCTTCAATCCTGCTCAAGTGATCAACCGCCAAATTTTGTGCTCCACTCCTGTCACGGATCTCCAAATCAAACTCTTGGAGCAAGAGCATCCA
>NC_032021.1:4793207-4793706 GCF_001865875.1 Lupinus angustifolius
TTGCATGGTCAGTGAAAACAACAATTCTAGAACCAAACAAATAAGACCTACACTTATCCAGAGCAAATACAAGAGCTAAAAGCTCTTTTTCAGTTGTGGTGTAATTTGCTTGTGCAACATCTAAAGTCCCAGAAGCATAATAAATTACCCTAGGCAGTTTGTCCAATTTCTGAGTAAGGACAGCCCCCAATGCATAATTAGAAGCATCACACATCAGCTCAAAAGGGACTGTCCAATCAGGTGCCTGGATAATAGGAGTGGTGGTCAAGGCTATCTTGAGGCAATCAAATGCCTCTTTACATCTCTCATCAAAATCAAAGACCATCTCCTTTTGCAACATGTTGGATAGTAGAAGAGCCTTCTTGCTAAAATCTTTAATGAACCTGGGACAAAAACCTGCATGATCAAGTAAAGAACGAACCTCTCACACGCAAGAGGGGTAAGGCAATTGTTAAATAACATCTATCTTGGAAGGCTCTACCCCGATTCCCCTATTTGA
>NC_032021.1:4793806-4794028 GCF_001865875.1 Lupinus angustifolius
ATGGCCTCCCCAAAATGATAGGAACTGTGTTACGGGAGGATCTCTCTTCCATACCGAGAATATAAAAATCAGCAGGAAAAATAAGCTCACCAACCCGAACCAAGACATCATCTATCAAACCAGCAGGATAAGTAGTACTTCTGTTTGCTAATTGAATGACTACCCCAGTGGATTGCATAGGTCCAAGTGAAAGAGACATGAAAACAGACATAGGCATAACAT
>NC_032021.1:4794128-4795237 GCF_001865875.1 Lupinus angustifolius
GCTAGATCAACTTCAATTTGTTTGCCTGACCTTAGAGTGATGGCACTCACATTCTTCGGGTTGACCATAGTATGGGAAGGCAACTTATCAGAACTCTGAGCGTGCAATGTGTTTAATGAAGTAGTTTAATGAAGTAGTCATTTGTCCCATCTGGGTGGTCAAATTCTGAATGGAGGACTCTTGTCTCTGAATGGAAGCTCTGGTCTCTTGCTGGAATTGCATATTTTGCAATGTCATTTGCCTCACCAATTCTTCTAATGAAGGTTCACTAGATGCAGGAGCAGGATTGCTATTCACTTGTTGTTTCCTCTGTTGTTGGATTGGGAGAGGCACATATGGTCTATTTTGTGTAGCATTATTATTCTGAAATGGTGGCCCTAGATGAGGCTGTGAAGGATCAGACCATCTAAGATTCGGATGATTCATCCAACTAGGGTTGTATCTGCTTGATGAAGGATCATAATTCTGTTGTTGTTGTTGAGGTCTGTTGTTGTAAATATTTGCAGCATAGGCCTCAGGATGGTCACCAGTTTTGGGCTCTAAGAGAGAAGGACAAACATCAGCATAATGGTCAGTTACGGTGCAAATGCCACAAACTCGTGCTGCAAGTGGAGGTTTCTGTTGATTCATGGCAAGTTGAATGACTAAGGTAGCAAGGGAGTCAATTTTTTTCTCAAGTTTATCTTGCTTCACCGAATCTGTCCCAACATCATGAACACCTCTGACTACTATAGCATCACTACTTCTTGCACTGAACTGTTGAGAGTTGGAAGACATCTTCTCAATCAAACCTCTAGCCTCAAAAATGGGTCATATCTCCAAGTGCACCACCACTAGCAGCATCAATGATAATCCTCTCCATGTTGTTCAGACCCTCATAAAAATATTCCAGGAGGAGTTGTTCAGAGATCTAATGATAGGGGCAGCTTGCACAAAGTCTCTTGAATCTCTTCCAATATTCATATAAACCTTCTGCATGTAGTTGTCTGATGCCAGAAATAGCTTTTCTGATTGTAGTGGTCCTGGAGGCAGGAAAGAGTGTTTCAAAGAAGATTCTCTTCAGGTCATCCCAACTAGTAATAGAACCAGAGGCCAAGTAATACAACCAA
>NC_032021.1:4795337-4795603 GCF_001865875.1 Lupinus angustifolius
AAGTCCATGAAACTTAGGCAACAAATGGATTAGTCCAGTTTTGAACACATATGGCACATCCTCATTGGGATACTGGACACACAAGCTTTCATATGTGAAATCAGGTGCAGCCAGCTCCCTTAATGTCCTCTTACATGGGATTGGAGGTGGTTCAGCCATATTTTCAGAATGCACAGAAACAACAGAATGCACAGAAGAATGCACAGAAACAGCAGAATCAGTATCACTATCAGGTAGATTAACACTAAGATGAAAAGACTCACTAT
>NC_032021.1:4795703-4806339 GCF_001865875.1 Lupinus angustifolius
CCTCCAACACACATAAACCGAATTGGGCCTAAACAATGGGCCCAAAGCTAAATTACAATAAAAACAACTCCTAAATTAAAAATAAAATCTTCACTTCAACATATCCTCGACTTCCATAATGCCCAAAATGCCATTGGTGCCAAATGTGATTTGAAAATGATAATAGATTTAATCAGACCAATTAATCCCAAATTAACTCATTTTAGGAATATTAGTCCAATAAAGTCTAAAACATTAAACCATGTGAAACAAAGTCAATTAGGCACCAAGAATCATCAATCATGCTAATTTAAGGTTATGAATAGTGTGTAATATATTGCTCATCAATGATAAAATTCAATTTGGGTTTGGCTAATAGTAGATTTGATGGTGGCTATGATAAAATTGAATTTGTCTTTGGCTTATGAGTGATGGTGAAATTATGAAGGATCGATTTTTGATATTTGATTTTGGTTGATGATATTTAATTTCTATTTGAGCTTGTGTTGATATGATGATGATAATGAATTTTAACTTATGCATTAAAGATGAGATATTTTATCAAAAATTTATGAGATTTGTGGAGTCAACATTTTTTTGGTCATGATGCACATCTTAGGCAAATAAGTCATCGACAGGGTCTTTTTAAGCTTGTATTGTGGCTAGGGTAAGTATTTTCAAGAAACGGGTATAAGGCTCAAAACATGTGTTTCCCATACCCACCTTTGATAAGGATGACCTAGATTAAGACGATAATTTTTTATGAAAGGTTCCTTTTGTGATTATTGATATCGCACTTTTGCCCTAACGTTTGTCTGACATTTTTCCTGCACTTTAAGCAAGTAACGTTCTTTGTATTTTCTTATCCTCCGACCACATGATTGATTTAAAAGAATATTTTTCTTTAATAATTGAATGTCAAGAAAAACTACTGAAAAACTACCCTCCCCGGGCTATTGAAATATTGAGGGTTATTCAAAAATTATATCCTTTCACGATGTCTGAGCTCAAATGTGGTGACTAGTGATATCTCCAAGATGTTTAGGAATTACAAAAAATGCCTTGTGTCATTAGAAAAATTTGCTTGAAGATGTACATCATTTTTTGGTTCTTACATTTACATCATCCTCCATTTTATTTTTGAATCATTTTTAATCAAATATCTCATATTGTGCATAGATTAATTTTATTTGGGTCATGTATTCTTTTTTTCGAGTAAATATGATTGATAGAGTATAGTGTGAGATATAAGATGGTGAAATTTGCATGATCAATGCATTAGTATATATTTTTTAAAAAGATATGCATTTGAAAGTAAATCTTTTTGAGTGAATGCTTGAATGGTTTAACCTTGACTATGGTCCTCAAGTGAAGAGAATTTTTCAAATTGGTCTATAACTTAACTGAGATTGAAGACAATGCACTATCGAGTATGGACTCAACCACAAATTGGGAGTTCTCTATCTTCTTGAATGTCTCTAGTTTCAATATTAATTGCTTTCGATCGAGTATAACAATATTGTTCTTGAAATCAATCTTTCATTGATGAATGCCCTTAACACTGAGATCATGAGATGCATGATGTACACATTTTATTCACAACAAGTAAAACATCCTAGGATAAGGTTCTAACATACAATTGACGCCCTTGGCAAGTTCTAGACTCTCTTGGAAAGTTCTAGACTCCCTATAAGGTGTTCATATTGCACATCTCTCCAATAGAGAAACCCAAATATTATGATGTTAGAAACAAGAGACCAACTCGAGCGGCTAACTCGTAATAAGAGGTAACAATATGAGTGGTCCACATCACCAACACTTAGAAGCGGCAAAAACCGCAACCAGTGAGGCTAGTGTCCCTTATATTAAAAAAAGTATCACTAATATCCGAGTGTAAGGCATATGTATGCATAAAATGTGTACATGATATATCACCCAATAACAAAAATAATACATACATAAAATATGCACTTAATATTAATAACATATAATTCATACATACAACATATAATTATTAATTAAGCATGCAATTCATATTTATAACATACAATTAATAGTTAAGCATGCAATTCATATTTATAACATGCAATTAATAATTAAGAATGTAATTCATATTGATATCATAACATACGATTAATACTGAAGCATGTAATTTTCGTGTTGTTGGAAATTAACTAATTAACCAAATATAACAAATAAAATAAAAAAAACAAACAATCACACATTTTATTGATTATGGGTCAGACTCTCTAAAAAAGTCCCGAGTGGAGTCGGCAACTGTCGCGCCCAGATTTTCGGCTGCACGACTTTATTAGAGTCGCCACTACATTTTATAGTTAAAAATGTAGAAAAATATTTTAAGCTCAATTATCTTGAGCTTTTAGATTTTTGATATCAAGGTTCGGAAGTTGGTTACAAGGTAGGGATGATATTAGCACCATACCCTTCCACCTTTGGCGGTACCCTTCACTAAAATATATGACTTTATTATTATTATTTTTTATTATTTAATTATTTGGTTAATTAATTAATTTAAATGAGCAAAACTTTTATTTTTTTTAGTTATGCCTCACAAGATGTACCTTCGTCCTACGTATCCCTATTAATGGAATCGTACTTCTTTGGGTAGAGAAAGTTTTGTTGCTTGAGTGTATTTTAATTAAGGAAAATATATTTGTTTAGTCAAAAATGTTTATTTTGCATGTTTATTTGATTGAAAAGAAGCGGTGTAGCGCAACCTTTCGAAGACGATTTGAGAAGAAAGAGGCATACAGAGCAACCTTATCTCTATCCTTGATTAATTCTCAACATTATTTTATTTTTTGAAAAGTACTTGTTATAATGTTGTCATATTTTAGTTATTTAAAAAATATTCAATTTTTTGTTAATCAATTAATTTTAATTATTTACAGAAAAAATACATTTTATAAATCATCAAAGTAATCATAATAAAATTTGGTTAATTAAGGAACACACAAAAGTAATTTATTTTACCATTTAGCCATTTATTATTTATTCCCAAAACAATTATTTAAATATGTATAAGTACTTTTTAAATTTATGCCTAGTGAATTATTTTTTCAAAAAATTATTTTACATATTAATATTTGTATTATTGAATAAATAAAAATGTAATTTGGAGCAACTAGATAAAAATATAAAGACTATACCTCATAGTAAAGAATGAATAGGATTTTGGTACTACGGGCATGAATTGCGTGTGGCAAGTGAGGGACACGTGACGGAAGGTGGTTGGGGGCGTGTTGTTGTTAGGATGCACCCAGATATCACAAAATTGGCTTGATGCTTTTTTCTCTTATTCCTCCCTCATATATATAGTACATCATCCTTTAATGGGAATCTTTTCCATTTACAACTAATAATTACATGATTATTGCATTTCCTATTTCGTAGGCTGAATATTAGGAAACCTAAATAAATACAATGAATATGCGAATATATGATTTCCTAATTTAAATAACTAATAATAGGAAATCAACTATATACATTTATAGCCAATAAGATCAAATGGATTCTGTTGAATCCTTGCCTAACATCCCCCTCAAATTGATGCGGCTGATCTTGAAGCATCAATTTGCTAATGAGAAACTGGTGACGAGGACGAGGAACATCCTTGGTAAAAATATCTGCTAGCTGAAGTGTAGAGGTCACATGTGGAAGGGAAATGATATGATCATCATAGGCTTCACGGATGGAATGACAATCTACCTCAATGTGCTTAGTACGTTCATGAAAAACGGGATTGGCGGCAATTTGAATAGCACTAGTATTGTCAGCAAGGAGAGGCGTGGCATTGGGTTGAGGAAAGCCAAGGTCAGCCAAAAGACCACGAAGCCAAATAATTTCAGAACATGCCAAAGACATAGCCCGGTATTCAGATTCAGTAGAAGATTTAGAAACTTGTGATTGCTTTTTGCTCTTCCAAGAAATAAGTGCTGGACCTAGGAACATGCATCAGCCAGTGACGGATCGGCGAGTATCTGGGCAACCAGCCCAATCTGCATCACTGTAGCCAAGCAATTGAAGAGAGGAACCGGCTGGGAAAAACAACCCACGATGAGAAGTTCCTTTCAAGTAACGAATGATACGGCGAACAACAGCCAAATGAAGATGGCGAGGTGTGTGCATAAATTGGCTAACTTGCTGGACTGCAAAGGAGATGTCAGGACGGGTAATAGTCAAGTAATTTAGGCTGCCTACTAATTGGCGATATAGTAGAGGATTAGGTAGAATGTCACCCTCATCACGGTGATACTTGACATTGACTTCCAAAGGAGTGTCAACAGGATTAGCCATTTGAAGACCAGCCAAAGAAATTAAATCCTCTGTATATTTATGTTGGTGAAGTAAAACACCCTTGGAGTTAGAATGAACCTCGAGGCCCAAAAAGTAGTGTAGGCAACCTAGATCCTTCATCTGAAATGAAGCTTGGAGTTGGCATTTGAGGTGTGTTATGGAAACATCATCAGAGCCAGTGATGACCATGTCATCAACATAAATAAGTAGAAGAACAATACCAACTTGTGTTTTATAAATAAATAAAGATGAATCATATTGGCTCTGAAAAAAAGAGAAGCCTTGTAGAGTAGACCGAAACTTGTTATACCATGCCCGAGGAGCCTGTTTGAGGCCATATAGTGAACGGTTCAACTTGCATACGCCTTCAGAAGAGGAAAATAAGCCTGGAGGCGGAGTCATATAAATATCTTCTGTCAAGTCACCATGAAGAAATGCATTCTTCACATCCATTTGATGGAGGGACCATCCATTGGAGGCAGCTATAGTAAGAACAGTTCTTATGGTGGTCATTTTAGCCACTGGTGCAAATGTTTCATCATAATCCACACCAAATTCCTGTTTGTTACCTAAAGCAACCAATCGAGCCTTGTAACGATTGAGAGAGCCATCAGAATTAAGCTTCACATAATATAGCCATTTGCAGCCAATGGGTTTGACACCTAATGGAACAATATCCCAAGTATAGTTCTCCTGAAGTGCCTGCAACTCATCTTGCATGGCTTTTACCCAACACACATCCTTAACAGCTTGCGAATAACACGTAGGGACAGAGATGGTAGATAAAGACGCATTAAGAGACGTATGAGAAAACTCGTACCTGTCCGGGGGATGAGAAATGCGACTTGACTTTCGAAGTGGTGTAGGATCAGGAGATATGTCAGCATCCTCAGGAGAGGGGTCAGCGTCGGGATGTGGCAAAGTGGGTTGGCGTCTGACATAAACAATCCATGGTGTAAAGCCTCGATAACACGAGACACCTCATCAAAGTTAGGAAGAGTAGCCAAAACAAGTGGGCTAGGTGCTTGACCAGGAAAAAATATTGATCATCAAAGAAAATCACATTCCTTGATGTTCGTATACGATTGGCAAATCATAACACTTGAACCCCTTGTGAATGCTACTATAACCCATAAATGCACACTTAACAGATTGTGGCCCAAGTTTGTGACGTTCAATAGATGGTAAGAGAACAAAGCATACACAACCGAAGGTGTGAAGATTATCATAAGTAGGCTGCATATTATAGAGACGAAAGAAATGAGAATCAAAGTCAATAACCTGATAAGGAAGACAAGGCTGTATATTATAGAGACGAAAGAAAGGAGAATCAAAGTCAATAACCTGAGAAGGAAGACGATTGATCAAGTAGACAGCAGTAGACAAAGCTTCTACCCAAAATTGAGGGGGAACAGAGCCTTGAAGAAGTAAAGTTCTTGTGATATCAAGCAAGTGCCTATTTTTTCGTTCAGCCATGCCATTTTGTTGAGGCGTGTACGGACATGAACGCTGAGAAACAATTCCTTTTTGCTGCATGTAGTCCTGAAATTCATTAGAAATATATTCGCCACCTGAATCAGTTCTCAAAGTCTTAATACATGTTTTAAACTGATTTTCAACATATGCCAAAAATTTCTGGAATGTTGAGAAAACTTCAGATTTAGAACGAAGAAAATATATCCATGTAAATCGACTGTAGTCATCAATATAGGTCACAAAATATTTGTACTTGGCATGAGATATCACTGGAGATATGCCCCAAACATCACTATGAATAATATCAAAACAGTGTGCAGCTCGCTGACCATTAGATGGAAAAGGTAGAATTTTACTTTTAGCAAGCTTACATATAGGACAGTCAAAGGATACACTAGACATGACATTTTTATTTCCCAACAAACCAGTTTTAAGTAAATGAGACAAAACAACTAAATTTGGATGACCTAACTTTTGATGTCAGGCCTCACATTTATTTGAGATACTAGTACAAGCAAAAGAGGAAATACTAGGAAGAGTAAATTGTAACGGAAATAATCTGCCCACTTTAGGCCCCTTTGCGATCACCTTCCCTGACGCTTGATCCTGCACAAGACAACCATCCCGAGAAAAATTCACATTGTAATTATTATCAACTAATTGTCCCACCGAAATTAAATTGGAAACAAGTCCCGGAGAAACAAACACCTTCTGAAAAGAGGAATTAATATCCCCCACAATAGCAATTGAAAGGGTATTACCATCAGCGATTTGAATGGTTTGTGTTCCCGTGTAGGATTGAACATTGTGTAAATAGTTTGGGGAACCAATCATATGATTTTAGGCCCCAGAATCAACAAACCAGGGGTTAGAGTTATGATTGGGCTTACCCTGAATACCTAAGGCAGAGAGTGCTGAGATTACAATTTGCTGCACCATTTCAAGAGTCGGAACAACAACAGTAGAGACTGCAGAAGGTGCTGCTGTGGAGGGCTGTCCAAGAACAGCAGTAAAGGCCTGCACTCGTCGTTGATTTGGTCTTGTCGGGCATTTCGTAATGATATGACCGTGCTGCTTACAATAGTTGCAAAATTTCTTGGAACAGTGCTTAGCAATATGTCCAAATTGCTTACATGAATAACATTGAACTTATCTCATGTCTCTGCCTTTACCTCTTCCTTGAGTAGAATAGGCAACAGTGGTAGTGTCCAAAGCATTGCTATCATGTGACATGGCTCCTTGAGTGAGAAGACGTTGTTCTTCTCGAAGTAATTCTCCAACGCACACGTCCAAAGACGGCAAAGGATTCCTACTTAATAAAGCAGCACGAGTAACGTCAAAATCTGGTCTGAGCTTCATGAGGAACTGATCCCGCTTACTGACTTCATAAACTTCTTGAGTGGCAGCCAGCGAATCCTTGGGAACATCAGCATGTAGAATGGCTGAGTGTCCAGCCTAAAGGTTAAGGAATCCTGAGTAATAATCCTGGATGGACAAATTATCTTGTTTGTAATTGGCGATGTCTAGCTCCAATTGAAAGCGCTTAGCAGTGTTATTTTGATTGTAGATGCGCTTCAAGTAATCCCACATCTCCTTAGAAGTCGAAAATGAACGCATTTTGTTAACCTACCATTTGAGACTCAATTCAGGCTAGAATCCAAGTGATAACATGTGCATCCTTTGTGGCCCACGCAGCTAACTCAGCCATTGCATTGGGTGCAGGAGAAGATCCATCAATATGACCCCATAGTCCTTTCCCTTTCACGAACATCTTAAACTGAAACTCCCAGGCAGAATAGTTTTTCCCATTAAAACGAGCACACAAATTCTCAAGGGCCATGGAAAAATCAAGGAAACAAGAAACCAAGAAACCAAGAAACCAGGAAGCCAAGAACCAGAGGAGACTAAAAAAAGGCCAAGAACAAATAAAACTCATTGTTGCCTCTAAAGGACTCGTGATACCATATCACAAAATTGGCTTGATGTATTTTTCTCTTATTCCTCCCTCATATATATAGTACATCATCCTTTAATGGGAATCTTTCTCATTTACAACTAATAATTACATGATTATTGCATTTCCTATTTCGTAGGCTGAATATTAGGAAACCTAAATAAATACAATGAATATATGAATATATGATTTCCTAATTTATATAACTAATAATAGGAAATCAACTATATACGTTTATAGCCAATAAGATCAAATGGATTCTGTTGAATCCTTGCCTAACACCAGACACATGATGCAATGTGGTTGGATGACTGAGAAGAGTGCATAGACTGGTAAATGAACACACTTGTAGGGAATCTCATATTCCCATGAATATGACGTTTCGATGTGGACGAGTGCAGTGGAGCTGAGACTCGTTCCACTGCTTGATTGGTTGGCTGGAGTCAATGGGAAGGCAAAGTAGAAGTATGCATATCAAATGGCTCAAAATTACCCAAAAAAGCAAGTTCATGGAATGCAACAGACTAATCTGCACTGGATCTTTTGGCTTTGAACTTTTCTCTCTCCCACCGTGCCAACACCTTTTTGGTGTTATTTCACATTGTTTCTGGTGTTTCCAGTGTATTTACAATGTAGTTATTTTTGTTTAACTTAAGCTCTATTTATAATGAAAGTTTAAGTACTAAATCCCTAAAATTAGGTTAACCAATTTTTCATCCGATTACTTAACTTTAGGAATCATATCAACACAGCTTTGACCCACATTTTACAATTTGTTTTGTTATTTCATTTTTAAATTCTAATTAGTTTGTTAGTGTATTTAATTATTTTAATTAATCCGAAAATAATTATACAAACCATACAAATAGTTTTAATTATTTTTTATTCATTTAATGTCATAATTTCGAAAATACTAAAATAAAGTCACTTTAGATTTGAATTTTGGTTAACCTAATCACTTAGATGTAGGAACCTTAACACAACATATTTATTTTTATTATTTTTGAATTTTGGTTAACTTAATCACTTAGATTTAGGAACATTAACAACATTGATTTGACTTTTCTATTTAATATTATTAGTTTAATGTTTTTGAAAAATGTTTTGGGTTTTTTCAAGGCCGGACAAAAATGCATGTTCAGAGGTTTCATTTCATTATGTCTCTTCATTATCGTCATTTTCTTTCTCTCTTTAATTTTATTATGTCTCTTCATTATCCTCATTTTCTTTCTATTCTAGTCATCCTCTTTAAAGTGCATGTTTTATTTGTTTTGTAGATCTATTCTTATTTTTTAAATCTGATGTTTAAAGTACATTTTTTATTGATCTTTTTTGTTTGTATTTTATTATTGAAAATTTAAGATGTTGATGAGTTGTTGTTGAAAATGTTTCATTTTTAGAAAGTATTATGTTTTAAAAATGGTTTAGCATATTTTACTCTTTGATTTCCAAGTTAAAATAATGGTTTGGGATAAAAGATGATTTATTAAAGTCTTGACTTCATAAACTTAAAGTGTTATGAAGTTTTGGATATTAAAGTAGTAGAAAGTTTTACCTTATTATTTATTTTCATGACTATGATATTAACACTTACTAACCCTTGAGGTTTTTCCTAAAAAATTAGGAGGTGTTAAAATGTTCATGAAAATTTGTTGTTGTAGTATACTTGAAATAATGAGATTTACCTGAAAGTCTTGACTTTATAAACTTCAAGTGTTATGAAGTCTTAGATGGTAAAATGATTTTAAAATGTTGAATCTTAGTTAAGTGAACTTACTTTAAAATGGTAAGATTTACTTTAAAATTATTGATTTTGTTTAAATTGACTTACTTTAAAAATAATATGTTTAGCTTAATGATCTTATTTTAAAAGGTTAGCTTTAATAAAAATGTTTTACTTACAAAAAATAAAATTTATGAACTATCAGAAAAATGTAATGAAGTGGGAATACATGTCTAGAAATGTTCTGTCTAAGGAAAGACTTGGTATTTAAGGGTATCTTTACGACTCACCTCTCTTTCTTGGGAACTAGCCTGGTGTATATCCACGGATTACGACATAATTCCGGTATAAGTTTTATTGAAAATCTTACTTTAAAGAGTGTTATTTGATTTTAAGACTTGCAATGACAACTGATGATTCAAGGATATTCAACCTTGAATCGGATGGACGAAAAAAANTAAGACTTTCAATGACAAATGATGATTCAAGGATATTCAACCTTTAATCGGATGAACGAAAGCAATTAAATTCATTTTAAATCGCAAATTTTATCTTCGCGTAAAAAGTTATTTCGTAAGTATAATTATTATCGTCAGTTAACTAATTAATGTTATTTTGGCGTAATGAAGAGTTCGAGAGGAGATCGGATCAAGTAAGCTCACCTGCAAATAGAGAACCTAGCGAGCCGACACACTCACGTGAGGGAGAATACATTATGACATAGAATCCGAATATGACACCCGAATCTCCCAAACTATCTCAAAAGTTTGGAGTTATACTTGTGTATTAAGAAAACCCGTACTTAATCAAATATTTGTGTGCATGAATTTTGTACGGATACTTTCTTAAGTTGTATGTTCAGGATAGCTAAAAATATCAAGTATTGTGGTAGTTATCCATGAAGGAACACCACTCGAGAAACTAAAATGCATTGAGATCGAAAACAATTGAGAGTTTCAATCTGGTAGCCCAAACTCCCTCACAAGTTTGGAGTTGCCTTGGGTATTAAGAAAGTTTGTACTTAATCAATTGCCTGTTTGTTTGAATTAAGTACATCAATATTTCTTATACTAATTTATGTTATGTTTATATATGCAAATACCATGTTTACTCTTGAATTATAATGTTTGAATGATTATTATGGGAATGATATGTATGTGATAATTGTTAAATTTAAGGTTTAAAAA
>NC_032021.1:4806439-4807464 GCF_001865875.1 Lupinus angustifolius
TAAGCCACAAATGCCTCAAAAATGGATGTGCCCTCGCTTGAGCAAGACAGCTCTCGCTTGAGCGAGAGGGCTCCATACAGACTTGACTTCTTTTTAAGTAGTCTGAACGATAACTCTTATATATACGAGAGCCTAATGACATGTTTTCCATCAAGAAGTTGTAAAGGTAAATAACAATATGAAATTTCTTGAAAGTAATAAAAGTAAGGAATTGCTTTGTTAAAGGCGAGGGCTAGAGGGCTCGTTTTTTGCGTTTTTGGCGCCCGAGCGACCGTATTTCGCCCAGGCACAGACCAAACAGGTATGTTGACCAATTTTTGATGGATTTGTCACTTGAGCGACAGTCCCTCGCTTGGGTGAGAATCAGGAAGAGAATTGAGTCTGTTTTGATGAGTTCGTCGCTTGAGCGACAGTGTCTCGCTTGAGCGAGAGACATACAATATTTTTTACTTTTTTTTATTGTTCGATTGCTTAGGCAATAGCCCTAGCTTGGGTGTGAATTGTATTTACACTTGGGAAAGATCATCACTCAGATGATTGAGTCTGGTGCCCAAAATTGACAAACTTATACAAGTACCTTTGTTCTTGCGCCTATTTAGGGCAAGGTTTCCGAGTGTGATGCCCAAAAAGGATTACATGACACCATGCAGCGAGGTCGTCTGACCGTAAGAGGCTTGGTCATGTGGTCGTTCAGGATATTCAGCGATGGTTCGTAGTGGTAAGGATGATATTCCTCTTTTACGTGATGACGTAAGATCGGGTCCCACATGAAGCATTCTTTTGGGAGATGTCTTAGGTTGGGCCGATCATATAAAAGAATAATTAAAAGATTTAATTGGCTAACCTCGGCTAGTGTGCATACTCATTATGGATAATGAAGTAGTGGAGAGGAAATTTACGGGAGATGAACGAGCCCCGAGATGTTAAGAGGGACGGCGATGACGGTGGTTCGTCAACAAAGTCTTGAGGGTGAGTCTAGGTGAGACGAGTCCCTTGTATTCCTGGATGAGGTATTCTGTTGGATC
>NC_032021.1:4807564-4825789 GCF_001865875.1 Lupinus angustifolius
CATTCATCATTGTGCATTTTTATATGTGATGTATATATTGTGTTTATTATGCGTGTCTGTCTAGATGTGATATTCCGTGTAATTCCACGCCGTCAGTGAGTAATATTCATTAGATGTCTTACTCCATTTTCTTTCTGTTTGTCTTCTATTCACGTTTTGTTCAGATGGATCATTCTGCCAGGATTCTGAGTTACCGCTTTTCAATTTCCCAGGAGGGGGCATGGAGGATTGAGGAAAACGGTTATACCTACACATGCCCTTGTGCTTTTTGATTAGTGTACCTATGTAGTGTATTTATTTTGTGAATAGTTTTATTTGGACGACGATTAGGATTCCGTCTTGTACTTCGTACCAATATTTCATGATATTCTAATGAAGTATGATTCAAAGTTATATTGAGTTTTATTTTTATTACCTTTAGGTAATTGTGTTTTTGATTTTCCGCTTTGTATGTTACTTAAAGTGGTGTTCCGAAAATGAAACGAATATCAGGAAATAAATTTTATATGACATCGTTATTAAAAAAAATACTCATTTTTGAGCAAGATTTTTTGGAGTAATTTTCGAAGCGTTGCAAGGGCCAAACATTCAACCTATTAACTTATATAATTTTTATTTTCCAGATCGTAAAATTAAGTTCTTCCACACTATAATATTGTATATATTTAAAATTTGTCAAGTTGAATAATGAGAGACATTGAATTTTAAAGGATAAATCAATTTTAAAATAAGAAAATTTTAAATTATTTCTTATACTTATTGTGACAATCTACATGTAATATGTATGTTCTTAACCATGCAGCAAAAATACTACCCCATGTAAATGCACGGATAACTCACTAGTTAAGAGTTAAGACTTTCCATAAGATATTTAATATTATAGCTGACTAATTCATCTTCAAATGTAAGAATTAAAGAATTTTGACTCTTTTAATAAATGTTTTTCATACAAAATACAAAAAATATTTGACTTCATATTAAAGAAAGCCGATCTACCATGAATGCTGCTGGGTCTCTTTTTTTTTCCTTCCTGAAAGATTGTTTCTGGGCATGAAATTTGACTCAATAAAAAAATTCCACCCGAAAAACCTTGCCATGTTAAAGAAAGCCGATCTACCATGAGACATGAGTGCTTATAGGCCTTTTTGTAAGTCAAGACTCTCTTAAGTAATAGAGATGAAAGTGATTTTTTCCTTTATATTTTAGAAGTAAAAATATAATATCATTTTAAATATAAATGATATAAATATTAATAAATTTTATTCTTGTACATTTACTTTTTTAGAATTTAATATCTATACATGTGTTTGGGACAATTAGTATATTACCAAGGGATTACTAGGTCTCACCCAATATCTATGTGATAAGATCAATTTAATTTAGGAAATAGATTAATTTGTGAATGTAACATGTATAAATTATTAATGTAAAGATTTATGCATAGTTAATATATTATCCAACATTTACTTGTATTACTTTTGAAGAGTTAATGATGATTAAAAATAAATAATGAATAACAAATTAATAATGTATAAAACCCTTCTATTGTGAGTAGATTCATTTTTCTCTCTTAATATTCATTGATGAGCTAATACATTTGATTATACAAATGGACAATTAATATATTGCCGGTTGTTTTTTAGTATCATGTAGTTGATCAACAATATATAAAAAAGTTCAAACTCTTCCCTTGTCTAGTATTAATATTAATGCTAAAAACAAAAAAATAAATAATATTTATATATTGTTAATGTAAAAACTATACACAATTACTTTTCAATTAGATTAATTTTTTCTCGAAAAAATCAATAAAATAATAAATAAATACAAATAATAAATAATATAATATAAAATTTATATATTACCATTAGATAGTTTCCCTCTCAAAACACGACTCATTTTATAGAATCTTATTCTGGTTGAACAAAATTGTCCCAACAGTTCCACAACATCATTGGTTGTGAACATATTCCAAAAAGAGTTATGTTCGTATTTCTATAAACAATAATTTATTTTGTCTTTTTATGTTTTTTTTAATTAATTAGTAGTTTTATGTCTTTTTTATGTTTTTTTAGTTAGTTAAATTGGTAGGACACAAAATCTTGTGACAAATTCATCTTGATTCGTTCATTGTTCCCAATCTTACATATACACAGACAGAGCGTTTTCAAATAACAGTAACTATAGCTACAGTTTCATCAGTTTTATTTCACTCTATACTATAGTTACTTCCAACCTCTGTGTTCGTGTGCCATGAACAAAAGCAAATAAACCATGCCTTCTTCTCCAAAATCCTCCACCCATTACGCCCGCCAATCCGCCACCTCTCGCAGATCCACCGTCATCATCGCCGTCATCATCATCACCATCGTCGGAATCGTTGCTCTTCTCAGACCAATTGGCGGTTCCCGGTGTCTCAGCCCACACCCCAGATCGGTTCGGGTGGTTTGGGAGCACGGTAGAAGTGATGGGAATCTTGGGGTTGAGACTAATAGGCATAAAGTTATGGGCTTTGTGGGTATTCAAACTGGATTTGGATCTGTGGGTAGGAGAAAAGCGTTGAGGAAAACTTGGTTTCCCCATGATCATGAAGGCCTTCAACGGTATTATTTTCATTTTCTTCTGTCATATAGTGTCACTGCCCCTTTTTCCCTATTGAGTTTATCATGGGTTTTTGTAAAATGTGAATAATTTCTGCAAAATATTGTGGTATAACTGTTTGAAAATGCAGCATTTGATTGATTTAGTATATCTGTTTTTGGGGTTTGATGTAATATGGGAAATGTAATTTAATCATGGGTTTTTGAGGAATTTGCACAGAGTATATGTTAATTGCACTTAGTGTGCTTAGCTATTTACATAATTCATATGTGGGAGGGTTTTAAATTGCGGTCTGCAATATTTCTGTTGAAGGAGTCTCCATAATGGTATCGCAGCTACAATTCAGCTATCGCGATAAACACAACATAACCGAAACACAATTTAATACAATGCATCAGATTTTGCACCGCACGGTACGCACTACTCATATTATTAAAGAATGGCCGGTTTTCCTATTGTGTCCATTGGTACTGCTTTAAGAATAGAAAAAAAAACAAGTTCTCAGAAGTTATGTATTAAATATCTCGAGAGGATGGAATATACTTCGTTTTCCTTGAAAGATTGGTTTGGTGGGATTCTTAACCAATGCACAACAGAAAAACTGATAAATTAATTAGACAGAGTCATAGAGTGTGGTTATGAGAATAACATTATTGATTTGCAAATCTTATTGTCCAAATGTTTGCAGTACTCCACTCCTTCTGTATAAATTAGGTGTAGTTTAGGAAATGTCATTGGTTTTGTATTACATAAAAGGTTAATTTACAAGTCATGCTAGGTTCTCCTCTGTGTTTATATGATCTAGTTTTGAATTACATTCCATTCAATATCTATGTGTTGCTTTTAGTTCTTACAGTTTATGCAGTGTGAGCCCTTGTATGTTTTGTTGGCGGGAACACTATTTTGATGGAAGCTGAGTTCAAATATGGTGCAAATTAGTATAGTCATCTTTAATAATTGCCCATTGCTTGCAGCTTGGAAGAATCCACTGGATTGGCTTTTAGGTTCATCATTGGTAAAACGAGTGATAAAGCAAAGATGTCTGCACTTCAGAAGGAAATAGCAGAGTATGATGATTTCCTTCAGTTGGACATCGAAGAGGAGTACAGTAAGCTCCCATACAAAACGTGTGTGCTGAGATCGACTAAACTTCTGTAATTTATGTCTGTGGCTTATTGCTAAGTTGAATGCTTCATTTATTACAGGCTAGCTTTTTTCAAAGCTGCTTATGCACTTTTTGATGCTGAGTATTATGTCAAAGCTGATGATGACATATATTTAAGGCCAGGTGACTAGACCTTTTAATGCTTGTCATGATTGTAATTGGTGAACTTTATGAGATCACACTTACATCTCTAGTTCAGTCTTACTCAAGCAATTTCATTTTATTGTCAGATCGTCTTTCATTACTACTGGCAAAGGAGCGATCTGACCCTCAGACTTACATAGGATGCATGAAAAAGGGGTCTGTTTTCACTGACCCGAAATTCAAATGGTTAGTTCTGTTTGATTGAGTTTGTTGTATCAAACATGAGATTAATTATCCCAACTCTGAACTCTTTTTTTCTTTATCACCAATATTTTAATTTGATCCTGTTGGATTAATTTTCTCGCAGCATTACTTTTATTTGGGAGAGGGGGGCATAAAATGGGACATTAATAAATTGCTCCTATGATGGAATGAGATTTTCCCACCATTAACTACCTGGAGAGATCAAATTTCAAAGTGATTTTATTTATAGTTTTCTTTTTTATTTCCTTGCCTTCCTTTCTTTGTTAGGTGTGGGGTTGTGAGAGCCAGATTATTGAGTGGGATCTCAGATTCTGAAAGAGTGCAAGTGTTTATCAGTGCATTCTAAGTTTGACCATGGTTGAATCGAAAAAAGCATAAAACTTTGGTTATTATTAAATTTGATTGGACTTCAAAATGTCATACAATTCTAAGTTCCTCAACTGTTATTTCATATCATCTTTAATTTTCGTCTTGTTACTACAGATGAAAGTTCTATTATAGTAATTTTCAAATCAAAACAAAAACTTTCTTGAAACTATACAATAAGTACATATGCTCATTCCTTTATAGTTCAAATGAAGCCTGATGGTGTTGATTGATACATGTAATTGCCCCTGCTTAATGGGATAAGGCTTGGTTGTTGTTGGATGGAAAATTTCAAAAGGGCTAAATTGAAAATATCTCATACAATTGATGTGATGCTTCATTGCCATTTGCCAACATGAGACCTTATGGATCAAGTTTAGAATATCTATATTTGGGATCTAAATTATATGTATCCTTTCTTTTTTGGATGGAAATATCAATGTAGTGTGCTATCTAGTCTCACCACTATAGTGACATTCGAAGGTTTCAATTTATAACCAGCATACATGTTATTTTCCTTATGGGAGTAATCGTGGTGATAAAATCTTGCAGGTATGAACCACTATCGTATTTGCTTGGACAGGAGTATTTTCTTCATGCTTATGGTCCTTTATATGTTCTTTCTGCTGATGTTGTTTCAAGCTTGGTTGCTCTTAGGAATGACAGGCAAGTCTTTTTCTCCAGAACTTGCATGCATCTATTAGGAACTCTAGCAAGTGATGCTTGGTGCACTTGTCGATGTTTAGATGTCGGATTTTTTATTATTACATTTTTGTGATCGACATAATGATTTTTGCATACCAATTTGTGTGCTTGGTTGGGTCAAATACCCTGGGGATCAAATTGATAGTAGCTATTTTTTTAGAATATCTCTTTAAATAACTTTAAATGTATCATTGAAATATTTGGAGGTCATGAGCTGGATTCGTGCTTTTATTTATTCATTTCATTCATACAATATAATAACTTGAAGAATAGTTGAACGAGGTCGTAAATTTTGTTTCTTAGTCTCCTCTTAATGATTTGGCTGAAGACTACCATGGATAAAAATGATGATATGGATCTTTTTCAGTAATTAACCCCTTCCCAATGCTTATTATCTGGAAATATAATGTTTGCATTTTTTGTTTTAAATCACAGTTTTCGGATGTTCAGCAATGAGGATGTTACTATTGGAGCTTGGATGCTTGCAATGAATGTCGAACATGAGGATAATCGTGAACTTTGTTCTCCAGAATGTTCAGGCACTTCTATTGCTGTGTGGGATATACCAAAGTGTTCAGGTTGGTGTTTCTTTTTGCAGAAAAATTTAAATTTTCTCTACCCTTCCAAAATCCTCCATTCAAACATCCCCCAAGCAGCATGTTTTTCTTGAAAACATTGCGGGTAGAAGCGTTGCACAACTAAAGTTTTCAGCATTAGAGTAAATGGTAGGTATCAATTCTGAAAGATTTATGAATGGTCTAACCCATGTTAGGCTTGAAAATGATCCATAAAAAGAGAATCAATCTCTTTTTGGTGAGGTTCTTGTATATGTAGAGTGTTTACTATCACATCTTTTATATATATATATATATATATAAATAAGTGATTCAGGTGAGAGCAATTGTTATCCCGAGAAATAAGAATAATTAATATGCACAATTAGATTTTATTTAAACGGTCAAAATTAAAGAAGTGATCATGTGACCAACAACTAACTTTTAATCTTAAACATCCATGTAGATGTATATATATATATTTATATATAACAAAGGAAACAATTTTTCTTAATGATATGGGAGTTGTTTACCTACAGGCCTTTGTAATCCAGAAAAGAAAATGTTGGAACTTCATAAAAAGGACACCTGCTCTAAGACACCAACCTTGGAATCTGATGATGATTAACAGTATTTGTGGAATCACTTGATCTTGTAAGCGATGTTGTTGTGTTTTTCCCCTCTCTTTTTCTGCCCCTTTTACTAAGAGGGTAGCATAGGGTGTTATGAGGGAGGTTCTTTAGCTAAAGCTTTTATGCACAGCATGAAGAAAATAGATAGACTATACAGATTATGAGATTATATTTATTTTTCTAATTTCCTGATTTTAATGTGGCATTATTCATCAATTAGTTCATGACATTTTTCTTTTCAATTCAAGGAATGTATGGAATCAAAGTGAACTTGAATTTTGAGAATGAAGTGCATTCTTTCTTGTTTTTAGTTGAAGATTGTGTTGAAGAGATAAGAATGGGAAATTAAGTTAGTGTGTGTACAAGACATAATGATAGATGATACACTCATTATATAAAAAATTACATAATTGTGTGAACTTTAATATTGCAACCAAAGTTAAAAGTGTAAATTTCCTAGTATTATCTGAAACGAAACACAAATTAATAATATATCAGGGTCTTTGACCCTCAAAAAAGGTATTTACACTTGAGTTTGGAGTTGATTGAGATCGCATTTGATTGTTGGTGTTTTTATAAATATCCACTTAACCTCTGTACTAAATTATCAAGTCCAGATACTACAAAAAAGAAAAACTACTTGCATTGTATGTGTATTCAATATCTTTATACGTATGATAATTAGAGATATGCAGTGATAGAATATGTTTTATTTTTATTTTATTTATTTAAATATCCATTATTTAATGAGAATAATGTATCTCCTCATATCAGGAGATAATTTATCTCCTTATTTGATATGCTTAGATAATCCTTTGATGATTGGACCTTAGATACTTACAACTCCTTTCAAAATATATTTGTCTCTCAAGGTAGGCCCCTTTAGGGTGTCTGAATTGTGTGGAGATAGGGCCCAATAATTCATGGGAGTTTCAAATAATTTCTACCCATAAGAGTAATTTTATCACCATAGCATGAATATTTTATTGTTTTTTATTTTTAAAATTTATTGTATAATTGAAATAAGAATATTACCCGAGGTGACTAAAAATGAGACCGAATAAGGCTCATTAAGAAAAGAAAATGTATTTCTTGTTCTCACAATTTTAATGAGATTGTTTTCAAAATTTATTATAAAAATAATGCACACTTATATTCTTGATATACAATACACTCATTTTTTATCTCGTCCTTAAATTTTATTTGAACTCTGATATACAAACTTTACTTAATTAATTATCATAAATTAGATGCCAATTTTTTTTCCAGGGTCATACTAAAAGATGCCAAAAAAATTTCCAGCGTCATATCTATAACATGCCAAGACCAACACTTTCCCATATGATACAATATCCCCAACATCGAATAATTTAGTAAATGTATTTTTGAATTATAGAATATTGTATACAACCAAAACCTTTTTAAGTTATACAGTACTACTAGTTGACAATGACATCAATGAACAAATATAGGATGATATTGAAAGAAACTTTGCTCTTTTAAAGATCCTAAGTACGTTTTATAAAGTGTGAACATTAAATTATTTGTTAATGAGGGATGATCTATACATCTTCTGAATCAATATCAAATATATGTTTTAAATAAAGCTATTTAACATATATGGAGAGCATTGTATTTGAATTAAAAAATTCACTGTATTTGTATATCCATATTGTATTAAGTATTTGAGCTTCAAGTGTCCAAAGTGAGCGGCATCAAAGTAAAATCTAAATGCATAAATTTTTAATTTTTTTTTTGCAAACACACCCTAATGTTCAAACTAGCACATTTTTTTTATTTTTTCTTTGTTTTGGTAATTGCAATTTGATAACGATGAACAACTAAATTAACTCTAATAAGTAATAAAACTCATTCAAAGTTCCATAGGAAAAAGAATCTTCATAAGCATAGCACTTATTAATGTACTTGAATTCTCTTCTTTCCAAATGCTTGGTGCTTGTAGAATTGTTTCAGTCATAAAGAGGTCATTTTCACTTATTTATTTTCTTCTTCTCTATGGTCTATTGATACTGCATTTTCCAGTACAATTATCACTTATCTTCATTCCTAATGGGCATCACGTGTCATGAATTCCCTCAACATTCTCTTCAAAAACAAGAATCAATGGTAGCTGTGCCCTGACACACTTTCCTCATTGATCTGCCACTTTTCACTCTTTACTATTTATATAGCCTTAGGATTTTAACTCAAAATAACTATTGTGGATAGCATCTCTATGAAAAACTGTCCTATAGAGAAGAATCCTATGTAGAATGGCCTCAATTTCAACACACAATAAAGACCAACCACCTCTTCGCAATTATAGTTTTATTTTCATAATGGATCAATTTCACGTGTATCAATGGGCTTAGTATTTGAGATTGTTGGCATCCTTTCATAATATAATTTTGGAAGGAAAAAAAAAAAAAAGTGGAGACTTCAGAGTCATGCCTTAGATTTAAATAAGTGAAAAATTATATACTTGATATGATATGAGGAGAAAAGTGAAAGAATTTATAAGTAGAAAAGATTCATAAACTAATGTTTTAAGGTTTTGACTCAACGTGGTGTCTTTCTCTACTCTTCCCATGCCCTAATAACAATGTAACTCCACGGTCGTTGGAGGCTCATCAGTCGTGTCTGGTCCAACAAGTGGTATCAGAGTCGATGGTTCGGCTGAGACATGATGAACTTAAGGGGAGCAAACTAGTAAGTGTGTGGTACCCACACTTGAGGGGATACTGTTGGGTTTATTCAAATATGTAGTCTCACATTAGATATGAAAGGATGAGTGAAAGAATATATAAGTGGAAAAGACCCGTGAAACTAATACTTTGAGGTTTTAGTTCAAAATGTAATATCTCACTTGTAGCTCACAACTCTTCTCGTGTCTCAGTAACAATGAAACTCTCCGATTGTTGGAGACGCCCTAATCATAATTTGATCAACATCATAAAATACACTTATCATATAGCTTTGAAATCTTTTTCATTTTGAGATTGTTAGCATCCTTTCAGAATATAATTTTGGAATAAGAAAAAAATGAAAGTCGAGACTTGAGAGTCGTGCCTTAGATTTAAATAAGTGAAAAATCATATACTTGATATGATATGAGGGGAGAAGTGAAAGAATTTATAAGTAGAAAAGATTCATAAACTAATATTTTAAGGTTTTGACTCAAGACATGGTGTCTCACTTGTGACACTTTACTCTTCCCATGCCCCAATAACAATGTAACTCCACGGTCGTTGGAGGTTCATCGGTCGTAGTCTGGTCCAACAAGTAGTATCAGAGTCGATGGTTCGGTTGAGACATGATGAACTTAAGGGGAGCAAACTGGTAAGTGTGTGGTACTCACACCGGAGGGGATATTGTTGGTTTATTCAAATATGTAGTCTCACATTGGATATGAGAGGATGAGTGAAAGAATTTATAAGTGGAAAAGACCCGTGGAACTAATACTTTGAAGTTTTAGTTCAAGACGTAATATCTCACTTGTAGCTCACAACTCTTCTCGTGTCTCGGTAACAATGAAACTCTCCGATTGTTTGGGACTCCCTAATCATGATTTGATCCAACATCATAAAATACACTTATCATATAGCTTTGAAATCTTTTTCATTTCGTTCTACCATAAAAATCCAATTAGATAATGGATCCTTAAGGAATCAGCATGTGTTAAACAAGTCATATCATATCGCTCATATAAACTTACGAGAAAGTACTAAAGAGTGGCACATGAATTCATGTTATTAGTTGCACAATTAATTTAGGTTTGGATTGTGATGTGTTGATATGATAATTCTAGGTGCCAAGAGACATGGGAGCAAAAGAAGGGGTTGCCCTTTATTTCTTCCATATTTGACAAAGAACAAGACATGAAAGCCTAAATATAGGTATGTCTACATCTATTGATTAACTATAGCAATCCATGACAATGTTCAAGAAACTCATGATTATATTGTGTCCCAAAATTTCCTTAGTTATCTATTCCGTACTAGAATGATTTTCTTCACATGAATAATAGGACATTCTAAGGTCCACCATCATCTCTTGCAAATTACTACTCACATGGCATTTTATCCTCTTGGAAATCCACAAGTTTCAATACTAAATGCCTCAAATTTATAATGCAATCGGTGGTTAATCTTTAGTGGGGTCTTCCAGAACCATTTATTCTACTTGCCCTCTTTATTTTTTTTATAGATTTGTAATTGGTGAAAGACAGAGTTAAATCAATGTTTTCACAATTGAATTTGTGTTGGCTTGGCATGATTTTAAGGAAGATGAAAATAGGAGCATCAAACAAGTGTGCTAGATGAATAGAAGAGGATAAGAAATGCTGAAAGGTGCCTTTATTAGATAAATACTTTCTCATGTGATGGACCTGAAACCCATAATTGTTGGGTCTGCAGTATAACCCTTAAAAGCTTAAGTGATCTTACCTTAAAAAACTAAGGTTAAAAAACCTAGACTTTCTAAATTTGCATAATCTCCTCTGAAACCGAATTTGTTTTTGGACACTTCTATTCTATTGATGAATGCATCCAGAGCGGGCAGAAGAAATTATTAGTGACCAATGGTCTAAGATCATGTAATAAAATGAGAAGACTAATTATAACTCTTTTTTTCTTTCATTTTTTGGAACAACTATTGGGTGGCTTTTTTTATATTACCAGTTATATCTCTTCATCTTTTGGTATAAAACTAATCTATTTTATGTCCCTATAACAAGTATCGCACTCAATAATCAAACTCTTGACATTTTGGTCGTTTTGAGATCTAGATAGCCTTTGTTGATTACTGGGTGGTTTGTGAGCAACTAGTATGCATCAACTATGTAATAAAGAATGGGAATTAATTGGACTAGTGCAATATGATTATCATATGATCAGTTTTTGATGGTATAAAAGCGTACACAAGTTAATCAAAGTCAAATCCTCAATTCTATTACAGATAATGCATATTCTAACATAACATCAAGTAGAAAGTTAACTATTGCTCAAATCAATTGCATAAGCAAGTTATTCACAACTACTTTTATTTTTTTAGCTAAGAAATTTTTTATTTCTCACTGAGCCAAACAAATGAACAATGACACTTTACCAAATCATCTTATGTCTCTGTAACAGTTATTAGAGTTCACTAAATGCCATCAATTTGAACAACGACACTACATAAAGTTAGACAGTTTATCCAGGAATATAGGTTTTGTTGATTCACTATAAGCTGGCATATATAAGTGGACAATGTTCATGCAAGGTTTTGACATTTGAGCCAAATTAAACAAAGTAAGATAGTTGAATTTGTAGTATTGACATTTTTCTTCATATATAAGAATGCCTTTCATTGTTCTATGCCCTACCTTTTACATGACTTGTCAATCATTAGATCCATAATAAAATCAAAGTGGTTGTAGCCTACAGGAAGGTCTACCATAACCAAATATAATGGGAAGGTGAGTATAGTACTATTAAGTTGTCCAATACTCATAGTGGTGCCAATAACCAAATAAAATAGGAGGTTAGTGTAGTTTTTAAAAATAAGGGAAGAGGTTCATATAATTAAGTTAAAAATTGAGATCAATATAATTTATTTTTTATTTAGTATAAGTTAAGCATGATAAAGCTTTCCTACCTAACTTATCGGCTGCAATAAGAGTAAAAAAACACTAAAACCGAACCAATCAAAACAGAATCTCATAATTTTGGGTTTGTTTGAGTTAAACTTTCAAAAGAAATAAAAGAGAAAATTTTAAAACCATAAAGTATACTTGTGGGATGTCGAATCATTCTCTTTTCGTTCATCTAATCTAAAATTCAACTCACAAACTAACACTTACATAAACATTAGTGTTGTGAGGATCCATTTCACAGATAACCATTGGATTTGTTATGAATTTTATAGCATAAATTAATGCTTTTGCTTAATCTTAGTTTGGACTCTTATAATGTATCATGTTGTCCAATACTCATAATGGTGCCAATGCACAAATTTGACCCCACAGACACCAAAATACCTCCAATATTTGCAGTAGTTCAACCCTATTATGGTAGTGTCTAGGTGTGCTTATCCACTGTATATAATATAGATATCATTCAGAGGAGAAACTAAACACTTGTTAGTCATCACTTTGGCTGAACTATTTATTATTATTATTATTATATAATAATTGAGGGGAATACTATGAACAAAAGATGCCTTCTCTATACTCTAACCTTGTTTAATGAACCACAAATGATAATGGCAATGGCTTGTTTATTTTCAAGAACAATACAGTATTATACTATTATTATTGCAATGCCCCAGTTAGATGCTTGCTTTCTTAAGGTCTAGTTCAATGAACCTTCCCTAGAATATCACAGTACCATTTTTGTTTACCACTAAAGAAATAAGGTTTCTCTTTTTTGACCCCACCCCATTTTATATATTATTTGGCCCTTGCTCATTCGTATAAGCTAACAATTAATCATGAATACCATAGTTTAATTAACAACAGCAGGTAGAACAAGATGAGAAGGACACTTTAGAGCATTTATAAATATAAAAAGGGTCACTATAGCACAGAAACATTCGTAAATTAGCATATCTTTTACAAAGGAAACCAAAAGAGAGAAACTAAAAAAATAAAGGGAAAAAGAATAATATTCTTAAGTAAAGGAAGTTGGTATTTCAACCATTTTTTGCTAGAAAAAAATACTGAAGTGGAGCACCCAAAATGGATGCACATCATTGAATTAATTACACGAACTACTTGTTTGTCTAACACTCTAAGCATGCGAATCATTACATATATAATGTATGATACAATATAGAACTCTATGTGTGATTATATAATCTTCCACAGTTTAATTTTAATTTTTTTTGTCTCATAGGGTATAATTATATATTCTTCTACAGTTGGCATCAATCCACTAAGAAGGGCTTTAAAGTTTAAACACATACGGTCATGATAAACATAAAATTAAGTGGAGCAAATGAGCAACATGGATAAATGATCATCTCTTTCGGTAAACAGGAATTAAAAATCATGTGATAGCATTTAAATGAAAATGTTCTGTTGTGTTTGTAAACGGCCAGAATTCACACAAAAGTATTTGTTTAGTTGTTTAAGGTCTCACTAGATTCTCGATAAGAACAAAAAATTAGAAATTCAATTTCTAAGAATGACACTTATAAGAAAAGACAATTATACCCTAAAAAAGATTAATTACTTGCCAATAAAATAGTGAAATAATAGTATAAAAAATTGATGAACACAAATGACTGAGTCAAGTCACATCATCTGTTGAGCAACCTAGCTTGTAGATAATGTAAAATACAGCATAGCGAGCAAATCAATATTATGAAATGAAAAGCATATATTATTTCTTTCTAAACACATAGTTTGCACTTTGGAGTGCAAAAATTAGTACACTTGGTGGCAACATATATATGCTTCAACCATACTTGTAAGAACATGATTGTTTGGGTAGAAATAAGTATAAGACATATAAGAATTAGATGGTAGAAATTAGTATAAGACATATAAGAATTAAATGGGTACATATTTGCTGTCTCACGCTTTGTACCATTTCATGTCTCATGGGCATATAATTGGTCAGAAAAAATATATTTAAGTTAAAATTTAATTACTAAATATTTTTCTGACTAATCATAAGTTCATGGTACATAGAATGATACAAAGTGTTGGACAATAAATGTACTCCCAAATTAAAAAGGGGTGAATAACATATAATTAGATGGATTAATGTCCTAACATTTTGAGTTAAGATACTATGGTTCTACTTTAACCCATTAACGTATATCTTCCCAAATTATTTAGATAATAAGGTATCACTTTATGTATTATTGTTTGTTTGTGATTGATTGAAAAATGTATTTAAGTTAAAATTGTAATTGTAATAATTAATTATTTTTCTAACTAATCATAAACAGTAATGCATGAAATGACATATTCTTTTGGGACATAAGATGTCCTCTCCATAGTATCTTTGGCTCAATTACTAGACTTAGGAGAGCAATATCTATTGTTATGAAGGTTGTATTACTCTATGTACTCATTCATTCTCATTGATTAGAAGAGTAAAACATGAATTTAATATATATTAATTTTATATTTTTTGAAACTCCCAAATAAATATATGGAATTATATATATCTCATACACACAAAATGTGGTTCGAAGGTGGGTTTGCCATCTTCTCCAACTAGAGTTTTATTTTGCTTTCCATTTGTCATGCCTTGGGATCTCAAATTATAAATAAAATTCAGTTTGTTTAGAAAATTAATATATTTACAATGAAAAAATGTTTGGTATTATTTAATTTTTATTTTATGTTTTAGTTAATATTATTTATTTTTATTATTAAATAATTTTATATTACTCATGGACGGTACTTGTAGGATGGGCAACACAATCTCCTTTCCTGGTCTCAAATTTGTCTTGTGGGTTTTTATCTTCTGATTGTGAAGAATAATTCTTCCCAAATTCATGTCTCTAGTGTCCACCCAAGGATTCTTAAATAAATATGTGTTGTCATGTGTGTATCAATGTAATCATGTGTACTTAATGTGTCATTAATATTATTCATAGAGAAAAGTGCTATTTACACAAAGTTGCACATAAATCATTTCATATATATATATATATATATAATTTTGACTAGGAGCTTTTTTTCTGTAATTTTGACTAGGAGCTTTTTTTTCTAGGTTATTGTAAAGATTTATATATAATTAATAAATTATTTATTATTTTTTGGATCAATTTTTTTAAAAGTTAAGATGGTCGAAAGTTGACTCTTATATCAATACAACAGAAATACTCAGATTACGACTTAACTCTAATCTTCTATATGAGAAAGATTAGTTATATATATATATATATATATATATATATATAATGGATCAATTTATACTCAAGTTAAGTTACACTAATTATACTTAATCTTAACATTTTATTTTCTTAGATACAATAGATCAAATAGGTGAGTGCAATAAATTATTTAAAATTTTTATTTTTCTCTCTAATCACTTATTACATTCAATCATTTGGTTCGTTAGATATAAGAAAATGAAGAATCTACATTAATTTAGTATAATTAATATAAGTGAGGTTTAAAATGAGAGAGACTATCTTTGGAGTAAGTTTACTCCAAGAAACAAATCTAATTCCAAGCTATAAAAAGACCACTCCACCAAAGTGATTGAGGTAATTCACCTTCACCAGTTCAAACTTCATCCAACTCGGAAGCACTTATTTGTCATCCACAATTGCCACGTGTTATTCCCAATCCCAACATTCCACATGAATGCCACATGATATGCTACTTCTTCACCACCTCCAACCTCATCAAAAGTCTTACTGTGCACCCCACTACACAACCCATGGTGGTCTCTTGTGATGAAATAATTGAAATGTTATTTAGATTTTTTAAAGAAGAATATAATAAGTTAAGTAATCAAAGATAAAAAAATATTACAAAATATATTTCAAATATTTTAAAACTCATACATATCAATAAATAATACAGTTATGAGTATAAATCAGAGTTGCGTTGATAGTTATGATTATAGTAATGTTATATCAACAACTAATACAAAACAAATTCATACAAATCAAGGGAGAAAAGATGAATATATTACACATACGTGTCAAAATGAAGTTTCTATTAAAGCTCTTCACATAGAGATAAATCCAAAACTTCAAATACTTGACTTGATATGAATCATTTATTTGGGAGCAGTCGGTTTGTAACCAACCATTTTTAGATTTCATTTAAAATATATATTTAGGCTAAGATTCTGCTACATTTCCAAAAAGATTAAAAGATTAATAATTTAATTCCTACGAACAATATTTATTAAAAGAGATAAATATGTATAATTACTTTGTTACCATAAATGAAGAAATAAAACATTTGTTAGTACAAAAAAAGAAAGACATTTAATCATATATATACAAATCACACAAAAATCTAACCATTAAATTAATTCCAATTACTTCTTAAAATAGCCCAATTTTGGACTGCATCATGTATGTTCAGAAATCAATCATAATTTTGCTTTCCAATTATTATATAATATCATAATTTGACTTGATTACAGTTAATGGCAAATAAATATTTTATGGAATATTCCATTAACGTTGGGGATAATGCTAACGCCGTTACATCACGTGCTTAGCTGGAGGTCACTTTACAGTTTGGGTTCTCCTTAATGTGCCAGCTGGCGCTGACATGGACAGCTGGCTCTGCACATGGACAGCTACTGTTTCTGTATAACATGCACACGTGAAATCCCAATGTTACCCCTAAATAGCACCTATGTTTTCATATCATGTCAGATATGCAGTCTAAATATTCTCAAAACAGTAGGGGTTTCTTGGTCATAATTGAAGAGGGTTGGGATTTTCAAAGACTCCAATAATATCGGTGTCTTGGCTTGCGTAAGAAAGTGAGTAATTTGGAAAGTGCAGAAACCTAGAATTTAACGGTGAGAGTGAGAGCAGCTATAGAGAAAGACACTTCAAGAGTTGGTGACTTTTTTTTAAAAACAACAGCATTTTTTTAAATCACCCTTGCAAAGAAGGTATAAAAATAGGGTCAAACTCATCTCCATTGTCGAATCAATAAGGTAATAATAATTTTTTTATTTTTAAAGAAAAAAATAATTTAAATCATAGTTGTTGAAACATTATTTTTAGCCCTTATTGCAATTCTCATAGTGCAAGAGAGAATCCCATCATGAAAATTTGTCTTTTATTTCTTTTAATATATCATTTTGATATAAAATGAGTTACTCTCTTTTGATTTTTATCTTAGTAATTTTAAGAAAACCCATGAAATAAATGAAATGTGTTTTCACTTGTCCTCACTATTCAATGTGAAAACCAAGTTTGTTTTTCAAGGGGATTGAAAAATAGTGTAATTCCGAATTTAAATTTAGATGCTTTCACATTTTGTTCCATAGCTAAACAAGGTGATCTGATTTTATGGGATTTTTTATGTAAGTTAGCTTATTATGAAACAAATTTATGGGAATTAAACAAAATTTATAGATTAATTAGCTGTGTATAAACTGTGTAGTCAAGTAGAAAATTATTTGACAATTTATTAAAACATGAAAAATTATATTTGTTGACATTTAAACTAATGATAGTAAAAACATTGTCTATAACCCAAAATTTGATATCCTGATTTTTTTTAAATATGTAACAAAAACGTAACTATTATATATAATAGGAAGATTTGATATTAATTGATAATAATATTAACATAATAAATGGATTTCATATTCAGATCACTGTAGTGCAAGTATGAGGAGACCACATAAGGGTTGAAAGAATAAAAACGTATGGTGCAACCTAATGAGAGAAATTGAATAGGATCACTATTGTTCAAGTATTCACGTGAGTCCACATAAGTTTATGAAAGTTTTACTTTAAATTTAAGATTAGGAGGACTCAATAATATTTTTATGGATCAATTATTTGATTTTAATTGTTCACTATCATAGTTCCTATTTTTGTTAAAGAACACATCATATATCTCACATCTCAAACAAATCGGAGTTTAGATAATTGTTATTTTTTTTTGTACAAAAGAAGATATTTGTGAGAGAAAAATGTGAGAAGATAAAGGTTCAAAATTATACAGCCTTATGGTTGATATAACAGTTGACATTAATGATGTATTTAATTCTGTATTATTGGTGTCCAGACTTTATTAGCGAGTTATTTGTAATATGTAACGAACCATAAATACAAACATTTTATAAGCCGTGATATATACCAACTCTGTTGAGTTTTCTAAACCTAACTTTGTTAAGCTGTCCAAAAAATGCATCATAACTTT
>NC_032021.1:4825889-4873798 GCF_001865875.1 Lupinus angustifolius
TTTTTTTTAGTATTTTCAAGGGTGTCTATCATTCTTTTGAGTAAAGAATTAATTCATTCTGTGGTTTATGACTATTCATTCTTAACAAGTTTTGTTTTCAAGAATCAAACCCTTAACTTTTTTATCAGCGTGAGAATTTAGTGAGATCTTATACAATTGAACCAACACATTATATTTAAATCAGAATTAACCAAATTATCATTTAAAATAAATGAAGTAACTAGTTTTTTATAATGCCAATAGTATCCAAGTAAGAAAACCCTATACAAATGTAATTCCTAATAAATATCATTCATAAAAAATAGAATTTTTAATCTTTTCATCATTCTAAAATGTAAGAGAGTACTCAACAGCACTATTATATTAAGCTATGTAAATTTTAGCTTTGGGTGTAACTCAAAGTGAGAGAATGAGTGACTCTCACATGTCTTTTCTTTCTTTCTGTCTGTCTCTTTGCACAGTACACACTAGTGTCAAGCCAGCTCACCCATTCTCTCTCTCTAAAAAATAGAAGCTTTTGTTTTCTATTTACTCTCTCTCTCTACGAATTAATTCACCCACCTTCCTCCTTTTATATATCACGAGATCCACCTCCATCACTTTCTCTCTCTTCTTTCTCTCTCTTCTACTACTCCATTTTCACTGCCATTGCTGCTGATACAAAGAGAAATCGAGAAAGGTTGAGTTTTTAAGCTACCCTTTTGTTTTCTTTCGTCACTGATAAGAAATAAAATGTCACATTCCGATAAATCTGTTTCCGAGTTAGGTCTCGGTTCACTCAGTAACCGCTTCCGTGACTCACTCAGTTGCGAGGCTAACAAACCCGATTTCCGAGAGCTCCATCTCGCTTCACCTGTTTCGCCATTGCGGACTCGCCACCACCGTAGTGCAACCGCACCCGCCACCAGTAGCAGCAGTTCCGGTTCATCTGGTTCGGTTTCTGGTCGAACCGGACATAACCCGATTACGAAGAGATCCGATTCCGGCGAGCTTTCCGGTTCCAGCGAGAACAATAGTCCTACCGCGGCTGCCGGAAATGGTCACCGAAGCTTTAAATCAGGTTCAAGATCCGATTCGGGTTCGGGTTCATCGCAGCCGTTGATATATTCTGGTCAAATTCAAAGATCTCAGTCATCCTCTTCCTCCGCTGTAAATTCGCCGCCGTTGAATGTACTTCCCGCCGGAAACATATGCCCCTCCGGCAGGGTTCTTAAATCCAGCATGACAGCGGCATCGGCTATCCGGAGCTCCAGGCCTGATGTTTTGGGCACCGGCACGGGGAATTACGGCCACGGAAGCATAATGCGGGGCGGCGGCAAAAGTGGCAGCAAAGGCGGAGACGGTGTTCCAAATGTGAGGGTCAGTGGTAGTGAATCAGTGAAGAGAGGAGTGGAGAGTGTGGATCCAGAAGAAGTGAAGAGAGCAGGGAATGAACAGTATAAGAGGGGTCATTTTTCAGAGGCATTGTCTTTGTATGATCGAGCAATTGCATTGTCTCCGTCGAATGCCGCCTATCGGAGCAACCGGGCCGCGGCATTGACCGGTTTAGGAAGGTTGGGAGAGGCAGTGAGGGAGTGTGAGGAGGCTGTGAGGTTGGATCATAATTATGGAAGGGCACATCACCGTTTGGCTACTCTTTTTCTCAGGTGAATAAGAGTTACCATGTATTCTAACTCAATCAGCATTAGTGATTTCAATTCTCTTGGATGTTGGTTGATTTTTCTGTTTTACACTAATTTTAAATTGAAACTCAAGTTTCTTAGTTATTTGGATTTTATGTGCCTGGATTTCATTTTGTTATGTATATTGATATTGATTTAGATTCATTGCTTTACATCATATATGGGATGGCATTGTATGAAAGTTAAGTGGTAGAATTTTTATTTCACAGTTGCTTTACATAATATGTGGTATGCCATTAATTTCACAGGTTAGGACAAGTAGAGAATGCTAGGAAGCACTTATGTTATCGCGGGTTGCAGCCAGATCCTTTTGAGTTGCAGAAGTTACAAATAGTGGAAAAGCATATTAGCAAATGTGTAGATATGCGGAGGATAAGAGAGTGGAAAAGTGTTCTGAGGGAAGTTGATGCTGCTATTGCTAATGGAGCCGACTCTTCTATTCAGGTAGTTGTTTTATTTTTTAAAAATATTCATATCTTAGTTGAGATGTTATGCGTGTCTGAAAAGTAAAAAAACATGTCTTAACTATGTGGAAGTTGAATTTACAGCTCTTTATGTGTAGAGCAGAAGCGTTTTTGAAGCTGCACCAAATTGATGATGCGGATTCAAGTTTTTTACATATTCCCAAATGGGAATCACATACCATTTCCCTATCGCAGGCAAGATTTTTTGGGATGCTTTCCGAAGCTTATTGCTACTTTGTTAGAGCACAGATTGACATGGCTTTTGGAAGGTGAGTTCAGAAAACTGTAAGCTTCATCAGAAATCTAAGCTGACAAAGGTTTCTGTTGAAGAATGGATGATGGATGTATTGCAGGTTTGAGAATGCAGTTGCAGCTGCTGAGAAAGCTAGTCAGATTGATCCCCGGAATGTTGAAGTTGCAGTTTTGCTCAACAATGTAAGGATGGTGGCAAGAGCTCGAGTGCGTGGCAATGATCTTTTCAAATCAGAAAGATTCACCGAGGCATGCTCAGCATATGGTGAAGGTTTGAGGCTTGACCCTTCAAACTCTGTTCTTTATTGCAACAGAGCAGCATGTTGGTTTAAGCTTGGAGAATGGGAAAGATCAATTGAAGACTCCAATCAAGCTTTACGTATCCAACCAAATTACAAAAAAGCCCTTCTTCGAAGGGCTGCATCAAATATCAAGGTAAATTGATCTATTAATATTTGTGATACTATATAATATATATTGTCAAACTCAAAGATAAGCACCGTGATCTCTTTCTCTAAAATGCAGCTAGAAAGATGGGCAGAAGCAGTAAAGGATTATGAGGACTTAAGGAGAGAACTTCCAGATGACAATGAAGTTGCTGAAGCTCTATTTCATGCAGTTGTTGCATTAAAGAAATCCCGTGGGGAAGAAGTACATAATTTAAAATTTGGTGGTGAAGTAGAGGCCATATCAAGTCTGGAGCAGTTTAGAGCTGCAATATCTTTATCAGGTAATTAAAATGGTTAAGGAGAGGCTTTTACAACTCATTTTATAGTCAGCTTTTTTATTTTACGACTCTAATATAGCTATAATTTCATAGGTGTTTCTGTTGTCCATTTTCGAACCCCCTCAAACTTGCAATGCAAGCAAATATCACCGTTTGTGGATACACTATGTGGCCGCCATCCATCTATTAACTTCCTCAAGGTAGATATCTTAATATACATGTTTTTGCCTTGTCTACATGGTATTTAATTTCGAGATAAAAGATAGCAATATGGTAGTTTCCTTATGGATGCAATTTCTTTTGTATGTTTGATCAAAGGTGGATATTGAAGAAAACCCAACAGTTGCAACTGCTGAGAATGTTAGGATTGTACCAACCTTCAAGATCTACAAAAATGGCAGTCTAGTGAAGGAAATTGTATGCCCTGGTCGTGATATGTTGGAACACTCCATTAAGCCCTACAGCATTTAGAATTCAAGACTTGTATTACTTCTCTGTTGGCGTTAAACTCTCAGAAGTTCGTACAGTCATTTGATCCCACCATAAAATGATCACCTTAATACCTGCAACATAGTCAGAACCAGATAATAATCATGTTAGCAGCCAGTGCTAGTGGAACCCGGAGATACTCTAGTTCCTTTTGCAGTTTATATTGATTCATTCGTTCGTCATTGCTCCCCGGTTCCATGTCCCTTCGAGCTTTCCCATTTCTTTTCTCCTTTTCTGTTAATGTAGGCCACATGTTCTTATCCTAATTTCCTTATGGCCGGGGAGGAAAAAGAAACACTTTTATGTCTGTACAATTTGATTTAATTGTCAGTTTATTTTAGCTTTTAAGGTTAGTGGATACTGGATAGACAGGTATAGGCAGAAGGGAGAGGTTAGACTGCTGGTAGAGGAGGATCTGTGCAAAGTATATATGTGTGATGATCATATACCAAATGCGAGGAGCCTTTTGAGGGAGATAGGATGAATGGTGGGTGCTGATTTGGTTGGTGAAGTGAGGATGGATATATTGTTATTATCATTTTTTTCTTAGCCATTTAATCAATAAAATTTCCCATTTTTTCCCACAAGTTCTTATATCATAATATCCTGCTGTTTTCATTATATTCTGAATCAATGCATTTGGCATTGGAAGGAAATGATGGCCGGGTGTTGAGGTTGCTTATGTGAGTGTTCAGAATATAGTTTTGCAAAAGTGGGTTTTTAGTGAAGTATTTTTCATTTGGATATTTAAAGTTATTTTGATTGGATGAATATTATTTGGATTCATTCAATTTTAGAGGGATTATTATAGCTTAGTAGTTGAATACACCCCTGATTGAGTTTTGATGAACAAAGTCAAAATTGATTCTTCAGTTGAGGTTTGGACACTAAACTCATAGGTAATTGAGGTCAGTTTTGATGAACAAGGTGAAAAATTCCAACTTCAATTGAGGTTTGGACATTAAACTCATAGGTAATTCTGTTTTTTATTTTACCAAATATCTAAAAATGGCAGCACTCGAGTAATAACATTGCAAACCTGATTTGGTTCCTCATATGCACTCCCAAGCACACTTTTTTTAGGATGAGCTTGTCACCACTGAGCAAAATTTTAGTTGAAGGATAGTTTTGTAATAGAGTGGAGTGGACTTGGTGGTTGATGCAATTCATAACTCTTATCTTTTAGCACACCTATTTACCAGGATGCACAAGAATAAAACTGAGAGAGAGTGCCTTTTGCAGATAGAGGGGTTATGTTCACGTGGGCATTTAAGAATGTTGCACTCTTTGAAATGGAGCACTCAACCTTCCCAAAAGACACCAAAAAGTTATTGTTTGATGTGCTGCAATTTTCTGCTCTGTAATTTTTAACTGTTGTATATGTGGTGATAGCAACTTCCACCCACATTGGTGGGCCTTAACCAGCTGCGTACAAATTATGGCGTGGCCCTTCAGAAGGCCATGACCAAAAGACAATAAATGGTAGGTCCAAGTGATTACTGTATAGAGTTAACTTGTGTTGAAGGTAGGTGCTTTTAACCTGTCTCACCTTCAATTTCAAAGTTGAACATGCGTTTCAAGGTAGCCATAGGAGTAGGATTTGTCATGCTAAAATAAATAAAGAAGGGTTAGAAGCACATTGAATCTATTCCTGGTTTAGGTAGAAAACAATATAGAAAATGATCAAGAGCATGCTTGTTTTATGCTGCTAAAGTCCTTTTGAAAGAAAGTTTTTACTTCTATTAAAAGTGATTAGTTAAGGTCAAGGGTTACTTGTCCATCCTACGGTTATAATAACTAGAGTCGCATTTGTTGTCCTAAAGTTTGTACCATAGTTATAGCATAGTCGGAAATCCAAACAAGAGATCTAGTATCAAAATCAAAAAGAGGGAAGATAAAACTTGTATCTGGAAAGTGCAGTGAGAATGGTGGTTACTTATTTATGATTGAACTAGTGTTGCAATGTTATTTTTGGTACTACTAAGAGTATCTTCTCACATTTTTGTGTAAGGAATTAATCTCTTTCGGGGTTCATAACTGCCCCTCCCAACAAGTATCGCTCTCAGGAATTAAACATTCGACCTTAGATATTCAGTGGGACCTTACCACTAGACCAACACCATGTCGGTTTAGTGTTGCAATGTGGGGACACTTATGTCTATCAAGTCAGATTGCGAATGTGGGCGCGTCCAACCGTCAAAACCAACATGTACACACGTAAGAAATGGCCCACAATGTTGGCTGCAAAGAGAAAAATCATGAAAAGATACAAAAGAAACAGAGAAAAATTGGTTATGGACTTATGGCTTCTTATGTCTTAGGCTAATAGGCTTAATAATGCATACGAAAAGGTTACTTCCAAACCTATGTTATGTGTTATGGGCAAAAAGGACCTTTGGAATTTGGATGAAGCTACAATACCAATAGCATCATGAAATGGCGTATTCAAGCTTAAACTAGAAAATAGAAATATAGACCTTGTGGTTGAGATTCACTTTGCATAAGATAATGTGGGGTTTAGAGAATTGTACCTATTGTCTAGTCTAGTTTGAACTATAAGCATGATATTTTGAGGGTCCTTTTCTTTTTTTGGTTAGTTCTTTTTCTCTCTCTCTATTGGATGCATGGCATCAGCATAGTTCTCCAATATGTCTATAGATCAGAATGATGTTAATTTGTCGTAGATGGTTGGACTTTAGCCACTAAAATGACGTTTTGTATGTACAAAACAGCTTTGTTTAGCACAACTATGGGAAGGAGTAATCATAACAAAGAGGTCCATTTTGGAGAACAAATTCTCACATATCCTCATCTCTACTTTAGCCCTACAACATAACATTGTATTTTCTTAATTTGCAATTCATCACTTACAAATGCACAAGTACTAAATGGCTGTACACCTCATGTGAAATTTTTAGGAACCAGGAACCAAATGGAATCGAGTGAAAATTTTGAGGGACCAAATTAATCTTTCATGTTCCAAATGGAATCGAATTCGACCAGAGGCTATGTTATTTTTGTTTTTGAAATAGTGTAACACTGCAAGCACAGACTTAGAGAATGTCTGTGTTAAGGGAATTGCTTTGCCACCCCTAATTCACACATATCTAGAAACAGATTCATTGAAGTGAAGAGAGCAACTAAAATTTATTCACAGTTTAGCTTTTGATGTTTAGAGCCCCAAATAAATTAGGACTCAGCATTTGAAGATTGAGTATGTTCTAAATTGTGAGACAGATAATGCTCAACACATATTCATACAAGTACCAATATAAGGTAGCTTTCAAGAGAAGATGTTAATTAGCAGGTAAAACAGGAAGCTAAGAGGAATATTAACTCCAATAGTTCAAACAACAATTCCTCCAGGTTTCTATTTTCAATTGATTGTTAATAGCATACACTTCAGCTACTGTTGATTGAGGAAAACCTCAGGCGCCACTAGCATATAGTCGGGTCCATTCCTTGGCTGCAGTTTCAAATGCCACTTTTAAATAAGAGAATATGCATAAACTGTTGATTTAGCATGTTTGATGCCCTCATTATCAGCTACTTTTGGATATAATAAATCATATATGCAGAAAAGATACCTGTTTCAACAGCCTCGGCCTCATTAGATTTCCAATGCTTGGCAACATTCTCCGAAAGTGGGTCATCTGGGTTTGGGGCACTCAAAAGAGCTTGAATGCTAGAAGAGTGCAAATAAATTCATATTATCAGTACATAGTAATGCAATCACAATTAAGAGAGTGTAATTATATAGTTCACATTGACTAGCCCAGCACCATTTTCCTCAATGTGTGGCATTCTTTTTGCCCGGACCAAAAAGACTAACACATAAAATGAACCAAGAGTCTAAAATCCACAAACAAATCTTACATTTTCCCAAGGAAAGATTTACCAAACCAAATGAGAAATTCTTCCATATCAGCAAAGATAACTAATGAAATATTTTTTTTTCAGACTTTTGAATCTTCATAGACGCTATCTGTATTTACCATTTTACCTATATATGTTTCGTAAAATGATTTAGGCAAATTCAACATAAACATCAAGACAGTAACATCAATGACTATTTGCTTTGTCCCATTTCTTCAGGAGCTAAATAGGTCAAAGAGAACAAGTAAATCTAGTAGACTAAAAGATGACAAGTAAAGATACCTCAAAAGAACAGTGCGAATCTGAAGGGCAGGGCTCCACTTATCTTTTAGAATATCAAGACATATCCTACCAAGCTGAAATGAACAACTTTTAAGAGAAAGATTAACTATTGAGAAGAAATGAGAATGTAGGGGAAGCAAAATGCACCTTATCAATGTTCGGATGATATATTTTTGTCAGAAACCTGACCTGTAAAAAGGAATGCACTTTCAAATCAGGAATTGCTGGAAAATGTGAAAAATGTAGCATTCAACATTAAGAAGGAATCATCATTGTCAGAAGTCAGAACTAAACCATAATTATATAATAACATAAGAAACTGATAAATCACACAATTTTGAGACAAGGAACACAATAAATAAATGATTCTACAAAAAGGAAAAGAGACCAAAAGAACCATGTCAAACAATTCCAACTCCCAATTATACATAGAAGACCCGTAGGATCGTATTCTATGAGCTGAAGAGACCCGGATTTATGGAGGCAAGATGTAGTTTTCATAGGAAATAAAAGGGACATTATATTTAATAATTGAAATCAGTTCTAAGCTCTTACCAAGTCAGTTGTGTTGGTCTATAGGGCACATACTAACAATCTCCCATTTGCAATAAAGCCAAATACTCACGTATCTAATACCAAAAGACCTAGCACGACCATCACGAGTCTTCTTTGCAAAGAGGTTTTGTTAGTGGGTTAGCAATGTTATCTAGTATTATTATGCATATCGTCAAATCCCTCAACTAATGGTCTCATGAATGAGCTTGGAAGCACTTAAATATATGTTTGGATCACTTGTGCAATTGCCCATGTCATCACAATTGACGTCCATTAGGTCCATAAAATCAAGTTCAATGAACTTTCTGATCCAAAGAACCTCCTTTCCACAAGTAGAGGCAGTAGTAAACTCAACTTCTAGCATAACGACTACATTGTATTGCTTTAAACTCTTCAACCTTATAAACCAACCATTCTAGCAAAACAAAAAACTTGATTGTGAACTAGAGTCATCCCCTTTGGACAAGAAATTAGTATCAGTGAACCATTTAAAACCAACCCCCTTCCCCTCCATATACTAAACGTATATCCATAATCCTTCTCAAGTACTTCAGGATGTTCTGGATAGCAATTGACATTCACCGGGATCTAATTGATGTATGTTCGTCGTGCTCAATGCATATAAGACATCTAGACAAGTACATAACATGACATAAATTGTAGATGTATATGGAATCTTGTTCATGTTATCCTATTCATTTTGTGTGAAAGGACATTGAGCCTTAGACAGACTTGTACATTGCGACATAGGTAAACAACCTTTCTCAGACTCTTGCATACTAAATTGTTTTAATATTTTGGTCGATATATGTACTCCAACTTAAGTCAGACAATCTCCCTGGTCCATCTCCTTGTACTCAATATATCACCCAAGTTCTTCAAGGGAAAACTTTTCCCTAGCCAAGCCTTTGTGGATTGTTAGGTTGCAATTTCATTCTCCATGAGTAGTATATTCTCTACATATAACATCAAAAAGATTATTGCTTCTCCCACTAACCTTCTTGGACACAAGCTTTCATTCTTAATGAAACCAAGCACTTTGATAGAAAGTAAAATCCAGATGATTTAAGCTTAGTAACTACAGAACGGAAAATCCAACCTTTTGAGGTTCTCAATATAACTAATCATTTGGAGTACATGAGTTCCGACAGGGTTACCTTCTGCCAGTTTGAACTGAAACAGTGCCTTTGAAACTTCATACATCCCATGTCGTACCGACTCTCATAGAGCATCTTAAGGTGCATAATCATATTGTAAGCAACAATGTTTTCATATCGCCTCTGATGTTCAGAGTTCATGTCAACTAGCATGAAAGAACCGGTACCCAAAGCATCATCTTGATGCCTCTTATGAGCATATATTTAAGTGCGAGGGACACTTCGAGTAGGTGGCTCAGGTATAGGCTGCTCTAGAACATACATATTTTTCTCGTGTTTAAGAATAATCCTCAAGTTCCTATACTGATCTTGGAAATTCGTCCTGAACATACACGGGCAACACTTCCCAATTGCATCATATGCAACTCTTGGATGGTTGATGTGAATAACACGTATTCTAATTCATCTCATGAACTAAAGCCAAACTTCACGCCTCTAGGCCTTCAATCCAATTGAAATATCCCAATTAAGTCTGACCAATTGGACATAATTTTTATCCCATCGCATTCCACAAACACTATATCACATGATATAAGTTTCACAAAGGAAGGCGTGAAGGAAAAGATAAATGGAGCAAAAGGTATACCATTAATTGCATTGGGATCTTATCCCATTATACTTAGAAGGTGTATTAGATCACAAATACCCAAAAAGTTGTTAAACATCTTAAACTATAGGCAATTGTAGAGTCGAGATGTTTTATAACCTATAGTTTCATCTCTTTTAGGGGCATTAGATTTCAGCACAATGTTGACACCAAAAGAATACCATGATGTCCATGGAAAAAAACAAATTAAATTAATTACCTTTGGAGCAGCCATAGGATACTCCTCTGGCAAAAATAGTTCCAACTTGAACACTCCTCCTATTAATACAAACAAGAAAGCATACATATTATTGAAGACATGAGAAGATTTATAACCTTCAAAAAATTAATATATCAATACCATGCTATTCATAGTAAATAAGACAATATTTGTCACTTCCTGAACTTCCAAACATAAAATCGAGAAATAATAACAATCCAAGAAAGTATTTCCATGTCAGGACAACCATACAAAGAAGCTTTAATGATTTACTTAATAACGTGAATACGATCATTATCGAAATCTAGGCAACTTAAGGAAAAATACCTCTTCTCATCAAACAATCTACAATTTCATAATCACTTCCCTTGTATATTATTTTGGAAGGAGACGTGGTTCAACATTCAAGATATTGTAAAAACAAGGAAGCACAAAAGTGCAGAATGAATGAGGAGAATAAACATGATCATGATCTTAAAAACCAAAGGTTCTAATCTTTGCAGCAAGATAACTGATGAAAAAGCTAATAATAGAGAGATGCAGGCAGACAAAGCAGACTCCTGAATTTGCATTCTTTTTTAGGGTATAAAAAATAGGTTTAGAACTTCAGGGGCTGCTGCCTTATCCCAAGGACAAGGCAAGTCCTCAACAATAGCTTATAGAAAACAAGCAAAAACTTAGTTTTTCCATTTGATCTAATGCAAATGAACCTACACAGCTAGTATAAACCATATTACTTATGCACAAGAATGGCAAAAAAGAAGGCTCAATACATGAGGCTCCCACTTAGTGGAGTCTAGGGAGGTTAGATGTACCTCCACAAACGGAAAGCCGTTTCCAGGATTCGAACTGGGGCCTCACGGTCACTAAGCAGCAACCTTATGGCTGCGCTAAGCTCATCCTCTTGAAATGGGAGTTTATTCTAGTGTCAAAGAAAACTTATAATTAAGTACTTTAAGGTCTAAATCATGTTGTTGAGCTCATCACTACCTTCATAAGGTGACTGGGTAGGCCCAAGGATCATCACATTGAAATATCGCATATTGTCTTCTGAAGGGGAAGCACTAATCCCAGGTGCTGCATCACCAGATCATAATATCAAAACCAGTAACAGTTCAACAAATGGGAAGCTTCAAAAGCAGTAAAATAACAAAGTAATTTCAAATAACCAATAAAGCAAATATGAGAAATTGAGAATAAGATCTAAAAGTTTACCTGGCTCACTAAGAAGACGCTGCGTTTCCTGTTTATATAGGAAAAAAGTAATCAAAACATTGACAAAAATCAAAATTTAAATTAAAAAACTTCCATATTTTCCTCTTCATCGCAGATGAATTTAAGCAAGGTAAAGTGAAAAAGATAGAATTTTGGAATTGACCCAAAATTGAGTACACAGTTCTTCATTGAGAACATACTCTTCGGACACTATAATAAGGAAGAGGGTGATGTTTGGTTTTTGTAAGGAACGAAAGAAAGCGAAAAGAGAAAATGAAAGAAGGGAATGAGAACGAACCTTGATGATTCTTCGAGGGAGGTTACTGTTGGCCATTATCGGAGTCGATTGCAAAGCACGCGATAGGGTTTCAGATATATAGAGAAATATGGTGGGTTCTGTCGGAAATTTGAGACCTTGAAAAACTTCAAATTATTTCCGACAAGGCAACAAACAAAGTATTAAAACCACATGGCCAGGGTAACAAGCTAATTGTAAGGTTGAAACGTTAAAAAACCACATGGGCTCACCCATTAAAATATTTCATATTCCAAATTTCAAAATATTATCATCACTCTAATTAAACAATCCATAATAAATATTTTATTATAAAATTAAAAACATTATAAATAAGTTGAAATCAATATAATGCTTTAATCACAGCACACAGATAACCTAAAAAATTAATTGAGCAACTAAGCTTTTATTATTTAGTGAGGAAGTGAGAGGAAAATCTAGAATTCATTTTTGTTCATCTATACTATTTAATAAAGGGAAATGTAAATAATAAATTTTTTAATTTATAATTTCTGCGTTTTTTCTATTTCCTATTTTATAACTTTTACTTTCATCTTTATATATAGTTATACTAATAAATATTAAATAACTACGCATGAAGTATTTTATATAAATTTCTATACTAATTCTAATAGAAATTAGAAAAACATAAAATAACTACATGATAGTTGAAATAAGCTTCTTTTCTCCATCTTATCCTACTAATTTTCTTTCATTCAATTACAAATCATGTTAACATTTTATATTTACTTTACCAAATTTCATTATATTAGGCAAATTACCTTTTATATCTTCCAAAAAAATTATAGCAATTTTAGTGTCCATTTTAATGGGACATTGTGACTACAATATTCACAACTTATGTCTAAAACAAAGAATTACTTCTCAATTTCATGATTCATAACTTATAGAAAATTCTTTACTTGGTTTATCATATCTATTAATTTGTACAATCACTAATACACAATTAAGAATATAGATGAAACTCATTTCATGATGATCTTCCAAATTACGTTCTAAATATGATAAATTTATTTCAATTATTTCACACCTACAAAAATATTTGTGATTGACTCAATTATTTGAATTTTCAATTTGAAAAAACTAACCACTATATCAATCAAATAAGTTCAACTACAAATTATAATATTTAGTATAAAATAATATATTTGACATTTAAAATATGCAGACTATACATTACAAAAAATATGAAAGTGGGTTAACAGACACTCTTCTGTCAACATGCTAGTTTTGATAAAGAGAAAAGGATATATACACTAACAATATATGAGTTTTATATACTATCATTAAATTATTCATCATTGATATTTAATTATTGTTGACTTTTTAAAACAGTAATTCAAATGAATGGTGAATAATGCAGTGCATGTGCATAAATCTTTACACTGTCAATGAATAAATTTTACACTCTTTCATAAAATGAAGTATAAGAAAAAATAGAATATGAGAAAAAGATGTATGCACTGACGGCGTATGAGTTTTATACACTGTTATTGCATAATACACCATTGATATTTAATTATTAATGACTTTTCAGAAAAAAAATATTTCAAATGAATGATGGATGATGAAGTGCATGGTTATAAATCTTTACACTGTCAGTATATAAATTTTATACTCATAGAATATTAACAATCAAGCCTTAGTCCTATTAGGTGTGATTGACTTAAAGAACAATTGAAAGCACCAATTTTCACCTCTAACTGATTGTATGAAAAGTATACCAGTTTTGTAATTTTTATAAAAAGTGTACCAAGAGCATAATTTTTTGGTCAAGATGCACCATGCAAGTGAAATTGCTCCAATCAGATGGATATCTTGAAATGGAAGTGTTTAAATCACGATCGGACATGCTCACAAAAGATTTAAAAATAATAATAAACTTGTATATATATATTTTGCTCTTCAAAATTACATCAACTTTAATTTTAGTGATTTTAATCATCAAATATTACAAAAATTTGCTTATAGTTTCACCCTATTATTTTTTTCCTAACATGATTATGCAACTAAATATCACTATTGCAACATCATTGATAGGATGATCGTAATTGGAGCACATATAATATCTCACAGATTGTATCATAACATGTATCACAAGTATGCAATTAGTTGAAAAATATATTTAAGTTAAAAATTAATAATTAACTAATTTTTAATCAATTGCAACTGATTGCACATACATTGACCCAACAACATATGTGTACCTTATTGTAATAAGGTTAATTAATAATCACTTCATTAACTACAAAAATTAAAATCAAATTTTCAATTCATTTAAAATTACGGTCTTGGTGCACTTTTTATAAAAATTAAAGTTAATTATACTGATACCCCTGAGTTTTAGTGAAATTACACAAACCACCTCTCACTTTTTACACCTACACAAGTCTCTCATATTTTTTATACTTTTATTACACTGGCCACTCTTGTGAGGAAACATTCAAATAATATACAAATCAGTGTATATTTCTTATTTTTTGTTACAAAATGCATCAACAATTCTAAAGAGATATTGTTTAAATCGCTCTTATACTATATCGTAACGAACCAAAAATAATAAAGAGGTATCGACTAATATATTATTTGCACTTGTCTCCATAGTATACAATGTTTTGTTTAACTTAATTGCATTTATAACATTTTTTGTTCAAAAAATCACACTTATTTCTCATGCAATGGTGGTCAGTGTAATGAAGGTATAAAAATTAGGGGGTTTGTGTAAGTGTAGGAAAGTGATGGGTGGTTTGTGTAATTTCACTAAAACTCAAGAGGTGTCATTGTAATTTACTCTAAAAATTACAAAACTAGTATACTTTTTATACAATCGGTTATGACACTGCCGATTTAATTTTTTGTTCTCTCTCCCCTAAATCGACAATATGGGGAGTTTTCTTTGTAAAAAAATTTATGTTATAAGAATCGGCAACATGATAGAAGTTTTATGTTTCTTATTTGTTTGAATTTTTTCGGCGAGCCCTAACTCAATATATACCCCAAACCATATTATTTTTACACAAACATTTCTCTACTTTTTAACAGACTAAACTTTCTTTCAAGTGAGATTTTATTCAAAAATTTTATTGATTAGTATATCATTCAATTACTACATTTAATCTAATTCTTCTAAGTTTATATGTTTTAATGTTATTAATTGTTAAATGTAGATGACCATTGTGAGAGATATTGTTAGCAATTTTAGTGATAAAGAGGAGATTGAAATGTGTACTGATGAGGAGGAGGTTCAGTTTGATGATGATTCATCTCGTAATATACATATAATACTCCATCATCATTTTTATTGAACACAAATTCTGAAGCTGATCGTGATTTTGGACATACAATTGGTTTAACAGATATTATTGATAATGATATGTTTATTAGTATGCAATTTGAATCTAAAGAAGCGACAATAAATGCAATTAGAGAATTTCATATCAAAAATTCGTTCAACTATGTTGTTGCAGAGTCTAGACCGGACAGATGCATTGCCAAATGTAAACATTTTGGTGCATGATGTGAGTGGTGAATTCACGCTTCTTATAACGTTAAGCGCGATTATAGGGAGATTAGAAAAATTAGTGGAACACACACTTGTATATCTATGTTAGTTTCCCAAGATCATAGTAAATTAAATTTGGCATTAATTTCAGACCTTGTTGTTAATTTGTTATATGCAGATCCGAGTATACCAATTAAGACACTAGTGAATGAGGTTGTTAGTCGCTTTGGTTATACAATCATGTATAGAAAGTCGTGGACTGCAAAACAAATGGCCTTGACTAAAATTTATGGTGACTGAGAAAGATCATACAATGAGTTACCACGTTGGATGAATGCTCTATAATATTTTTCTCCCGACACAATTGTAAAATATGAAGCACGTCACCAAATTGTAGATGGCATGGAAGATCCTAGTCGAATCATTCTGGATAAAATATTTTGGGCTTTCAAACCATGTGTTTAAGGGTTTGCATATTGTAAACCAATCCTACAAGTGGATGGAATATTTTTGACTGGGAAATATACTAGAACATTGCTAATAGCAAGTTCACAAGATGGAAACAGACGTGTATTTCCAGTTGTCTTTGCCATTGTTGAAGGAGAGACGAAAGAAGCTTGTGAGTGGTTCTTTTACAATCTTAAGACTTATGTTATCCCTCAACCAAACCTGTGTATTATATCAGATAAAGGGGCAGATTTATTAGCTGTACTCCGAAGTGAGCTGACATGATGGTCTAGTGTAGAATCAGTTTATTGTATTTGTCATCTTGCTAGTAATTTCAATAAGGAATTTCGAGATTCTGATATGAAAGACAAAGTTATAGAAATAGGTATGTGCTATTTATATTTTTGAAATTTAGAAATATTTTTATATTATGGATATTAATAGGTTTGTATTTATTTTCTAGGTTATGAGTTGATGCGACCACGGTTCGAGCGAATGATGAATTTGTTCGTCAAAAAAATTTGAGGGCTGGAGCATGGTTGGACCATATTCCAAAAGAGAAATGAAGTCATACATATGATGAAGGGAGACTATATGACCACATGACTACTAATCTTACAGAATACATTAATGATGTTCTGAAAGGATCTAGAGCTCTCTCTATCATTGCCCTTGTGAGAGCAACATACTAAAGGGTAAATGAATGGTTCAATGGACATCGAAATGAAGCCTATAACATGATTATGGCAGGGCATGTATACTGCGAAGAGTTAACAAAGGTGATTAAAAAAATCAACGTAAATCTACATGTCAACTGGTTCGTAATTTCTCACGAGACATTGGAGTCTCTGAAGTTGAAGTTGTATCTAGATCTGGTGGTCGGAAAATGAAGTTGTATATAGTGAGACTTGCCTACAATTGGTGTGACTGTGGAGAATTTCAATCATTAAGATTGTCATGCTCTCATGCTATCGCAACATGTGCTTCTTTGAATTTAGTCTCATCCAATTTATCTCTCCAAATTACCGGCTGGATAATCTTCAGAAGGTCTATGAATATGAGTTTCAACCAATTGGTAATGAAGAATAATGACCTCCTTATTCAGGTCCAACATTCATTCTCAATCCTGTTATGCGTAGGAAAAGAAGTGGAAGACCAATGACTGCACGCATTCACAATGAAATGGATGAAGTTCAAGGTGAACAACTTAAAAAATATGGATGGTGTAGAACCGATGGGCATAATAGGAAGACATATCCATTGTGATCTAAAGAACTAGGGGTGAGTTCTAGGCAACCTTCCTAAGAGTATTTTATATTTTAATCCTTACTTTTATGATGTAATTCTATTGACCTATAACATCTTCTCTCAATTGTGTGTAGTGAAGATACTTAATATATTATAACTAAATATACTATAAAATATATATATTATAATTATATACTATAAAATATATATACTATAACTAAATATACTATACAATATATATACTATAACTATATATTATAACTAAATATATTATAAAATATATATACTCTAACTAAATATTATAAGTATACATTAAGGTGAATGCATTATAACTATGCATTAACAATACAATATATATACGTGTGAATGAATGAATAGAAAGAAAAAGTGTGGTCAAAGTCATTCACGTGAAAGAGTGAATGTAGAGAAAGAAAAAGTGAATGCAAACAAAGAGTAAATGACAATGCATGCAAAGAATAGTGAGTGACAGTGCGAAGTGCTGTGGTGCAGAGATTCTCTCATTGAATGATCACACATTTAAAGTGTTTCAATGCATTCAAGGGGTTGTGTTGCAGAGATTCCGTCATTGTTTGAATGCATTAAAAGACATTGAAACTCATTGAAGTCATGTGAACAAGTGACAAATATTCTTGAACAAGTGAGTGAATGACATTGTAAATGCAGAGATTCCTTGACCAAAGATAATGAATGATTCATTATCCTGTTGGGAAGTGAATGAAATGAGTGATGACAGTTAATTTTTTCACATAAAGATCGGCAAAACAGTAGTCGAGCATCATGTGTTTTATTTCAACCAAAATCGGCCAAAGGGTAGTCGAGTTTCTTGTGCATTTATTTTCAACATAAAGCGGCCAAGGGGAAGCCGAATTCTTCTGCATTTATTTCCAACGAAACTCGACCTAAGGGAAGCCGATTTTTGTGTCATTATTAAAAAAAATCTCTTACACGTGATTATACATTTCACTCACTCACAATCACTATAAATCTTGACATGTAGATTTCACTCACTCACATTCACTCTTCACATTTTCTTCACATGTTCACACTTTCTAATGGATCCAGGGCCAATTGATACTTCTTTACTAACAATGCAAAATGATCATATATCTAACAATATCTGGAATGACATTGAATGTATTTTTCAGCCTAGATCTTGTTTCTGGCAATCAGTACCTTCTGAGCCAGTGTTGTAAGTCATTCACAATACTGCTTTTGGTAATTTGTTGACACTTGGAGCAGTAGAAATTAACAACCATCTACTATTAGCATTGATCGAGATATGGAGGTCGGGAACACATACTTTCCACTTTCCATGTGGAGAGGCCACTGTCACTCTTGAAGATGTGGCTTACCAACTTGGCATTCCGATAGAAGGACAAGTTGTTACCGGAGTGACAAACACGAATTGGGAAGCACTTTGCATTCGGTTGTTAGGTGTTGTTCTAGTAGGTAGCGAATTAATGGGGTAGAAGGTGAAACTCACTTGGCATTATAGGATATTTCATGATCTCCCTGAGAATGCTAATGAAGTTGTTATTTAAAAACACGATAGAGCATTTATTCTGAGAATTATCGGGGGATTTCTCATGCCAGATACATCATGTAACCAAGTCCACCTTATGTATATGCCCTTGTTTGAGGACTTAACAGAGACATTCCAATACAGTTGGGGCTCAACATTATTGACTTGTCTTTATCGATGACTATGTCGTGTATCAATAATTAGTGATAAAAAGAGATTAGAGGATGTCTACTAATCATTCAATCATGGGCATATAGTCCATTCAAAATCTTGTACCAAGACTGTGCGACCCAACAACACCTTATTTTCCCTTGGTGAAAAAGTATATATTTATTTTATCATTATATGTAAATTTTTAATTAACAAAAGTGATTCAATTTTTTTTATTAACTAACAAAGATTAATAACAGGTGGTCACAACATTTAATCACTATCAACAATCCTAGACATACTGTTAATATCACCACCAACATCCCTAGACATGCAATGTTTGACCGTATGCACGTTGATCAAGTATATTTATATTTGTATATTTTATGTAGAAATGTATATTATTTATGTTTGTATATTTTTTATGTAGAAATAATAACTCAAACTTTCATTTTGTTTGTATATTTTTTATATTAACTTTTTTAGTAACATTTCTAGCAGTTTCAGTGGATGCCATATTACTAACTGTCTTTCTTGTCAAACCTCTCAGAGATAAGCCGATCACGTGTGCCACTAATTTGTTCCACAATTATGGAATGACATGCTACTGATCAGGTTATGAGACAATTTGGTTTAGGTCAACCAATTCCACAAGATCTAGTGAATTGTGAAAAACTTCATAAAGTTGACTTACGTGGCAAAACTGATTGTGACTTGCCACATAAGCATCATCGTTGGATTCAAATATGGAATAATCGGGAAAACTATGTGGTCGATGGTTTACCCGCAAATACCCTACCTTTAAACCACTACTATGAGTATATATAGTGGTACTTAAAAAAACTAGAAGATATATATCTTAAGATGGAACATACTATGATGAAATGGTAACTTTTTTTTTTATAAATTAAACTTTTTCTTTAATTATATTATTTACTTCTAATTTTCTCTAAAAAATTTCAGTACACATTTGCAAAAAGAATTTGTAATTGAGCCGTCCTCCAGCTTCACTTATAAATCTCACACAATCTTTATGTGACGTCTTTTCATATGACCGTGAAATGATATAAGCATTGGCTGAACTATACCCCAATGCATACTCTACCCCCATATTGATGAAGCTCATCCTACTCATTATTATCATATACCAGAAACTGAGTCTCTGCAATGAACTCCAACGGATAATCATTCTCAAGCATATACTTCATCAGTTACTCCTCAACAACAACAATCGTATAGGTTCAGAATATAATTATACATACACTTATCTGTCATCAAGTTCTCAAATATCACTACCATTAATGTTTGCTACTACTTCAAGTACACCATTATCGGCATACAATTCTCAACAATATTATCTTCCTACTATGTTGTCTATAAACATTTTTGGTATACAACATACTAATGACGAAGTTGTGGTTGAGAATGTTGATGAAGATGATTCAGTACACAATTGGTGACACTTAGTAGAGGGAGAATCTCGCAGCAGAATGAACAATAATTAAGAGTTCAACTTCCAAGAAGGAGAAAACCACCTCCAAGTGGCACTTCATCACACAGACATTGTTAAAGTTTTTTGGAATTTAATCAATTAAAATTTTAATATTGAAATAATTTGTTTTTTTAATAACATTAGTGTTGTAAGGAAATATTTGATTATCGTGTGTTGCTAGGGTTAGGGCTCGGAAAAAATCAACAACGAAAACTCCCCCCTTAGCCGATTTAGGGGGAGAGGGAAAAAATTATTACAAACTCCCCATATTGCCGATTTAAGGGTAGAGAGAAAAAAATAAAAAATAAAAATAATAAACTATCCTTATTGCCAATTTAGGGGGGGATAATAATAAACTCCCCCATTGTTGACTTAGGGGGAAAGAGAAAAAAATTAAAAAACTCCCCTATTGTCAATTTAGGGGGAGAGGGAATTTTTTTTATAAAAAAACCAAACTCCCCCATGTTGCCGATTTAGGGAGTAAATCGGGAGTACCATAACAAATTGTATGAAAAGTATATCAATTTTATAATTTTTATAAAAGGTGCATCAATACTATAATTTTTGGTCAAAATGCACCATACAAATGAAATTTCCCAAATCAGATGGATGTCTCAAAATGGAAGTGTTTAAATCACGATCAGACATGCTCACATAACTAAAAGAAAAGATTTAAAAATAATAATAAACTTTTATATATATATATATATATATATATATATATTTTGCCCTTCAAAATTACATCAACTTTAATTTTAGTGATCTTAATTTTCTAATATTACATTATATTTTTCCTAACATGATTATGCGACTAAATATCTATATTTCAACGTCATTGATAACAAGATTGTAATTGGGACACATCTGTCATCCCACAGATTGTATCATAGTATGTATCACAAGCATGCAATTGGTTGAAAAATATATTTAAGTTAAAATTAATAATTAACTAATTTTTTGATTAATCACAGTTGATGATACATGCAGTAACACAATTTGTGTAACAACATATGTGTACGTGATTGTAATAAGGTTAATTTATAATCACTTGATTAACAAGAAAAAATAAAATCAAACTTCCAATTCGTTTAAAAATTAAGGCCAATAAAAAGATCAGTAACTAAAATTAAGGCCAATAAAAAGATCAGTAACTAAAATTAAGTTAACTTTCACAAATAACAAAATATTTAACATAATAATAAATTAAATCCTCAAACCGAATAAAGCGAAGACATTTTATTTTGAGAAATTTTTTTGTTTACTAATAGGGTAAAAACTTTTTACACTGTCATTGCTTGCATTATTCACTATTCATTTTTTATTGAGTGGGGTTCACTTACTCCAAGAGTAAGTTTTTTAAACATACTTCTCATTATCGCCATCAATTCTATGGACATTTAATTGTTTAGATCTACTCACTAATTGAAACAATTGGATTTCCTTATAATTGATGGCTAGGATGAGGAGTAAGTTTAAAAAACTTAATCTTGAAGTAAGTGGATCCCTCCTCTTTTTTATTATCATTGACTCTTAGATATAAAAATAACATAAATGAATAAGGAATAATATATTAAATGTGTATAAATTTTTATTCCGTATTGGTTTTACACTCGTCTATGTTCTCATATAAACAAAATGTAAGTGAAATCGGTTTGCCAAAACAAGCCATACAATCACAAAGCACTCATTACTAATAAAATATAGTAATTAAATACTCAATAGTTTTACAGTTATGAAATGAAACAAAATTTGTTTGCCGTGGAAATCACTATACGTGTTTTTTTTAATATTTTGATTGCACACATCACTTATATATTAACCGTCAATTTTAAATAAAAAATAGTATGTGAGAGGGATGATAATGGGTACTCGGATCCGTATGTACCTGCAAAAAAATACTTACAAATGGATTGGGTCTAGGTCCGTGTTTTTAGGTACCCACTTACTATATATATATATATATATATATATATGAGAATGATCCACTTACTCCAAGAGTAAGTTTAAATAACCTATTCCACATCTTAGTTATTGATTCTATGGAAATCCAATTATTTGAATTAGTGGGTAAATTTATACCATCAGATTTCCCTAGAATTGATGGTTAAGATGTGGAATATGTGGGTCTCTCTAAATATATATATTGTTAATTCATGATGTTATATTGTTAATTAATAAATATAATTGATATGTTGTCAAAAGTCGATGTTACATTATTAATTGATATATGTAATATAATATCATGTTTATTTAATAATTCTTATTAAATCAATTTTACGTCATAATGTTGAAATAGTTAATTTAAGATGTGTTTAAAACATTAAATTATTTTTTATAATTTTTTCTCTTATTGATTACCTCAATAGCATATAAGATTGTAGTGAACAAATACACAATTACATAAATTATTGGAAATTATTTTTAATATTTTTAATTTATGGGTATCCATAGATTTGTTGAGTATCAAAGGACATATGGGTAGCAGACTCAGCGGGTACCATTATGAGTCTGGGGTGGATGTAGATCAAAAAATGAAGCAACGAGGCGAATCTAAATAATATATTACTTGGATATAACTAGACTCATTGTTATCCCTAGGAATGACTGATAATGTATTAATTGCATAAATATATTACACTAAAACTAAAGAGTTAATTTAATTTAATATATATACACATTAATGTGTACTTGATATCATTCTTTATATAACAGCATACGTGGTGAACAAATATATTGATTTGTAAAAGCATACAAGATTTAGATATTAATGATAGGGAAAAAGATATGAGTTAACATTGTAAGATATTTTTTAGAGCGGGATTCTCTTAATTTGTAAGTTTTTTAAACTTACTCCTTATCCTATCCATCAGTTTTAAGGATATCTAATAGTTTAGATATATTCACTAATTCAAATAATTAAATTTCCCTAAAATAAATTGTTAGGATCAAGAAACTTACTCTTTGGAGCAACTTAAAAAAAACTTACTCTTCGAAGTAAATTAAAAAAAACTTACTCTTCGGAGTAAATTAAAAAAAACTTATTCTTCGGAGTAAGTTAAAAAAAACTAAAACTTACTCTTTAGAGTAAGTTAAAAAAACTTATTCTTTGGAATAAGTTTACAAACAAAACTTACTTTTGAAGGAGAAAGTGGACACCTCATATATTTTTTATATGGTCACTATCTATTTACATTAACAGACAATATATAAATAGGAAGCCACATTTAAATGCGTAAAGAAAAGGTATTGTGGGGTCTGCGTTAGCCTCACGCTATAACTCAAAATGGGTTAATAATATTATCTTAATGCTCAACTTTACAATATTACATTTTGATTTATAGAAAAAAAATTATACAATTAAGCTACATGAGGTTTATACATTGTGCAAGTGTTACATGTTTGATTCTCTTTAAGCAAGGTCTTGGGTTCAATCTTGTGAATGGAAAAAATGTCTGTTGGGAGAATTAGTCTCACATACCTATAAATATTTCCAGCTTGGACATGATTACCTCAAGTGCGAAGATACATGTGGGAAACAAAAATGCATAAAGTTTATACATTTTAATATATCATTCACAATTTAATATAATAAATATAAATAAATAATAGATAATGTATTAATTATATATAAATTTATAGTTTATGCTATAACTAATAATAAGACGAGTGCTTTCTCAAATGTTGGAAAGAAAAGGAAAACCAAAACACACAGTTAATCAGTACTACAAAGCAAAATGCCAAAATATTTGACTAGATCATTCAATCCTAACTCAGTCATTTATCCAAACCCAAGTGCTTTATAATATTAGGACATTCAGGACTAATTTCCTGTGTCTTGAAGTCAAGGGGGTTAACACAGCGAGCCAAAGAGGAGACACCCATGTTCTTGGTGAGAACAATTTGCCATAACCTCATTGCAATCAGGATGAGTGTTTTTCACAGTTTCAAGTTGACAAATCTCATCTTCACGATCTCCTTTCACTGCTAGACTATAGATGCCTTTATCATCTGATAAATCCTCTGTTGAATATGTTAAGCTACCATTATCTACCCTCCTGCATTCAAGTAGTCTCACCTTAACACCTGCATATATACTTAGAGAGACATGATGAATTGGATCTTATTCTTCATTACTTGATTTTTATGTGGCTGTTTTACTGTTTAAATATCAAAATTTGATGTCACAATTTGTAGTACAACAATCATTTTCCAACATGCTGTGGAAGTTAACATATTGACCATAACCCAAGACAGATGAGAAGCAGGAAGCAGACCATGAGGGTAGTAAAGATAAAGGGCTTTCCCATTTTTTTTTGTTAATGGTAATGGATTTGACCAAGAGAGATTTAGATATTATGAAATCCACATGCTTTATATAAGGATAAAGAACAACCTTGCTGCTCTAGTTTGTAGAATAATTGTCCCAAACCAATGCTAATATGTTATATTAATTAAAAAAATTAAATATTTATTATTTTTTCTAAATTTTTTATATTATTAGTTTGGGATAATATACATAATATACTTTGTGATAGTAGATCATGATCATGTGGTCTGTACCTTCTTTCACTATATTTAGTAGGACAAAACTTGCTCTATATTTTCAATTTCTCCACCGGCTTTGTTGACACTTTTAGCTAATTTTCTCACAATTAGGGGTACCTCCTTTCAAATTGAATGCAAAGAAAAATATCTTACATTGGTTTGGAAATAAAAATAATAATGATGAGATGAGACACAACTCAATACTTTTCACTTAAATTTATGAAGTTATAAACTATATGATTAATAGTATTAACAAATTTGGTTACTGATGGCACAATCATTTTAAAAAAGTCATGAAAAGTGTTCAATCATAATTTACACTTAACATTTTGTATACATACACGATTGTATATTTGTATATAAAACTCATAGTAATAATACTATGGATTAAAACATTTTTTTCTCATAATATAATAAAGATATTGTCCATCCAATAATGCATCAATAGAGAACATGAAACAACTATTTATTATTATATTTAGTAGTTAAAAAACAACATTTAATAATGAAATACATAAACATTGTACTCAACAACAGCTTCCAATTCAGCCAAAGCATAAGTCTTGGCTTGAGCATACCCACGAGCAAATCGGAACAGCCCACTGCCACCGACGACTGGCATCTCTCTAACGGCGGAAGCCACCGTGTTCCGCCCAACAATGCTGAGGGTGCTGCCATTGTACTTCCCTTGGGTGAAAGCGAAGTTCAACACCATGAGGAAACCAAGCTCAGTCTGCGAAGCAGAAGCATAGATACCTTGTGCTCTTCCCACTTCTTTGGAACCCCATTCAGGCTGCTCCGTCAGGGGATCGTCCATTATCACCACCGATCCGAACCCCGTCGGGGAAGTGGAGGTGGCTGGAGAGGCTGCAACTCTGACTGCGGTTTGGTTCCGGCCGCCGATGACGTCGTGGAAGTAGAAGTGGAGGTGGCTAAGTTTCTCTTGGTTGAGTCCTACCGTTGAAGGGGATATGGTTCGTGAGAAGGTGTGAGATTTTGCATAGGAAAGAGAGATGAAGAAGAAGAGGAGGAAGATGAGAAAAGAGGGAAGGAATTTTGTGGAGTGAGGCATGCTTAGAATGTAGCTTCAAAAGTGAGACTGAGAATTTTATTTGCCTTTCATATAACATCTTTTTTTTCCATTCACTAAGAAATTAATCTATGTTTGTAACTATTTCCTAATTTTTAGGAATCAAATGAAGTATTATGAAGATTTAATAATATCTACACTCCACTAGATTAATGTCTCGTTGGTTGATGTAATATTAAATTTAATTAAAAAATATATTTAAAAGGGTGAAATAACCCATGTGGAGGAAATTTATGTATTTTTAACTCCTTCGTTGATTGCCAAAGACTTGTCCATACACTACTCCATAGGGAGGAAATGCCTAGTTCCTCCACAGCGTTTTTTTCTTACCGTGTATAAAGTCAAATAGGCCCTTCAAAAATGATATTGCAACTAAGTTAGGCAAAATTTGACACCAAATAAATCAGAAAAGATAACGTGACACCTGCATTAATCATTTTCATTAAATTCGTCATAATGGAGGATTAATATGGTGACCATTTTATCTCTATGATTTAGTCGGGGTGACCAATTTCTTTAATAGATTTAATTGGTGACCAATTTTTTGAGGAAATAATTTGGTGATCATTTACTATCAGATACCTATTTAAAAATATATCTATATTGTGTGTCATAAGGAAGTTTGATGATGAAAAGTGAAGACCTAATGAATAAAGTGCAGGAGAGTGTGGGTTCGAGTGCCACCATCAACAAAAAATGAATGTGGTTTGATGGTTAGGATAAAAGAGGTTGATGGTGAAGTGTCACCACAACAAAATACTAACAACTAACATACTAACAATTACTGATAAAAAAATAATATCTATATTACTATGTAAAGATAAAACAGGCTTAACGAATACTTAATTAATTGAATAGACATAATTTTTTTATATATAATTTATCCTTTTATTAATAAAAAAACTACATACCTATTGTTCATATACCAGTTACAAACCAATAGTCTATTGTTCCACATGAATATATTCTCTTAGGCTCCTTTTCCATCAATACAACTTCATTCTATCAATTAATTTCCAATAGTTTTTAAAACTATCATGTTCATTATTTTTTATAACTGTTATGTTCAAATATATGTACGAATCACCAAATACACCATCAATTCGTTCATTTAAAAAATATATAAGCATTTAATAAAAAATTACAATATAAAATACATTCAATACATTCAATACAAAAAAGATATTCTAATTCATTAAAATAAAATATATAAAACTTGAATATTTGACAAAAAAAAAAATGTAGGTCTACATCACAATATTATTTTATAATATCTAATTATAATTTACACTTGACTAATTGATACAATGCATTTAATAGCTAGCATTTTTAATATATAGTTAATTTGTTTTCTACTAATAATTTCAAACCAAGTTTAATCCATTCAGAAGATTTGGTTTCTGACCAGAAAAATAATGAAAATATAAGTTACAACAACCAAATTATTTAACATTAACACAAGATCATTTATAAGGTCATATAAATCATTCATAACGTTATTCAAAATATCACATGAAAGACATGAGTAAAAGAAAAAATGAGAAGATTTCTACACTAACTTTCTATCATATCCTAACTTAATAAAGGAAAAGGAAAATATCATCTATGTTTATTATCTTAAAACTTTTTAATTTATTTCACTATTAATAGTACTACATTATTTGTTCTACCACACATTTGTTTTTCCAATGCTACGTTTCTCTTGATTCGTTCCAGAGTGCCATTAACAAACCCATTTTACTTATACCAGCTCAAACTAAAGGGAGTTTCATAGATTGAGCCTATTTAAACAGAATGTCAAATGACTTAACACACATGTCAAGAGCTAAGAACTATGAATTGGTGTTAGTGGTATATGAGAATAAATTAAGCACCTGTAATTTGGAAAGTAAAAAGGAAACAAGCTCAAAAATTGTGTTAATAGGACATTAGCATGTTAATATCACAAATTTAAGGGTGACCAAAAGTCAAAACTACATCAAAATATTCATTAAAGAGGACATCCTACATTCTACAAGCTGTCTCAGACTAAACAAAAAAGGTTTTTTTGCTAAATGCCTTACATTTTCCTCTAATCTATTTTGGTTGCTTACAGTTTAAATGACACAAGAATTCAATAAAAGTTTTAGTCAACATATTTAAGGACTAACTGACCCCTAGATCATTTGGGTGCTATTCTTTTAAGCAGCTTATACATGCCAAAAACATTCTTCTCTTGCCACAGGTGAGGGATGAAAAAGGACCTATATAAAGCTGGTGAAAGCTCCCTGTCTAGATAAGGTAATGCAGCAATAGCCTGAAAGTTCACAAAAAACCCAAACAATCAGAAGAAACATAAATTAAAAAGGGTATTTGCAATAAGATGAGTTAAAAAATGACTTTTACCTCCCATTTTGACAAGTCACTTCCACGAGTGAGGTAAGGTCGCTGTAGCTGGAGCTCGACAAGGAAAGTGCAAGCATCTATGTCGTGGAGCTGCCAAATCAAAGGTAGTCACTGGTCAATTCCCTTCTAACAAAAACAAGACAACAGAGGAAAGAACTGGTACATATATAAAGAAGTTTAAGAGGGCATACATATTGTTCATTTGATGCCTTGTTCTTGTTATTAAAATATGGCGGTGCTGATGCAGTCCCACCAAGAGTAGAATTAAATGGGAGGGGAAGAAGACCTCGGAACCCATCATCGATCCATTTAACTTGTCCCACATAATCTGGGACGAAAAATGATGATGGAAAGCGATGCCATTCACCTCCAACGCAAAGCACAGAACCTGAAATTCAAAGAAACAATGATATGCAAGTCTCTCTTTTTCCCCAGTAGAGTGGGATTGTCTCCAAAGTGCTACTAAAAAATAATTTCATCCATATAAGTAGTTGATACAGAAGCTTTCAGTGGAAGATAATGACAAGATTTAACATTCCAGAGAGCAATAACAGAATTATATAAAATTAGAAGATAGTGAATAAAGCCTTAACAAAATATTGGAACTGGAAACTTGACTTTGAGCATGAAAAGCATACTCACAGCCTGAAGCACACATTGAATGTAATTAAATGTCAGGATGAAAATTGAAGTAACTGTTTGAATCCATGTTCATTACAATATTCAGTTTAAAAAACATAATTATCAGTCATTCAGTTTCCACACAGTTTATGAGGTGAAATCACCCCGGGTTGAATGTTACAAACTACAAATTTAAGCGACACAGAAGTCTTAGTCCCTTCAAGACCTTTTAGTTTCTTTTCTTTTTATAAAAATAATCCATTAAGGGAAAGAACTTCAAAGACTTGGAGTACCCTTTAGTTTGTATTCAGTAAATCCTTCTAAAGACATAATAATCCTTGAAAACTGAAGCTTTTGGTATGATATAATAACCTCTGATCCTATTCCATTTCATCATTTAAAAAGTTATCTTTTTGGCCATACAAAATGTAGAGAAAGCAATGTCACCCAAGTATTGACCCTCACCCGTTCCTGCATCATCATGGTGCTCTAAAATCTTGTAAACCTCCATGGGAGCAGAGTAACCATTAATCAGAGAAAATGTACGAGCATGAGATGCACATAATATTAGGCCAAGAACCACTGGCCTCAGAACTTTGGCTGCCTGCATTAGGCAAGAATGCAATCCATAATTCACTTAAAATGGTTCCGTATAAGATATGTTGAGATCTTTCTAAATCCAATTAAATTGATGATCTCACCTTCACTGCTATAGAATTACTGTATGAATTATATTTGTCACGGAAAAGATCAGGGAAGCTCTCCATGACAGCTGAAGCAGCAACACAAATGAGTGGATATATTGGATAAAGGAACCTTCATATATAAAAAACATAAATGGAAGAGAAGAAAATGGAATCAGTTATCGATGTTGTGTATGTAGATTTTATAATAACAAAATCAAATATGAAAACCATAATTAAATCATCCAAATGCACAGGCTAAAGGAATAAGACAAAAATGAGTACCCTATGCCTATCCACATCGTTTAACTACTTAGGCCTAAAATTAAATAAAAAAACTAATATTGCAGTGTTAAGTATAACTAAACCAAGATTATCAAACCCAAATTATAATGCCAGGCTCAGTTTTATCAGAAGAGGATAACAAGGTTTCCAATTCCATTAACTATAGGTGAGTACTCCAATCCACAAGCAATTCCTATCTTTCTAAGCATAACTGTCTAAACTTCCATTTCCAAAATGGGAAAAAAATTAGGATCACCTAAAATGGAAGGTTGATAGTGGAACTAAGAGACTGATATCCATTTCTATTTCATAATAAAGCACAACAATATGCATGGCATATACATTGTGCAAGTGTACAAGAATTATAAAATGTTTTGCTAAAATGGCATAGTATTATTAAACTTGCAACAGAATATCAGGTAAATTTTTTGCCATACCTTTCTTCTTTATGTGGCTGCAAAGACATAAACCCCAACCAAATATATATAGGAGATACCACAATCAGTAGGTCTGGTGCATATTTCTTCTTTGCAATAGGAAAAATCGCCAAGAACAGCAGAGCAAGAACAAAACAAAAGTTGAAATTGTTAAATCCATTCCTCAGGTAATAAAGTGGTCCTTCGGTCCCATATAGATGGCTTTCACCGCCTCCAAGTACGTTGTATATTAAAATATTCAAGACAGACGAAGTCCATCTACCGTAGTAATAAAAGTCAATAACTATTGATGATGCCTGTAAAAAAAATGTCACCATTGTAAAGGAGATCAATTTTAACAACATACTAACATGAAAGCATAGCTATAGTATATACAACATTAGATGGTATAGATATACAATTTACAGCCAGAGGAAGAGAATGTGAGTAAAAATTCTATTTGTTGAGTAAACTTACTAGAAGAATAATAGATGTAACAGCCCCAGCAATAAATGCCCGAATGAAGTTTCTAGATAATGAATAAAGTGTCACAGGAAGGAAGGCCAAGATTGAGAATGGCCACCCAAGTATTACACCAATAGCAGAAACAGCAACTGCTGCAGCAGGTTTATCAAGAAGAAATAAACCTGAAGCGAGAGATATTGCATACATAGAAAACGAACTTGGCAAGAAACCTAGATATGACAAACAATTGAAAAAGAAGAAAGTTAGCAAAATCGAGTCCCACATTTCAAACTGGAAGAGTGAATCTTAACAGACATAATAGTAGTCAACATCAACATTTATTTAGGTGTTAGTTAGTTTGCTTTATAAGGGGATTGTTTAAGCATGGGTGAGGAGGATCATCAATAAATGCATAATGACAAGGAGAATAAGGATGCCAATAAATCAAAGTTTGGAATAGAGGAGTCAAAAGCTCACTTGTGCTAGCAAAGAAACAGCCGCTGGTTAAGCACAACATTGCAAGTGCGTATGAGGCAAGTCGCTTTCCATACTTTCGAGAAATAGCTACCACCAAAACAGTTTCTGTGATCACAGAGAGAAGGCCGAGAAAGAGTCTTACAGCATAGAATACTCTCACCTACAACAGAATAAGACAATGATAACAAGTATAAGCAACATAGAGAACTGCACATCAATAAATCACCACCAGCCTTGTAAAGTTTCTGCTCTGTAATAAATAGATAAACTCAGTTTGAATCTTACCTTGTCCTCAGCAAATAGCCAGGAAGCAGGTCGAGCTACAATCTCATGAAATAAAAGATACAGATACGACCGCAGAGCAAACTGGGAACTGAAATTTGCAGATAGCATTTATCAACAACAACATGCAGAAACATGGGGCTGAACTGAAGTGACAAAAGTTTTTATCTTATAAGTGATTAAATAAATAAAAAAGCCTTACTTTCATCCGTTTCTTGCAAATTATAGACAAAACCCAATGTTCGCATAATCAAAATGAGATTTTTAAACGAATTTCTTCTCCTCGCAAATACAAGCTTCATGCACATACGATGTTTACATATCAACAAAATAGACATTATATTTCTCTTCCCCCACCTATCTTATATTAAAAAAAGTAACACACTGGCCACAAAAAGTTATAAAATAAATCATACAATTCTCTTTATGTTCATATCTTCTAGGAACATTCCTCGGTCCTCACAACAAGAGAGCTTGCCGATCTATGATGCATGGGCATTCCAAAATGGCTGCTTTACCCGTGCGGGCTACATACTTGCTACCACTATAAACGTGTGTATTTACACAATACAAACATGATAAGAGTACATGACATCACTCAAATGCATGTCATATTACCTATACCACAACAAGCCTTATATTGTTACCACTTTTTCTCATACACCCCTTTTACACCTTATCTATTTCTCTATATCTTTCATATCACAATCACAACTCTCTTGTTATCTCTCTCTTACATTCACAACACATTATCCATCACTATGAGGAACCATGCAAGTAAGCTTAAAATACTTAATGAATTTTTGCTGAAACCTTGAATAGATTATTCACTAGACTACATAAATAAAGATGAAAGAAAAACAAAAAAAAAACATAATAATGATGATGAATGAAAGTGAAGGTTGTATACCTGTATTCCCATGTTTGGAAGCCAGATTTGAAGAGAAGAAAATGAAGAGGTTCCCAATAATTGAAAACCTCATCACAATCATGGATAATGTTAGAAGTGGCACTCATGTATCGAAGTATTCCAAGACCTACAAACGGAAACAACCAACCTAACCCTTCATCCTTCGATGATCTCACCGGTTTGTCCTCCTTCGAGTACGGCGGTGCCGGAAGATCCGACGGCTGCGTTCGTCTCTGCCTCATCGCCATCGCTGTTTCAGATCAAAGTGTTACTCAACACCGTCTTTTGAAAATGTATGAATTTCTAGAAGGAACCTTTTGCAATAACTTTACTTTTGTTTTTCTCTATGCACCTCTTGTGCTTTTTCTTTTGTCGTCATTTTACTTTAAAATTTATACATAATTTTTTATTTTTTGGATTTTTTATTTTTTGTACTTCTCCTCATGCAATTTTGAGTCATTTATAAAAATCAAATTTTGCAGTAACTTGACAATATGATTAAAGAAGCTGCATCTTTTTGTCTCACATTTTGAATTACTTATGTAATTATATTTTTTGTTGATCCAAAAAGTAAAACATAAATTACCAATAAAAATAAAAGGCAAATGAAGTGGTATAAAGTTTGGGATAGAATTGTTCAATAAATTCTCTTGATAAAAATATTAGTAGTTATTTTATGGAAAATGCTTAACAAAAAATTTCTAATTCAATAAATGGATGTGCTTTATGCTCTTAGGCTAATATTTACTATCTAATTTAATTATCCATAAAGAATTTTCGACCCTTAATATTTTGGCCTTTAGCTAGCTTTTTAGTTATTTGTGTTAAACACACCTACAACAATAAAACGGGATCGATTATGAGTTAGTCAATTAATTTTCTTCTACCAAAAAATTGTCTCCATAATTTTGTAAAACAATGTTTGTGACAAAAGAAAACAATTTTTTTTTAAGTTAATTGAGTTACATTATAAATTAGGGGTGGTAAAAATATTTTTGATTTTGCAATTTCCATTAATTACAATATTTTATATTACTTGAAGAATTTATACTTCACTTAAATGAAAATTGAGTTTAAAATCTATGTACCGAAAATATAAAAAATTTATATTGTTAGCACATCATCTACTATTTATTTATATTAGTTTTATTTGTTTGAAAGTCAATTGTGATTTAACATATGAATGATGAATGATTTACTGAAAGTATAAAATACACTGTATACATATTAAATCCTCGAAAATAACTTATTTGAAGAAGTAGAGATAATGGAATTGAATTTTACATTGGTCATTAAGGTATTTTCATGTCCATGACAAATATAGATCATTACAAGTAGAGATCTAACAACAAATGTGAATTTTAAGATATATTATAATCTTTAGTAAGGTTCTGTCTAACCTCTCAGGTTTCACTAAGTGAAATTCTCATACATTGAATTGTCTAGCTAGTGAACCAGTTCCAACAAGAATAGGGTTTTCTTTTATATTTGCAAACTTCAAACATTATGATCTCAACTGAAACAAAGGGTTTACTTGTATAAAGTGTATAATTACATGCATACTCATCCATATTTAATATTGCAAAATCTCTTGATGTTGAAGCCACATATCCATCCATCTTTCTTGTATTTGATTTTAGATTACCAGAAATATCTCATATTCCTTCCCTGGATCCAATTCCAACAATTTGTAACTATGTAATAACATGCATGCATCAAATATAAGATGCAACTTTAATTAATAGTAGCTGGAAACTAGTGATACAACAACATAATTTCTTATTGAAATGTAATGATCAGTTGCATACACACATTCATCATCGTGTGGAAGAGCACTATCTCTTCGGAATTCAAGCGCAACCAATTACATTATAAAGCAAAGTAAGGAAACATAACTTATACCTCATGATGAACATAAGGGAACACCTCGCATCCACTTTTGGTGGTTGCAACTAGAATTATGATCTCTGGGAAGGTTTGATGCAAGAAAACAGGAAATAAAAGAAGAGACGGAAACTCAGGTTTAACCAGTGTTCTGAAGTCCAGCAGCAATACCCTTCATGGTGAGGATGAGGGTGTCTTCCAACCCAGGGGCATATTCACTTGTTGGGTTCAGTGTTACAAGTTCATCAGCAGCTTTACTTATCTCTATACACTCTTTCGAGATGTGGGGACGCAGCTTCACATCATAGTTTGGATCACGGATACGTTTCAATGTGTAAGCTTGGCAAACATTAAGGGTAGTGATGTAAGAATCACGCAAACGGAGTCTTTGCTTCAAGTAAGGGTCTCCTTCAAGAAGATCCTTATGGGCAGCCACCTATATAATACAGCAGAAAAAATAAATTTAGCTTCTGTTGTGTGCTGAGTGCATCTCTATTTTCAGAAATGGATTCAATAAATGTTACATGGTAAAAGTTGGTTTACCTGAAGGAGGAGTTTCTTAGTTTCTTCAAACTTGGTCCTCAATTGCTCCCCAAATGACCACAGATCTTCTGAAACAAGAAGTCTATCATACAAAGCAGCTATGCCTGGGTCACCCTTGGCGAACACCATCTCCACTAAATCAATAGTGACCCTAAAGAAAGGCCATTGATTGTACATCTCTTGCAGCATATTAAGATTCCGAACATCCTTAGTAATAACTTGTCTGAATGCTGCCCCAAAGCCTAGCCATACAGGAAGATGAAACCTTGTTTGTGTCCAGGCAAAGATCCAAGGAATAGCACGGAGTGTCTCAATACCTCCAGTTGGCCTTCGCTTTGCTGGTCGACTTCCAATATTCATCCGGCCATACTCCAACTCTGGTGTAGCCTGCATTTTACAAGTTTGGTAATGATTGTTAAACTTAAATGTCAGATTACTAAATTGAGTAAAAATGGGAAGAAAAAATATGTCATTGTAGATCTCTTACCAGGCGGAAATACTCAACAAAGCGAGGTTCTTGGAATACAATAGAACGGTATTCCTCTGTAGCAATGACAGCCATCTGATCCATTAAAGCACGCCATTCGGGTTTGGGAGAAATTGGAGGATGCATTCCATGTTCTAGAGTAGCAGCAGTGTAACGTTGAAGTGTTCTAAAGCACAAGTGCTGCTCTCCAAATGATTGCTCAATAACTTCACCTTGGACTGTAACACGAAGTGATCCATGAATTGTCTCTGGAGGTTGAGACAGGATAGCAAGGTGAGTGGGACCACCACCTCTTCCAACAGTTCCACCACGACCGTGGAACATGGTTAGCTTAACACCAAATTTCTTGGCTACTTCTATAAGCTCCTCTTGAGCCTTATATAGCTGCCATGCTGCAGAGAACCTTCCAGCATCTTTTCCAGAATCCGAATATCCAATCATGACTTCTTGCTTCCCATTGATCCTATTTCTATACCAGTCTATTGAGAACAACCGAGCCAATGCAGCCGGAGCAGACTCAAGATCTGCAAGCTTCTCAAACAATGGAACAACTCTTAATGGATGTTTGATACGGCACTCACGTTGCAGAAGTTCAACTGCGAGCACATCAGATGGTGCAGTTGCCATTGATATGATATATGCTCCAAAGTTGTCTGGTGGTAGTTCTGCTATGACATGCAATGTGTCCAAAACATCTTTAATTTCTTCAGTTTGGGGAAGGTCGGGTCCAAACAGCGGTCGTTTGCCACTCAGTTCAGACAAGAGCCACTGCTGCCGTTTTTCTTCAGACCACTCCTGGTATGAGCCAATTCCTAGGTGTTTAGTAATGGCATCCAACACATCAGTATGACGGTCTGACTCTTGCCTGATATCAAGCCTCACTAGTGACAATCCAAAAGTGGAGACTTGCCTCAAGAAATCAAGAAGGGTTCCATCAGCAATTGCCCGATCACCACAAACACAGAGTGACCTATAACACAGTTCAAGAGGTTCCAAGAACTGGAAAAAAAATCCACTTTAGTTAGTATATTTGTTAGTTAAAGATATTTGCTACAGAAAGAATGATAACAGTATTAGAACTGTTCCAAGAACAATGCAAAATAAAGCATAAAATTATTAATTCAGTCAAAAACTAACATGCAATAGAACATAATGGTTCATACAACTTATCCTTGTTCAATTTGCTCTTTCATTATTCATAACCCACCATATTGAAAAACAAATTAACTTAGTATAAGTATTTATGGAAATCCAACAATGTTAACAAAACTGTATTATCAACTCAGGAGGTTTTCAGATATTCTTCACAAACTTGATAAGCAAACAGTGAAGGCATTAATAGACAATTCAAACATTATGATTTTAAAGTGCTAAAATTGGCAGATGGATTGTGTTTCTTCTTAAAATAAAATAAAAAACAATGGATATACCTCCTCAACATTGGTGAAAGTTTCTTCCTCTGGAATGTCAGAGTATCCTTGAGCTAGCAAATGACGAGAACGCTCACGCGTCCGGTAGAGCCTATCCCTGACTTCACCCAGTATCACACGATATGGTTCACTTGAGGGTATGATTTTCCAAAATTCTGTATCATGAATGAAGCAAAGAATATCACAAAAGTGAACTAATCAACATATACACAATTTACACCACTTTCTGAAAGATTAAAATAATAATTCATCAAGCACTTAACAGCTTGTTCCATTATGATGCAAGTATGCTAAGTAGATATCATAATTTGGAGATTATTACTCAATAAAGTATAACAGCTATCCCTTTAATTTAAAAAGAGATTTTAGTGAACACCTATATAGTGTTTTGCAACAGCATCTTTCTTCGAAGACCTGCTAATTTCATCTGCACGAATACGTAGTTCATCATTGCAGCGCCACATTGACAACTACAGAAACAATAAGGGAAATCAGCAAATTGATCCCAAAGTATTAAACCATCCACAGTGAGCATCTTAAAATTTTTGGGCAGCAACAATTACCTCAAACATAAGATCATCGATCATGGAATAGTACAAATTAGAAGCCATCATTCTAGCCAATAAGCAAACGTCCCTTGTCACTTCAGGAGTTACTCTTGGATTGCCTGCATCATATTACACATAGTTAGAAACACGACCTTCAGGCATCAGCATTAGAGAACCTTAATAATATCATTGTATATATAACAAATCACAAATTAACTAAAAATACTCAGCTAGCAGTCGATATTTGAGAGGTGACATTTGTCATTTCAAACTTCACAACATACCCCTCCTCTTATTGTCATTCAACAAATATTTGTTTTAAAATGAAATAGATTTTACTATAGCATTTTGAAGATAATTTGCATATCTTTCATTTCTCCTTGTACCAAGAAATATTAATGGTAGAAGTTAAGAACCTACCATCACGATCACCACCCATCCAAGAAGAAAATTGAATAAGAGGAGCATTATAAGGGACACGTTCGTTAATCCCTATATTCTTCAAAGCTGTATCAACACGACGGAGAAATTGGGGTACACCCTTCCAAATTGTTTCATGGAAGTAGCTCATCCCTGCTCTCATCTCATCTTGAGGGGTTGGAGGGGTCCTCCTGATTTCATCAGTGCGAAAGGCAGCTTGAATCTACATGAACAAGGGTAACAAAATGAATTTTGAAAATTAAATAAAATAAATGGTAGATTTATAGAAGTTTGAAAAATAAATTAAGCAAAATCCAAAGGGTTTTGATATTCACCTCCCTCTGTAGAGCCTCATCAAGCTCCTGCTTATCATCAGGAGTAATGTCCTTGGCATACAATTGAGTTAAATTATTCCGGATCCTATAAAGCACAGGAACAGATGAAAGCTTAAATTTCTTCTTTTGCAGTAAACCCATCACAAAAAGTAACAAAAAAGAATTAGAAAGATGAAACTGAAAAACGCTAAATTTTGAAGCAAACCTTCCATGCTTTTGAAGCAAAGATCTACGAATTGATTGAGTAGGATGAGCAGTAAGAACCAGATCAACAGTCTGGTTTTTCAGTGCATCAAAAACTTCCTGAGGAGACTTCTTCAATTCCCCGACAAGTCTCTTGAAAGTTTCTTCAATGTCTGATTCAGTAGTTGCATTATTCTCATCAGCAAAATCCCCCTTCTTCAACTTGTTTCTTCGGCGATGAGCAATCTGGACCTCTTCAGCTAAGTTGGCCAAGTTAAGCATGTGGGAAAAGGCCTTGGCAAAAACAATAGAGTCTCCAGCATCCAAACTAGTTATTAGATTTCCAAGTTCTTCTAGTTTCTTGGGATCATGCTTTCCTTCGTATTCAGCAGAAAGCTCATATATTTCTTGAACCTGTGCAAGAACAAATTAACTATCATTGCCGAACAGTTTTCCGGTTCAAAGAGAAATGGTCGAGCACATAAATTCTGGTATATATAAGTTAAGGACAACAACAAAATGAATCAACTGACCAAAATATTTAGCCATATTATATATATATATATCCATCAGATTCCTCATATCATTTTACGTACCTATCATACTCCTGCTGAACCTCAAAGACTCAATCACTCATGTTTTGTCTCCTTAGTGTTAAGCCAAACATACAGGCAAAGTATTTATAGTAAACAAAGCTTAGAATGCAAATTAACCCCAAACCTTGTGGTTTCAGTTGTATCAATTCAATTTAAAAGCTTAAACTTTCAACATACATGCTTAATTGGGAAAATTGAAACCAGTGATTCAAACTAACTAAATTGAAAGGAATGAGCTGCATTTTCACCTTAAAAAGTCACTTGATCAAAGAATAGCCCCCCTTCAAAAGTTATGTTTCCTTAACACTTTCCAAACCAATAGACCCAACCCACTACCCAAAACCCTTCAATAAATATAAAGTCCCAAGCTTTTTCACACCAAACAAATCATATTAGCTTCCACAACAAAATTGAGACACTTGAGAACAAAAGGTGAGTAATCAAATCCAAATTTGAGCAAAAAAACAAATCCAAAGGAGATAAAACTCACTGTTTCCTTCATATCTTCTCCATGTAAATCCTGAAGAATATCAAGGAACCGATCCAGTAGGAGAGCATCATACTCAACAAGTTTATCATCCTCACTCACTTTGGCTGGAGCTAGTTGCCGAAGCTGTGCATCAATAGATGCCATTTTTTCCAAGTTCCTGTTCGCCATTGTAACCGTTCACTCGCCCTTCACCTATCAAAATCAAAACCAATTAAATACAAAAAGGGTCGCATCACAAAAATCAAAATACAAAACCCACCTAACTTTTGTTCTAAAAAGAAAACAACTTTAACATAAAATCATGGACCCAATAGAAGGGCAACTTTGACTTAGAGAAATTAATGGTTGGAGGACACAAAATAGAGCAAGTTTGATCCTAGTCCAACAAACAGAAACAAGTTACTATGAAAAAACACAGCAAGTAGCATTAACAGAAGTAAAAACTGTAACTTTTTGATGAGATTCATGTGCAAGTAGAGCACCTGAGTAAAGGGACAACTAGGTTGGATAAGGAAGAGGTAAAGGTTATGAGAACCAAAGAAATTGGAGGAGAGAGGAGTCACAGATCCATAGAAGTGTGGAAGGGGTGTCTTTATATAGAAATAGAGAGAGAGAGAGAGAGAGAGAGAGAGAGAGAGAGAGAGAGAGTTTGTGTTGTAGTGAAACACTGTATGGTCGGTGTTTATTACACAAGTAGTAGACAACAACTAGCAATAACTTGTTTCACACGTTGACCCTACAAGATTGTCTTTGTTGAATTAATGATGAGATCGAATATGCTTTCGGATTTAGAAGATCCTCTCCTTCATGGTTAGGGTCCTTCGTAGTAATAGGAGTGATTTGGAACTCACCCGGTCACTCACTCACTTTATTCCAATCGGATTTAAATATGATCTGATTTCATCTCCGGATATTATTTTTTGTATTATTAAGAGTATTTTTTATCATTTTTAGTAAGGAATTAATCCGATGAATCAAACTTTCAATCTTAAAGATCTAGTGAAGCCTTACACTATTGATCATCGATAGACGTAGTTTATGACTATTAGAGGTTTTTTATGACTATTATGGTTAATTGAACTTGAATTTATATGCAAATTAAACTAATAATAATTTCAAGAATCATTCTATATTCTTAAAGATAAATTTTAGTTAGAGATAGACCCCCGCTTAGGGATGGCAATGGGCAGGGGCGAGCACGAGTAGTGTTTTCTCGTGTCCAAATCCATAATATTTTCGGGTACCTGTGTGTGTAGCGGGTAACCAACGAGTTTTTAATTTTAATTATATATTTATATAATTTGTAATAATCAATATGTAAAAATAATTGTTACATTCATAATATGATATTTATATGATAAATTTATGATCATAGTCAAATATGTGTAATTTATTATGAAATAATAATAAAGTATATGATATATAATCTTAAAATAATAATAAATATATATAAAAATTTAACTAAAAATTAAATATATAAATTTGCGGGAATCCGTGAGGCAGGTATCATAAAACTCGCTCCCGCCCATGAGCTATTATTGTGGGTACCCGTTGCGGGTATTTCCACGGGTACCTAGGGACGGCTCTTTTTTGCCATCTCTACCTAACTCATATTATAGTAAAACACTTTTTGATTTATTATAATTTTTATCATACAATATTATAAATTCCCATTTAACATATAAGTTATAAGCTAATTGTGTCAAAGAAATCAAGATTATTGGTTAGTAACTAAATAATTATGTGTTCAAATTCATAAAATACTCTATCTATTTGTGAAGTAAAGTTACATAACATATTAATCTTCTATATACCTAGCTAAATAGGACCCATATCATTTGTCATACTCCATCATTATGCTGACAATAATGTCAAATTAAAGTGGGATGAAAAAGCAAATCATGATTAGAAAAATGGCTTTTATTTATCTGTTAGACAAAAGCTACTTCTTCGTCACCATGCATGCTTATACTTTTTATAGAATAAGCTACTAATTTAAAAACATTAGTCGACAAGGGCACTGTGTTATATAGTTAAATAACCTAATCAAACACATAATGCCTGTGGAAATGAGTCTCGACCTTGCTATAAAAATGGACTGAAGGAATTGAATAATGAGTGGTTGAGAAAACTTTGCTCATAATTAAAAAAATATATTTGAAAACTGTTACCTAAGAAAGGAGTAAGATGAGAGACAACTATCACATAACATATGATAACATATTTTCTCTTTTATTTAATATGAAATTATATTTTATCATTAAAAACATGGAGAGAAAAAAATATTTATCTTTTTGTTACTCGAGATGATGCTTATATAACAAAGGCATCAAGCTTCATCACCATGCATGCTTAATTGCTATACTTGCTAAAAAAAAATGAGGTGGCATGTTTTGGTTTCATTGATTGACTTTTTTAAAGTTAAATGCATGTGCCCCCACGCCTTTCTATGACAGAAGTTTGATGCATTATTCCAAACTTATTCTTTGGTAACAGTTTTTAAACAATATTATTTTTAATTATAAGCAAGCTCCTCTTAACCACTCATTATTTAATTCCTTAAGTCCATTTTCATAGCCAAAACCGAGGCTCTTTTCCACATGCATGGTGTGTTTGATAGGTTAATTTAAGTATATAACACAGTGTCTTTGTCTGCTATATATTTTTAAATTAGAAGCTTATCATATCTTACAAAATATATAGCTTATCACATCCAGTGTATAACCCTCTTGGGCTTCCTATCAACATATATTTTACATTATACAAAGCATAAGAATTTAATATCTGTAAACTAATAATATAAGTGTACTATATATTATTAATAAATTATTTATTATATATTTATATGTTAATTATCATTAACTCTCAAATAAGTAATAAAAATTAGTAGTGAATAATATATTAATGATGTAAAAAACTTTACAGTAACAATGTATAAATTTTAAACTCAAAGGATAAATTTTAAACCCATCGTATGAATAAGCAAAGCAAGTCTATAATTGTGAAGTGATCTATTGTTCTAATCAGGATGTTGACTATTTTTTGGGTTGGTTTGACAACTAATTCTAGTTGTTGCAGTTAGATATTGACCTTTTCGTTTTAAATTTAATAATCTTATTTGACATAGCTGTTATAAACTTAATAATGCAACTTGAGTAACATCTATATTTATAAAAAATATGTATATATTTATAGTAAATATTTTTTACATTATTATTGTATCACACATCATTTATTTTTAATAATGATTGACTCTTAAATAAAAGTAATATAAATGAACAATAAATAATATATTGACTATGTATAAATATTTACACTATTTATATATAAATATTTACACTCTTTATACTATTATATGATGTCAAAACTCAAAACATAACAACTTATCTTCCGCACATAATTTAAACATATCCATTTTAGTCTCATTATAAGTTCATATTATCTGACAATTTTACGTTTCCAAAACACTTTCTCCATTTATTGTAGTAACTCATTTACTCTTCAATTATGGCACAATTTAAATATGTCGATTTTGGTTTTTATCATTTTTCATGATTAAAGATAGCAAATAATTTAGTGTACAAACATTAACATTTATTCAATTTTATTTTTCATAATTTATTAAATTATGACATGAACCTCATTAATTAAAGCTAAATAGTCCGTTGAGGAATATAATATATGCGCGATATAAAGATTATACATTCAATCAGAAACAAATAATAAAAAATGTATGTTTATAGACAAAGTGTTTTAATGGGGATGTGAGATTAAAAATGTATGCTTATACTTTTCTTTTCTTATATAGAATTGAATATTCGATTATATATTCAGTATATTGAATATATGTGACTTTAGTTGGGACACATGTGCAATCCATTCAGTTATCCTATTAGTTGTGATTTACTAGTTTTTAAAGGCGTCTCCTAATCTTTCATCACGAAGTATGGAACAAGTGGAGTACTAAATTAAACGTGTTCTTGGTCTAAGATAGATGCCATCACTTGGAGATATAGATCACTTATCATCATTCCTATCTCATTTTCTTGTCACAATTCAATAAAAAAATCTAAAAATCTAAACTAATATATTCATATTATTTAGAGAAAACTTATTAATTAGAGATATATAGACACACTCATTTTAGAGTAAGTGATACTAATTTCCTTACCAACCATACTCCTTTAGGAAACTTTTCCAATATGTATATAATGAATGGTCTTACCTAATATCAATTACTTTCGGAAACTTGTACCACCCTTCAACTTCTATGTCCTCTAACAATGAAACATGAATATGGATATGTATATTGGACAATATGTATATGTCAATAAATATTTCCGTTAAAATATATGATACGATACGTTCAGGGATACATGTATAAAATAATAAAAAAAATACATAAAATATGATAAAATTATAAGTGTAAATTAAAATATGAAAATTAGAAAATATAATGGTTAATTGCAAATCATTGTCCTCCAAAATTTCAAGCACCAAAACTTGAAAATATAGTAGAATAGTTCATAAAATTGATAAAACGTATATATCTTATCCTATTTTTCTTTTGTTAAAAACGTATCATATATGTATCTTCATTTTTATTTTTATTTTTTTTAAATTTTTTGGATAATCGATATATATCATTCACGAATCTGAGCGTATCCATGTTAAATACGTATCTGACACCGATACGTGAGAGTATTTCAACATATTCATATTCACACTCTTCTAAAACCAATTCAACATTAGTATGTATATATATGACCTAGGCATGTGACGATCTCCATAACTTATCACATTGCTAAATCTTGCACAAATACTTTATTAGTCTTGATTACATTGGCAGAAGTAGCTTGAAAATGTTATGTGAACTCAGACACACATTTGATTCAAAGAATAACTTGGTCTTTCTAAGGACTATATAGATGTCAATCAGTTCAACTATAGGATGTTCTAACTATAATGAAAGATAAAATAATTACATAAAACACTTACCAATTCTTATATTATAATATAGTTGTAAGAGGTAAAGTTGCTGAACTTGTTTGAGATGGATTATGTAGATACGAGCATTGTGCCACCAAATTATAATAAAAGTTGAAATAAAAGACAATTCATGTTTAATTTAAAAAATATATTAAATAAAGATTGCTTTGTGTTCTTTAATCTTATTTTTTATTTAAAAACACAATGTGCAATATAGGGATACTATAGACTTGAATTGTTAGGGTGTATTTGAGAGTACCATTTTGGAGAAGGAGGGAAGGAAGGGGAGAGTTTAGGAGAGGGATTCCCTTGTTTGGGAGTTTAGTGGAGGAGAGGGGAGGGTTTTGAAGGATTTTTCAAACCCCCTCAAACCCTCCAAATGCCAAAATACCTAGTTCCCCAAATTGGGGTGTTTTGGGAGGAAAATAAGTCAAATTACCTAACTACCTTTATTGATATTATTCTATAACATATAATACATAATATACTATTGATTTTTTAAAGGGGGTGGGGTAAAATAATATTTTTGTATTACATTAACCCTTCATCCCCTCCTATCTAAATTCCACACTCCCAAACAAGGGAGGGGTTTAGTTGGATTTGTCCTCCCTTCTCCTTCCTTTCCTCCCCCTCTTTACCCTCTCATCCCTCTCCTTTACTTTCCCTCCTAACTCCAAACAAAGTCTTAGTGTCTCGTAGAATGAATGCTATATGTGTGAAGAAGATCTTTGCTCCTGACCTTGACAAAGTTTTGATGAAGACGCTAACATCACCAAAAAGAAGAAAAGGAAGATTACTTATGAAGACCAAGAAGATTAAAGCTTCAAGAAAATTAGTCTAAGTCTAAATAGGTATTTCTATCTTATTCTCTTTAATATACTAAAGTAGTAATGCTCAAAATATTTTAAAAGAAATTGAAACACTTCAAGTTTTAAATGAAAACATTTTTCAAAATACTGTGTAACAGGTTATTGAAATTCGAGTAACAGGTTACATGAGTGAGAATAAGTTATCCAACCAAATTTGAATTGAAGTAACTGATTAAGTAACTGATTACTCAAGTGAGTAACCGATTACTCAATGTAATTTTTCAAAACGTCGTGTTTGGGTAACCGATTACCCACTTGCTGTAATCAGTTACTGAGAGCTGTTACATCAGTTTTTCATATTTGGAACTCAAGGTTTTTCATCCCAAACGAAATGCCTTCATTCCAAACAATTCCTACTTTTTCATAAAAGCACAATGACTGATTGGAAAGTCTATTTAAAGGCCTTAGAACTCACAATGAAAATAACTCTTTGAACAACTCTTTCATAACTCTTTCACACTTTTCTCATAATTTTCCTACACTTTTCTGAAATAGTTTTATGTACTTCTAGCAACTTGAACTCAAACTTTCAAAGTTAATTTTTCTGAGTTGCTTGAAGTAAAGTGTTTTAAAGTTTTGTAAAACTTAAAGAGCATTATTTACTAAGCATATCAAAGAGTTGATTGGATTGCAAGTGTTATTATATTTCATACTTGAAAAGGCAATCCAAGCCATCATTCAAATTCTTCATTCATTGTCATTACTTTCTTTCACGGGGTGTGAATAGAAAGGGGATAGAGACATAGAGTTACTTGGAAATGTGTTTTCCAAAGTGATAAGTATTAGTGAGTGTATAGGGTACATAGAGATCTCATGGTGAGATATTGTAATTACAACTCATAATATTTAGTGGAAAATCTCTTGTGCTGCAAGATTACTGGACGTAGCCTTCGGTGGACAAAAAGGTGAACTAGTATAATATCCTCGTGAACTCTCTTCTCTCTTACCTCTTTGATTTATTCTTGTTTATTTTCTGCAATATTATCTGCTGCACTTTAACTCTTCATTTTGCAGAAAAGGTGGTCATAATTTCTAGTCAACTAATTTACCCCCCTCTTAATTGCAATCTGTAACACCGCAAATTTTACGATTTTGAATTATAATATTTTTATTAATTATATATTCGAAAATGAATTTCTGGGAATTTTCGGTAAAGAATTAGACGAAACTCTAGTGGAGTTTTATTCTTAAAATTTTATTTCCGATTTTGTGGTAAATTTTGGTAATTTTTGGAGACAGTCGGTTCTGGACCACTGTCGGGGCCGAATCCGCCCGGTACGGCTCAAAACGTGTCTTTTTGAGTTCCGTAACTCGGAATCGAATTCCGATCACGCCGTTGGCTTCGTAATCACATTTCGAGTCAAGATAGACCCTGAGTTGGTCCATAACTATTTCCAAGAATATTTTCACTTGGAATGCCGAAATTCGAAGTTACAATCGTAAAGTAAAATTGGCGATCATTTTTGACTACTCGAATATTGGCCGACAATACTCGAGCATGGTTTTAATCGCGCGCATTTCATAGAAGTCGTCGCGTCGTATGAGTCACTTCACAAAATCTAATCACTAAATCTTATAGATTTCACTACCACCAAATCCCCTAAATCACTCACTTAACCCATGATTCACTCACCTTCTTAGATTTGCTAGATTGCCTTGGAAATTGGGTTTAGAAATCAGATTTCTCTTACCCCACAACTCTATAAATACCCATGTATCTTCATACATTAACACTTTGCAAAAAGCTTGGCAAGTTGAAGATTGGAGAGTAAGTTACTCTCATCATCTTTTCTTCTTCATTTTCTTCTTCTTTCAATCTTCAATCTCATCACATTCAACCAATGAATGTTGATGATATTGAAGTATGTTGTTCATGAGTAGGTCAAGAACATATTCAACCGTTGAAATTTTCTAAAACACCTTCTAACTCATTTTCTCTTCAAAACCGAAAATGATGTTATTCTTGAACTTATGAAAATATTTTGTTGAAACCATGAACAACTTGTGTTCATGGAGTTGTTATAATATATTACTATATATATATTTTGTTGTTTTAGCCAAAGGGGATGATGATAAAATCAANAATTTTTACTTGTTTAAGCCTTTAACCATGGCTTTGGACAAGTTAGAAAATGGATGGATTAAAGAGTTTTAAGTATTTTAGTAATGATTTTATAAATATCGGAAACTAACGAGTTTTAACGGATTTTTATTGTGGTAGTTACGAAGATTTCGGTGTTCGAACCTTGAAACCAAACCAACTGTAGTTGACAAGTAAAGGCACGCTTCATTAAGGTGAGAGAGAACACATCGTGACATAGTGGTGTCCGAATATGACACCCGGATCTCCTAAACCATCTCAAAGGTTTTGGAGTTAACTTGGGTTTAAGAAACCCAAGATTTTCATGTTTGAATGCTTTTGAATATATATGATTGTTGATGAAATGTGTTGAATATTGTATATGAATGTTGTTGGAAAATTTTATGAGTGCAGGATGTTGAAAAACCATGTTTAAATGTGTCTTGGTTGTCGAAAATGACAAAAATTAGCATTCTGTCCAAATCCCAATAGTCTGGGCGAACCAGGCGTCGCCGGGGCGAGCAAAAACCCGATTGGGCGAAAAAAATTTCCAGAATTTTCGCCTGGGTGAACGAGGCGTCGCCGGGCGAGCAAAAACTCGATTGGGCGAAAAAAAAAATCCAGAATTTTAATGAGTTTCTGGAACCCTCTCGCTTGGGCGATAATACTTTCGCCTAGGCGAGGAAAGATTTA
>NC_032021.1:4873898-4874362 GCF_001865875.1 Lupinus angustifolius
TCATCCTCAGCCTCATCCTCATCCTCATCCTCATCCTCATCCTCATCCTCATCCTCATCCTCTTCATCATCCTCCTCCTCATCCTCATACTCATCCTCATCCTCATCCTCATCCTCATCCTCATCCTCATCCTCATCCTCATCCTCATTCTAATGCTAATTCTAATCCAAATGCATATCCTAATCCTAATCACCATGCACATACTCATCCTCATCCTCATCCTGATGCTCATCCTCATCCTAATTCTCATCCCCATCCTCATCCTCGTCCTCATCCTCATCCTTGTCCTCATCCTAATCCTCATACTCCTACTCATCTTCATACTCATCCTCATCCTCATCCGCATCCTCATCCTCATCCTCATCCTCATCCTCACCCTCATGCTGATCCTCATCCTCATCCTCATCCTCATCCTCATCCTCATCCTCATCCTCATCCTCATCCTCATCCTCATCCTCATCCTC
>NC_032021.1:4874462-4875449 GCF_001865875.1 Lupinus angustifolius
CTCATCCTCATCCTAATCCTCGTCCTCATCCTCATCCCCATCCTCATACTAATCCTCATCCTTATCCTCATCCTCATCCTAATCTTCATCCGCATCCACATCCTCATCCTCATCCTCATCCTCATCCTCATCCCCATCCTCATACTAATCCTCATCCTTATCCTCATCCTCATCCTAATGCTCATCCTCATCCTCATCCCCATCCTCATACTAATCCTCATCCTTATCCTCATCCTCATCCTAATGCTCATCCTCATCCTCATCCCCATCCTCATACTAATCCTCATCCTTATCCTCATCCTCATCCTAATGCTCATCCTCATCCTCATCCCCATCCTCATACTAATCCTCATCCTTATCCTCATCCTCATCCTAATGCTCATCCTCATCCTCATCCCCATCCTCATACTAATCCTCATCCTTATCCTCATCCTCATCCTAATGCTCATCCTCATCCTCATCCTAATCTTCATCCGCATCCACATCCTCATCCTCACCCTCGTCCTGATCCTCATCCTCAAGCTCATCCTCATCCGCATCCTCATCCACATCCGCATCCTCATCCCCATCCTCATCCTCATCCAAATCCTCATCCTTATCATCATCCTCATCCTAATCCTAACCCTAATCCTAATCCTAATCCTAATCCTAATCCTAATCCTCATACTAACCCTAATCTTAATCCTCATCCTAATCCTCATCCTCATCCTCATCCTCATCCTCATCCTTATCCTCATCCTCATCCTCTTCCTTATCCTCATCCTCATCCTCATCGTCATCCTCATCCTCGTCCTCTTCCTTATCCTCTTCCTCATCCTCATCCTGATCCTCATCCTCATCCACATCCTCATACTAATCATCATCATCAACCTCATCCTAATCCTCATCATCCTCTTCATCCCCATCCCCATCCTCACACTCATCCTAATCCTCATCCTCATCCTCATCCTCATCCTCATCCTCATCCTCATCCTCATCCTCATCCTC
>NC_032021.1:4875549-4876142 GCF_001865875.1 Lupinus angustifolius
TCTTCCTTATCCTCTTGCTTATCCTCATCCTCATCCTCATCCTGATCCTCATCCTCATCCACATCCTCGTGCTCATCCTCATACTAATCATCATCATCATCCTCACACTCTTCCTAATCCTAATCCTCATCCTCATCCTCATCCTAATCCTAATCCTCATCCTCATCCTCATCCTCATCCTCATCCTCATCCTCATCCTCATCCTCATCCTCATCCTCATCCTCATCCTCATGCTCATACTCATTCTGAACCTCATTCTAATCCTAATGCTAATCCTAGTCCTATCCCTATTCCCAATCCCCACCCTCATCCTCCTCCTCATCCTTATCCTCATCCTCATCCACATCCTCATCTTCAACCACATCCTCATCCTCATCCTCACCCTCATCCTCAACCTCATCCTCATCCCCAACCTCATCCTCACCCTCATCCTCATCCTCATCCTCATCCTCATCCTCATCCTCATCCTCATCCTCATCCTCATCCAAATCCTCTTTCACATCCTCATTCACATGCTCATCCTAATCCTCATCAGCTTTCTTAACCTCTTTCTCAACCTCATCCTCATCCTAATGCTAATCCTAGTCCTAATC
>NC_032021.1:4876903-4877753 GCF_001865875.1 Lupinus angustifolius
CATCCTCATCCTCATCCTCATCCAAATCCTCATCCTCATCCTCAAGCTCATCCTCATCCTCATCCTCATCCCCATCCCCATCCCCATCCTCTTCCTCATCATGATCCTCATCCTCCTCCTCATCCTCATCCTAATCCTAATCTTCATCCTCATCCTCATGCGATTCCTCATCCTCATGCTCATTCTCATCCTCATCCTCATCCTCATACTCATCCTCTTCCTCAGCCTCCTCCACACCCTCATCCTCATCCTCATCCTCATCCTCATCCTCATCCTCATCCTCATCCTCATCCTCATCCTCATCCGCATCCGCATCCTCATCCTCACCCTCGTCCTGATCCTCATCCTCACCCTCATCCTGATCCTCATCCTCATCCACATCCTTGCCCACATCCTCATACTAATCATCAACATCATCCTCATCCTAATCCTCATCATCCTCTTCATCCCCATCCCCATCCTCACACTCATCCTAATCCTTATCCTCATCCTCATCCTCATCCTCATCCTAATCCTAGTCCTCATCCTCTTCCTCATCCTCACCCTCACCCTCACCCTCATCTTCATCCTCATCCACATCCTCATCCTCATCCTCATCCTCATCCTCATCCTCATCCTCTTCCCCATCCTCATCCAAATCCTCTTCCTTATCTCCTCATCCTCATCCTCATCCTATTCTCATCCTCATCATAATCCTCATCCTCCTCCTCCTCAGCCTATCCTCATCCTCATCCTCATCCTCATACTCATCCTCATCCTCATCCTCAACATCTTCCTTACCCTCTTTCTTGTCCTCATCCTCATCCTCATCCTCATCCTCATCCTCACCCGAATCATAATCCTCATCCTC
>NC_032021.1:4877853-4878886 GCF_001865875.1 Lupinus angustifolius
ATCCTCTTCCTTATCCTCATCCTCATCCTCATCGTCATCCTCATCCTCATCCTCATCCTCAACCACATCCTTATCATCTTCCTTATCCTCATCCTCATCCTCATCCTCATCCTCATCCTCATCCACATCCTCGTCCTCATCCTCAAACTAATCATCAACATCATCCTCATCCTCATCCTAATCCTCATCATCCTCTTCCTCATCCTAATCCTCATCATCCTCTTCATCCCCATCCCCATCCTCACACTCATCCTAATCCTCATCCTCATCCTCATCCTCATCCTCATCCTAATCCTAATCGTCATCCTCATCCTCATCCTCATCCTCACCCTCACCCTCACCCTCATCTTCATCCTTATCCACATCCTTATCCTCATCCCCATCCCGATCCTCATCCTCATCCTAAACATCATCCTCATACTCATTCTCATGTTCATACTCATTTGCATCTTCAACTTCATCGTCATCCTCATCCTCATCCTCATCCTCATCCTTATCATCATCCTCATCCTCATGCTCATCCTTAGACTCATCCTCATCCTTATCCTCATCCCCATCCACATCCTCATCCTCATCCTCATGTTCATCCTCATCCTCATCCTCATCCTCATCCTCATCCTCATCCTCATCCTCATCCTCCTCCTCATCCTCATCTGTATCCTCATCCTCATCTGCATCCTCATCCTCATCCTCATCCTCATCCTAATCCTAATCCTAACCCTAATCCTATTCCTAATCGTAATCGTAATCCTAATCCTAACCCTCATCTTAATCCTTATCCTCATACTCATCTTCATCCCCATCCCCATCCCCATCCTCGTCCTCATCCGCTTCCTCATCCTCATCCTGATCCTCATCCGCTTCCTCATCCTAATCCTAACCCTAATCCTAATCCTAATCCTACTCCTAATCCTAACCCTAATCCTAATCCTAATCCTCTCATCCTAATCCTAATCCAAATCCTAATCCTAATCCTAATCCTAATCCGAATCATAATTCTAATCCTAATCCTAATCTTATTCCTCATCCTCAT
>NC_032021.1:4878986-4879254 GCF_001865875.1 Lupinus angustifolius
CATCCTCATCCTCATCCTCATCCTCATCCTCATCCTCATCCTCATCCTCATCCTCATCCTCATCCTCATCCTCATCCTCATCGTCATCCTCATGCTCATCCTCATCCGCGTCGTCATCCTCATCCTCATCCCCATCCTAATCCTCATCCTCATCCTTAGGCTCATCATCATCCTCATCCCCATCCCCATCCGCATCCTCATCCTAATCCTCATCCTCATTCTCATCCTCATCCTCATCCTCATCCTCATCCTCATCATCATCCTCATC
>NC_032021.1:4879354-4879743 GCF_001865875.1 Lupinus angustifolius
CTCATCCTCATGCTCATCCTCATCCACGTCGTCATCCTCATCCTCAACCCCATCCTCATCCTCATCCTCATCCTCATCCTTAGGCTCAACATCCTCCTCATCCCCATCCCCATCCGCATCCTCATCCTAATGCTCATCCTCATTCTCTTCCTCATCCTCATCCTCATCCTCATCCTCATCCATAGCCTCATCATCATCCTCATCCCTATCCCCATCCGCATCCTCATCCTCATCCCTATCCGTATCCTCATCATCATCCTCATCCTCATGGTCATTATCATTCGCATCCTCATCCTCATCCTCATCCTCATTCTCATCCCCAACCCCATCATTATCCTCATCCTAATCCTCATGCTCACCCTCATCCTCATCCTCATCCTCATACTCAT
>NC_032021.1:4879843-4880080 GCF_001865875.1 Lupinus angustifolius
TCCTCATCCTCATCCTCATCCTCATCCTCATCCTCATCCTCATCCTCATCCTCAACCTCATCCTCAGCCTCATCAGCCTCCTCATCCCCATCCCCATCCTCAACCTCATCCTCAGCCTCATCATCCTCCTCATCCCCATCCCCATCCCCATCCTCACCGTCATCCTAATCCTCATCCTCACCCTCATCCTAATCCTCACCCTAATCATAATCCTCATCCTCATCCCCATCCTCATCC
>NC_032021.1:4880180-4880490 GCF_001865875.1 Lupinus angustifolius
CCTCATCCTCAGCCTCATCCTCATCCTCATCCTCATCCTCATCCTCATCTCATGCTAACCCTCATCCTCATCCTAATCCTAACCCTAACCCAAATCCTAATCCTAATCCTAATCCTAACCCTAATCCTAATGCTAATCCTATTCGTAATCCTAATCCTAATCCTCATCCTAACCCGAATCCAAATCCTTATTGTAATCCTAATCCAAATCTTCATCCTCATCCTCATCTTAATCCTAATCCTAATCCTAATCCTAATCATATTCTTAATCCTAATTGTAATCGTAATCCTAATCCTAATCCTAATCCTAA
>NC_032021.1:4880590-4881392 GCF_001865875.1 Lupinus angustifolius
TTGTCTTGAAGGAGAGTCTGGGTGAGACGAGTCCCTTGTATTCCTCAGGAGGACCCTGTTGGATCGGACAGTTCTCACAGGCCAAACTAGGCAATCTCTGACAACCCCTGGATTGCATTCGAGATCGATGAGAGGGATGCCCAGAAAGCGTTTGTACGACCTAGGTCCGGTTAGGACTGTTCCTAAAGGAACCGATCAATCTATTTTTATTCCTTCCGAGGATATGTTATTTCGGGTCGTACAAAACGGCTTGGTACGGGACCTGTACTCTCGATTATTTCCGATTAGGATGTTGGATGGATATTGATGTAAGATGGATGATCATGACATATCATGCATACATTACCATTGTGAAAGTAAATTCCCACATGTGATTTACAAGTATGTTGTATTCCTATGTTTATGTATGTGATCTGATTATGAGTAGGATGTTGATTATATTATTTGATATATTGGTAATGTTGAAATAAATGGTAAGTTATGGATTTCTGCATGATGTTGTTGATAAATGATGAATTATATGTTTAAATATATTTTATGTCCGAGTGTAATATTCTGAGTAAGTCCACGCCGTCAATGAATTTATGTTCATTAGATGTCTTACTCTCTCTATTTCTCTTCTTTTCTATTGCTTGCTTTTCGAACGTGTGCTCGTCAAGTAGACAGCTTTGATCGGATTTGGAGATACCCGTCCGTGATGTTCCAGGAGGGGGCATGAGGAATTGAGGAAAAGACAGTACCCTAGCATTGGAGTTAGCCACTAGGAGTTGCTTATCATTTTGTGACTTTTGAAAACAAGGAC
>NC_032021.1:4881492-4908777 GCF_001865875.1 Lupinus angustifolius
GAGTGCTATGATTTCTGGAAAATCAGAATGAGAATCTTCATAGAATGTCAAGACTTAGATATATGGGACTCAATAGAAGATGGTCCATTCATACCATACATGGTTGTTAAATTGCCAAAACCAAAATGTTCATGGACAATTTAAGATGAGAAGAAAGTGCAATACGACCTTAAAGCCAAAAACATTTTTGTGTCGGCTCTAGAAGAAAAATAACTCCTTAGAGTGTCAAGTTGCAAAACGTCAAAAGAAATTTGGGACACTCTAGATAGGATACATGGATCCAAAGAAGTACAAAGGTCTACCTACAACAAATAGTGAAGCATCAATATCAAAGCAAAAATCTACATGCTCAATATGCAGAAAACCAGATCATCTAAAATGTGCTTGTCCAGCCCTACAAAAGCATCATACTTTCAAAAGAAAGAAGGACAAGAAGCATAGAAGAACAAATGTTATATCAGAAGATAAAGATGATGGTTCAAATGCAGAACTCAGAATTAAGAAGCAATCACATATTTCATTGATGGCTTCATGCAATTCAAATGACGAGTATGAGGTTAGTAACTTTGAACCATATGATACTTTTTCATATGATGAGTTACAAAATGCTTTCAATGATTTACATCAAGAATATGTTAAGCTTTCCAAACTTTTCCTAAAACAGAAAAATGAAATTTTTATTTTGGAAAGCCATAACAAAGTTCTAAAGAAAGATATTGAAAAACTCATTTCTTCCTCATGTCAAAAATGTGTTGCTCTTGAAACTAAAGTTTCAATATGAAGTCTTGAACTTAATAAACTCAACAAGAGAAATCACAATTTAGACAAGATCATAAAAGTCCAAAGACATTCAACAAACCGTAGAGGTCTTGGCTATACAAATAGTCGTGTGACTAAAAATGGGAATGTCTTAGGAAAAACAATTGTGGGAAGCACTATAATGTTTCATAAAGAAAGTGTCTATACTAATCCTATTTTTAAAATAAAATCTTGGACGCGTAAGCATCTACCCACATGTTCTTACTGTGATAAAATTGATTATTTTTCTAATTCATGTCATATTAGAAAAGTTGATATTCCAACTGGCCAATATGTTTGGGTTGAGAAAGGTGTTAACCCCGCAGGACCCAAATCACATTGAGTACCTAGAAATTTTTTTTAATTTGTTTTGTAGGAGTGCTTGAAAGCCATAAGCATAAATGTATTATCATGATAACGACTGTTCAAAGCACATAACACGAGGAGATTCAAAATTATCATTTATTCAAGCAATAAAGGCCTTGTTACCTATGCATAGAACATTAAAAGAAAAATTCTTGATATAGGTAACATTGTTATTATATTTATCTAAGTGCGTCGTCTAACTAAATTTCTACTTGAAAAAGGTTTCAACAAAGGAAAGGTTGAGACTACTTTCTTCATAAAGAAAATAAATCATCATACTCTACTTGTTCAAATTTATGTAGATGATATTATTTTCGGTTCTACTAATGAGTTGTTATGTAGTGATTTTGGCAATATGATGCAAAGAGAGTTTGAAATGTCTATGATGGGAAGTTAAATTACTTCCTTGGACTAAAAATCAAACAGCTTGACAATGATATTTTCGTAAGTCAATCCAAATACTGCAAAAAATTGCTAAAAAGATTTGACATGGATGGATGCAAGAAAATAGCTACTCCTATGGGATCTCGAACTTACATCAATACAAATGAAGCAGGAAAATCCATCGAGATATCAAAGTATCGAGGTGTGTTGGATCTCTTTTATACTTAATTGCCAGTAGACCTGATATCATGTTTAGTGTGTGTTTGTGTGCTCGCTATCAATCCAAACCAAAAGAATCATACTTAGTTGTTGTTAAGAGAATCATGAAATATCTTAAAGGCATAACTAATGTTGGACTGTTTTATCCAAAAGAAAGTATATGTGACTTGGTTGGATATTCAGATTCAGACTTTGCAGGATGCAAAACTGAGAGGAAAAGTACAAGTGGTACTTGTCATATTTTAGGAAATGCTTTAGTTTCTTGGTCATGTAAGAAAGAAGCATGTGTAACCTTAAGCACTGTTGAAGCTGAATATATTGCAGCAGGAAGTTTTTGTGCCCACGTGTTGTGGCTTAAGCAACAATTACGAGATTATGGTTTTGACTTGGGATGTACTCCTCTAAAATGTGACAATACCAGTGCAATAAACCTCACAAAAAATCCAGTTATGCATGCAAGGACCAAACACATTGATATAAGACATCACTTCCTTAGGGACCATGTCCAAAAGAAGGATATGTGTGTAGAATTTGTTGATACTCATAACCAACTAGCAGATATATTCACTAAACCTTTGGCAAAAGAACCTTTCTATAAAATTAAACGAGAATTAGGCATTTTTGATGAAGCATATTTAACTTAAATGCCTATATATGTTTATATGTATGCTTCGTTATTTATCTTAAATGCTTATATATGTTTATATGTATGCTTCATTATATCTATTTCATGCCTACTTGAACTTAAATGTGTTTATTTATGTTCAAAAAATTTCAATTTTTGGGTTAAAAATCATTTTCATAGCTTAATTTTGCCTAAAAATAAGTTTTTCTGGGGTCAGTAATCGATTACACTGGAGAGTAACCGATTACAGGGTTGAACAACGTGTTTCAGTAACCAATTATCCAAAGTGAGTAATCGATTACTCTGAGTTGTTGTTTGAAAAATTTTAAATTTTTTAATTCGAGTAACTGATTACTCAAAGTGAGTAACCGATTACTCTGTGTTGTTGAGTGAGTAACTAATTACTCTGTGCTGCTATATATGTATTTTTTTCTGCATTTTTAAACTTTTTCAAACTCATCTTCCTCACTCAACTCATGCTCTCTCCTAACCCTCTCAAACCCTAAAATCTTCATTTTTGATTTGTTTCAAGTGATTTTTGTGTCTATTCTTATCACATTTTCACTTCTAAACCATTATTTTTGTGTTTAGTAACCCAAATCAAAAAACCCCAAATCTCCAAAACCGAAAATCTATGGCTTCCTCTTCAAAAACCAAGAAGAAACACACCTCCACGATTCAAAAGAGGCAAGGAACTACTTCTATGGAATCCAACCCTCCGGATTTGGCAAGGCTTCTAGCTAATGAGGAACAACGCAAAGTTTTTGAAGAACACTTCCATGGACGCATCATTTTCACTCCAAAATTCGGTAATGTTGGAAATTTTGAGTTTGAAGATTTTCTTTTCCCTTATCTTTTATGTCAACAAAACTTTTTTGATTTTTGTTGTGAGATAAATGAAATTTATCCAGAAATTGTGCGAGTATTTTACTATAACTTGAACTTTCGGAAAAATCGTCTTACTTCCTATGTCAAAGGAAAATACATTATTTTGAATCTGAAAACCTTTAGTTCATTGTTGTGTAATATACCCTCTCAAGGTAGCATAACGAGTTTCGGCCTTGTGTGTAAATGAGATAATTATGGTCGGGAGGATTTTTATCATACTTTATGTAGACTTTCAAAAAGGGAAATAGAAATTCGTAAGCAACAGGGCTTTGGCGAGACCGTAAAAAACCGAGACATCCTATCTGTTGGATATCTCAAGCTTGAGGACCGTTTGCTTCATTATTTTTTGAGCTATGTCATCTTATCAAAATTTTCAAATCATTCTCAAATAAGTGACATAGAACTCCAATTGATGTATGCTTTAAAGTTTAACATCAAGATCAATTGGACTCTAATGAAAATGAGACAAATGTGGATTGTTAGAGGTACTCAAATGCATTTGCCATATGCAATCTTCATAACCAACATTCTTCAGCATTTTGGTGTTTCTACAAATGGTGAAACAAATGTGCCTATGAATCTTCGAGAAAGCCAAATTGATGTGGAAGTGATCCACAAAATGGGTTTCATCCAAGACCCTCGAACCTGCACCTATAAACAGAGAATCGATAAACCGATTGCTGCTGCTGATCCATCTGAACCTGAACCTCCTAACCCTCCTGAACCACAACCGTCTGAGTTTCATGCTCAATCGTCCTCATCCGTTGCCATGCCTACGAACCAAATGATTATGGATTAGTTGTTTTCTTTTTGAGGCTACATCACTAACCGGATGGATGCTCTCGACTCTCAGAATCAACAAATCCAATATGAACTTCATTGCCTCTCTTCTAGGATGGATAGCATGGATATTGATGAAGACAATTCGGAGCCTGAGTCTTAGAATATATGTTGTTAAGATTTTCTGGTTGTATTGCTTTCAAAATTCGGACAAATTTTTAATTCTACTTATTTGTTGTTTTTAAGTTATTGCTGCATATTCTAGGACAAGTTACTTTATGATGTTTTGTGCTTTATTGTTCCATTCCTGGATACATTTTTGAAACATCTTATTTATGAATTGCAATACTTGCTTATCTATATCTTGATTATATAAGTGTATGTATGCTATATATATTGTGTTGGAATCTCTTTGCTTTTCTATTTTTTAATGAAGTCAAAAGGGGAAGAAAAGTTGAGATAAATGTATTTTCTGTAAAATTATTTCAGACACATTACTCGAAAAGAAATGGGGAGCATATAAGAAAGGGGGAGCATACTCATCTCAAAGTATGATGCTCTCAAGAAAACTATATTGTCAAAAGATCTTGGTTTGTCATCATCAAAAGGGGTAGATTGTGAAGAAGATCTTTGCTTCTGACCTTTGCAGGGTTTTGATGAAGACACCAACATCACCAAAAAGAAGAAAATGAAGATTACTTATGAAGACCAAGAAGATTAAAGCTTCAAGAAAATTAGTCTAAGTCTAGATATGTATTTATATCCTATGCTCTTTAATATACTAAAGTAGTAATGCTCAAAATATTTTAAAAGAAATTGAAACACTTCAAGTTTTAAATGAAAACATTTTTCAAAATACTGTGTAACAGGTTACTGAAATTCGATTAACAGGTTACATGAGTGAGAATCAGTTATCCAACAAAATTTGAATTGGAGTAACCGATTACTCAAATTTGAGTAACCGATTACTCTAAGTGAATTTTAAATTCACCGTTGGACAGAGAGTTTGAGTAACCGATTACTCAATATAAATTTTCAAAATGTCATGTTTTGGTAACCGATTACCCACTTGATGTAATCAGTTACTGAGAGTTGTTACATCAATTTTTCAGATTTGAAACTCATGATATTTCATCCCAAATGAAATGCATTCATTCCAAACAATTCCTACTCTTTCATAAAAACTCAATAACTGATGGGAAAGCCTATTTAATGGCCTTAGAACTCACAACGAAAACAACTCTTTGAACAACTATTTCATAACTCTTTCATACTTTTCTCACAACTTTCCTACACTTTTCTGAAATAGTTTTCTGCACTTCTAGCAACTTGAACTCAAACTTTCAAAGCTAATTTTTCTGAGTTGCTTGAAGTAAAGTGTTTTAAAGTTTTGTAAAACTTAAAGAGCATTATTTATTAAGTATACAAAAGATTTGATTGAATTGCAAGTGTTATTATATTTCATACTTGTAAAGGCAATCCAAGTCATCATTCAAATTCTTCATTCATTGTAATTACTTTCTTTCACGGGGGTGTGAATAGAAATGGGATAGAGTTACTTGGAAAGGTGTTTTCCAAGGTAATAAGTATTAGTGAGTGTGTAAGGTACATAGAGATCTCGTGGTGAGATATTGTAATTACAACTCATAATATTTAGTGGAAAATCTCTTATGTTACAAGAGTACTGGACGTAGCCTTCAGTGGACAAGAATGTGAACCAGTATAAAATTCTTGTGTACTATCTTCTCCCTTACCTCTTTGATTTATTCTTATTTATTTTCTGCAATATTATCCGCTGCACTTTAACTCTTCATTTTACAGAAAAAGTGGTCATAATTTCTAGTCAACTAATTCACTCTCCTCTTAGTTGCAATCTGAGTCTTACAATATGTACACTTCAAGCATCAAATATATACACATCCTATTAACTAGAACATCCAAAGGCAATGCCTTCTAAAAGGTAGCTCCAACAATTTCATTACGTCTTTGTTTAGAAGCGTAGAGTTAGAGAAGAGAGAAAAAAGAAAGAGAAGTTGAAGAGAAATGAAGATTTTGGTTGAAAGGGGAGAAAGAAGGGAGAGAAAAAAGTGGGTAGATACATAAAATTTATTTCTATCCACTTATGAGGAGAAAGTGAGAAGAGAAAGAGAAACTTTACCCAAACAAGAATTTGTTGTCCAAATAGTATCCTAAATTGTGTCCCAAATCATATAAATTGAAAATATTTAATTAAAATTATAATAAATTTTTTAATTTAAAATTATAACATTTATTTTTAATTAATAATAAAATAACATTTTTCTGTCTTTTTTTCTTTATTTTAGAGACATTTTTGTAATTTGAACCACAACATCGTCACTCTCTTCCCATTTCTCATTTTCTATCCGACCAAACAAAAGAGAAAGAGAAAAAAAATTATTTTTTCCTATTTATTTTCTCTCATTATTCTCTTGTACCAAACATCACAAAAATATATCATATTTCTCATCTTTCTTACATTTTTCTTTCTCACCTTTCTCTCTCTTTCTCTTATAAACCAAATAAAGCCTAAGTTTTCCTAGCACTACTTGTGAGCTTTTAGACAGTATTCTGATAACCGGACCGGACGGTCTGATCGGTTTGATTACTCACCAGACTTGAAAAAATGTTATGGTTTGTAATCTTAACTGAGTGAGGGTTGGACCACTTTGAACCAGAGAAATTTCGATCCAACCATGTTAAATTCGGTTGAACCACAATAACCTAGGAAGTGAACCAGACGGTTCACTTAAAAATTTAAAAAATATAACACTACTCTAATATTTTGTTTTACCCCAATCCAAAAAAGACGAAAAAATGTTATGTCAATATAATTATATTTAATTATTAATTATATAAAATTTTGTATTTTGATATAACTATATATTTATAGATAAAAGTGATAAATTATATATGAAATCATCTGGTCTGACCAGACAATTTACTCGTTTAAACTGGTTAAACCTAATATGAAATATCTTACAGTTTGATGTCCAGCTCTGATACTTATTAAAAGGGATAACAGTAATACTCGGAACAGTTATTCCATCATGACAAACAAGTACCAATAGAGAAAAAATATCTTATGCCATCTCATTTCTTCTTTTGTTTCTTGAGTATTTATCATTTCTTTTATAATTTTAATCAAATATATCAAACAAGAATTTTAGCATATACAATGCACGAGATAACAATCTTATTTTATTGATACTTAGGAAATAACATATGCCCACAAAAAAAACTTTGCTTCCAATTTATTAAATAAGACCCCAAGTATAAAACCTACTTTGTTTTCAGATTGTGTAATCAACCTCTTGTATTAAATCCCTTTAAAGAATTTTCATATTTAAAATTCGTGTAATCAATGTCATGTATTTACATGGTTACAAAACTCCATGAACTAAAGAATATGACACATGTTGTGACCATGAGAGGGAAGAAATTTAGCCAAATACCCTCAAACATGATTATGTTGGTAAATTTGTATAATAGGAGTGTAGCAGAGTCAAAGATTAAGTTGCAACGAGTGTGTCCCTCCACAAACATTAAAAGTGTTATAAATCTGAACTTCCAAGTTTCATATATTTAAATCAGAGTCTAAATACAATTTATGTTTCTCTTATATAACTATTGTTTAAAGCTTTTGAAATTGAATTGTGTTAGATGCGTTTTAATGAAGTTTCAAATCCCCAACAAAACAAAATCAACCATTGCTATTCATATCAAAGTTCTTGGTGCATTTGCAATTGTGGTATGTATTTGTAGATAACATCAGGGTTGAATTCTCTCTGTCTATTTGCTAGTAGCAATGGAAAATACCCTTATGCAGTACAGTGATTATAACAGCAGTCACTCTCTACTTTGAATAACTTTTTTCCTTATCATTTTAAGTAATCATGAAAATGGAGTGGAAGATTGGAAGCTCTGTTGATATAGCCATATTTTATAAAAATGTTATTGTCATTTACTTCATTCATATAATAATGTCCTAATTGAGAAAGAAGCATGTATTACATTTCACATTTTTGTATGTCATGTGGTCATCGTATGGTTTCATATGTTGTTTATGAATGCCTAAATTATGTCCTGTATCTAGTTATGTTTAGTATATGTAATGTGATTTCCTTATAGGATGTTCTTCCGACTTCTTAAAATACATATTAGCTATTGTAAAATCAAAAGTTAAGGAGAAATCTAAAATAACTTATTTATTCTATTTGCTTCCCGCATATCATAATTGCATAAAAATCTTCGTTTGCTTTTATTAAATATTGGCTAAAAGAAAAAAAACGATGAGACATTTTTGTAGCCAAACAAAAAGAAGTTACTAAAAATTATCTCGAATAAAGAGAGAATTTGTAGCCAAGTAAAAGAAGTGGCTATTGTGAAGCACATAAATGTTCTTTTCTTTTGACCACATAATCTTCAAGAGTTTTGGCTATAAATAGGAATGTTCCAAGCCATTGCAAGGCATACTAATACTCAACTCAATGTATATTCTCTCTTTTTATTATCTTGTTCTAATATTGTGAATAATATTTGAGTGTTTGAGAAATATTTGAGTGAGAGTGATATTGTATGTATTTGGGTTTTGGGAAGTGAATGAAACACTGAATTAATCTGTAATTCTCTTTTATCATAGTGAAATTATTCTAGTTACTCTCCAACCGTAACTGTAGCAAATTACTGAACCACATTAAATTTTTTGTGTCATTTTCTCTATTATATTTTTTTTATGAGTATTCATCATTAACGATTTACTGTAACCAAACAAGCATTAACACAACTCAGGCAAAAAAAAGCATAAAAATATATGTATTTTTTTCTTCCCTAACATAAAACTCGATATCATGGACTAAAACCAGCAGCTAGTTCAGTGCACGTGGAATACGCAGTAAAGTTAACATGCAAAGTATGGCAAACACCCCTTTAAACATGTACTTCAACAATTGAGCATGAAAAAAGAATTACAAGTTATTGGTATTGAAAGAGGGTGCCAAATAGAAAATAGTTAAGGATTAGGTAGCTTCTTAAAACTAGAAAAGAAACATAATAAGAAATAAAGGATTCTTACATGCTTCCTTCTTAGCTCATCACATTCTAAGTTATCTATGATTTCAGCTATTCTTGATTGCTTCAGATTAATACCATACTGAACTGAAACAGAAGATACATTTATCTCATCTTCATCTGCTTCTTCATCTCTTTGCCACCATTGATCATCCTCATATATCACACGGCTCCCAAAGCCCCTTAGTTTCAGCTTCCGACACCCGCACAAATTCTTACCCGTAATTTTCAATTCCACTTTCTTGTCACCCCAAGCATAGGGCATAAAAACACCACCCCTTCTTAAAATTTTAATTAACAAATGGCGGCCCTTGAAATATGTCCTAAAGCCTGTCCCAGGTTGTAAAGGGTGGAACTTTGGAGGATCTTTAAGGCTCCAATCAACAGTAATTGATTCTAAGCACTTATGGCTGAAGATCATAGGGCTTTCTAGTGAAAGGCATAAGGCAATTCCCGCACATGGACAAGAATAATGGTTATGTATGTCTACTAGTTTTGATGCTAAAAAATCATACTTTTCACCATAATCAGGATCCAGTAAATTTGCCTCTGCAAGAACATAATCTTCATTCTCAAACCATGGTGGAATTTCACTCCCTGGCACCATGAACCACAACCCATATTTCAACTCCCGTCTGTAACAACGAAAAATACATCAGTACATAATTAACAAAATTACAATGCGTCGATAATACTATATATATATACCTATACCTTCTTGCGTCAAGAATGTTCCATATTCTTCGTGAGTCAAATGATATTGGTGCTAGTTGAGTACAATTTTGCAAAGTTAAACAAGTTACAGCGGGTGGAAGCAAAGGCAAAGTCCCAAGCCTTGGGCAATCATTTAATTCAAGCCATTTTAGCCGATGAAGTTTCTGAATGCATGCTGGTAGGTGAGCAAAATTGTTCCCATTTAGAATTAATTTTTCAAGTGCAGATAATTGTCCAATATCATTAGGAATTGATCCATCACTGAGATTACAATATGCCAAATTTAATGACTTCAACATGGAGCAACCTAACAGAGGAGAAAACTTAAGGTCCATGCTAAGTGGATACTGCTTACAACCAAATACTTCATCAGCAGGGAGAGATATGCTCCATGATTTGCTACTTAACCAATCACATCCTTTGGATAATAATGTTACCAAAGCTTTAAAATCACTAAGAGATAAAGGTGCTTCTCTCCTTGTTGTTTCATTCACTTCAACTTCTTCCACAACATTGTTCTCATTTAAATTATTTGGCAGCCCAAACAATTTTGAGCAACCTTGGATATCTAGCTTTATAAGGGATTTCAAGTTGCGGATACTCTGTGGAAGACAAATAAGACTTTTGCAATCTTTTAAACTAAGAATAGATAGATATACCATGCTCTTCCCAAACTCGGGAAGCTTTTTAACTTGTGAGCAACCAGAAAGAATGAGCTCCTTCAATGCATCCATCTCCAGTTTTCTTGGAAGGGTTTTAAGATTGATGCAGCATTCCAAGTTCAGTTCAAGAAGATGCTTGTGCTGAGCAACAGATTGGTGAACCTCCACAATGTTTTTACAACCTTTCAAAACTAACCTTTCGAGACATGGAACCTCAAAAATATCTGGAGTTCGAATCAGATCTCTAGAATCAGTGAGATCAATTGATTTTAGCTTTCTAAAATGCTGATTGAAAAACAACAAAAAAGTTAGCTTTTTGAAGCAGTTAGGCAAATACTATATAATTATGGAAAAACTATTAGAGTGTTCTCACTTTAGTTCCACTCCACAGTTGATTAAACTTGCTGCAATGCATTTTCAAGTGAACAAGTTCGTCAAGTGGCAAGCCAAGTGGTAGCTCCCGCAAAGAACAACTTTCCCATTCAAGGATTTTTAACGAACTAGAGAGACATTTGAGGCCAAGGGGGAGGTGCAAGTCGCACAAAATGATCAGTACTTTAAGATTATACATCTTTGAGAAAGCTTCAGGGTCCCAATGTTCTTCATGTGGGTCACTTGACTTTACAATTATTCCTTCAGTGGATTCTGTCCCCTGTTAAATAGTTTGTGAGGCTAATAACATATATAAAAGTAATGATTAGGAATAAGGCACAAAATAAAAGAAATAATGGCAATATTATTTATAAAATGTCATAGCCAAACCTTAGCTTTTCTCAATACTTGATTAACTTCTTCTAAAGAGCACAACCTACTGCGTCTGCTTGCATCATTTGGAGATTCTTGAAAAACAACTTTTTTACCCATTTCTTGAAGCAAATCATGCATTCCCAAAGTTCCTGCTTGACAAGTTACCAGTGATTTCTCACTAAGAAGACTTATTCCTATTGTTGGATGAAGACCACAGTCTTTCAATATTTGTATCACTTCTACTTCCCACTGTCCCGCAAAGAAGAATGCAATGTCAAGAAACATAGTCTTTTCTGCATCTTCCAATTCATCATAACTTATTCTTAGTGTCTTCCAAATCTCATCCGGTGGAACTTGTTTTATCTTTGCCAAAGCATCTTCCCACTCAGAGAGTTTTCTCTCACAAAGAAAAGAACCCAACACTTCAAGTGCCAAGGGAAGACCTCCAGCATAATGGAGCATACTTTTAGTTAGCTCTAAATAATGTTCTGGAGGTTTATCACTTTTGAAAGCTTTTTGACTAAAGAGTTGAAAAGAATCACTTTCGTTTAAGATTTCCATCTCATAGTTCTTACATACTCCATGTGATACCAACAAGTGCCTATCTTTTGTTGTCACTATCACTCTGCTTCCTAGACCAAACCACTCTTGATTTTTAGCCAAACTCTCTAGTTGGCTTAAAGAACTAATGTTGTCAAGGACTAGAAGAACTTTTTTGTTGCATAAAAGGTTTCTGATTTTCTTCTTTCCATCATACAAATCATCAATTTCAAGGTTTCTTATTTTTAGGGGAGAAAGAAGTTTTCTTTGCAAGCAAACCAACCCATCAGGTGTTTTAGAAACCTCTTTAACATTATGAAGAAAGCAGGGAATTTCAAAGTTGTCACGGATTTTGTCAAAAACAACTCTAGCAAGAGTTGTCTTTCCTATTCCACCCATACCCCATAGTCCTATGAAGCGAACATCCAATGATTCTATACTTAAAAGTGAATCTAGTTCTCTTATCCTTGAAACATTTCCAACTAGTCCATCATTGTCTGATTGCAACTTTTGTTGCAAATTTATCCACACCTCTCCAACAATATCTTCAATGAGCTCCGTTTCATGCCTAGTCCAAGGAAAATAATAGTCCACTGGTAAATCATGTATACTCATCTATATTAAATGCAATATATTTTTAAATTTAATATATTATTTTTGTGAAACGCAACTCTTCTACATGAAATGCAATGGACCAAATTGCTCAGGGAGGGTTGATAAATTCGCTCAGCAGATTCGATGAGTAAAAGAATTGTCTTGAAATCCTATGTTCTTGGAATATTTCTTTGACACAATTATTTAGAAAAAGTAGTTTCATATTTATTTGGTTATAAAATGTGAATATTAGAGTAAATGTCAGAAACGACTAAATGTGCAAAAAAAGTTGAGAGTTAAGAAATTTGATTGCTAAATTGAAACAAGAATAGCTAAATTTGTCAAATTCGTGACAGACAACAATATCAAATATAATAACAGTATGAATTAGCACCCGAACTTTATATTTCATAAGTCTACTATATCAGACCGCGAAAAGTATGCAATTCCACTTGAAAACCAGGCATTAAAACTTGTTTAAAACTTAAGTTTCCAATTTAAGGAGTTTGAAGATGAAAAGTTATATACCTATCTCTGGAATCCCATCCAGATAAATTGGCAACTCCTCTCAAAGCATTTCTCCATTTTTGCACTTTATTCAAGTCAGCAGAAAACCTTTGTTCAAGTTTCCTGAAAGATTCTGCAAGATTTCCACTTTGATATCTAACATGAGATGGATCTACACCGTAGAAAACGGGAAAAGCTTTGCGACCCAACACTCTTGTGGATTCAAGGATGTTGTGAAGTTCCTCCAAGCACCATGTAGAAGAAGCATAGTCTGGGGAGATAACAACAACTGAGGTGAGAGATTGTTGAATTGCATGAAGAAGTTGTTGTGAAATAACTTCTCCTCTAAGGAGTTGTTCGCCATCCCTGAAAACTAAAATGCCTTTTCTGTTAAGAGCAGCATATAAGTGATCTGTAAAGCTTTTGCGAGTGTCTCCTCCCCTGAAACTCAAAAAAACATGATACTTCCATTGTGATATCTGACAAGAACCTCCTTTGGAAGTCATTGAAGGTAAAGCTTTGTATCTGAATATCGCAAAGATCTCTATTACCAACTACAAACTATGTACTCAATTATCATATGTATCGCACACCGAATTCTCGCATTTATTATATGTATTGCATACTAAATTCACCATACCACATACCCAAGTAAACTATATATTCGTACAGTCATGCCTATATGGTCTACTAGGTAACTACACTACATAATCCCATAAGAAAATAGCATGTTAAGAATTCATGCATAAACTTGGTAGTTAGGACACTTAAATTGGGTGCATAAAGAAGTCACTAGTCCAAGTCTACGGTAAAAAATAAACAATAATTGTGCAGTCAGCTTTAGAAAATTAAGAATGGAGACAATTTGTTATAATTATTTTTTAAAGGGGAGACAATTATTACTAAAGACAAAGGCATTCGGATATATAAAATGTTATAAGTCCCCACGGTATCATTATTCAAATCAATTTGGTATATACTTCAAATAATAAACTTGCTATTCTGACCACAACAAAACATTTTTGGGGTTGACAGTCATTCATCTCGAAATGGATTATTTCTTTACCATGGGTGAGGGAATATCTTTGATTATACAAAAAATTCGGCTGATGGGCCACGGATTGTACTGATATTATTATTATTATTGCTATTATTATTATTATCCACAAGCAACAAATACCCAGAGGTGAACAACAAATTATGCAGCATCAGAAGCAACTTACAGATATTGATGCAAAGGCAAAAGGATATGTCTTCAAGGCATAACCGCAAATCAAATTAAGTTTCTCTTTAGCTGAATGAATTAGTTCGGCTCTCAACCCCGGATTTTCTCCACAAAAAGTAGAACACACAGTAGCCATATATAGATCACAAAAGATAAGGCATACAAAAAAAATTAAAAATACAAGTTAACATGAAGGATTATGATATATTTGTATCAGAACCAGAACGTGTTTGTTGGTTTTGCTGCTGAGAAAGAACCTTAAATGAGTATTATGATTTATGCATAATCTGGTAAATAACTCAATCTGTAAGGTATTGAAATTAGTTGTCTGTTTAACTTGAAAGTGACATCCCCTAATAGTCTACTTGCAAGTTCGTTAGGAGAGGGTAATGGAGGGAAGGGAAAGATTTCATTACCCTAAAATACATTTATGGAATACTCTCCCATCTTTTCTTTCTATTCATCCTCCTCTCAAAATCAACATAGACCCTGAAATAACCACCATTTGGGCTAAATAGAAATACCACTCTTTTGGGGTAAAGGGATGAGTTATAGTGTTATACTGCCACAAGAAACAAACTCAAAAAGGGAAAGGTATGAGTTTGAATACTCACTAGTAGGAGACCCATCCGAATGCACCAGTGATAACATGTATTACAGAAATTTAACTAAAAAGTGATAACATAACTTGTCAATGAAAATATTATTGAAGATTATCTACTAAACTATGATTTGTAATAATTCATTGCTAATGTAAAGATATTGAGACTATGATATAGTATCAAATCTGTGATGGTAAAAAAATGTTATGAAAATTTGATTGAATTTAGTTGCGAATAACATGATGTTTGTTAACGGAGAATGTGAATAAAGATTATCTCATAAATCTTGCTTTATTGTTGATGTAAAGATACTGTACATTGAGATATATTGAATCTGTTATTTTAAAAAACGTAATAGTTAGAAATAAATATTTCAAACATAATGTAAAATAAGTTGTAAAATACCTATTTTAGATTTTGGAAAACTTCTTTATAAACAACATTTGTCGTTGTTTTCAGTGATTTATCATCATTATCATGTATCAATATTTTCAATCCTTTTTGTTCTGTACTCTTGAAACAACTACATACAATCGACCATGACTGAATACCGGTCTAGGCAAATAAATCTCACACTCTCTAGTGATTGACCTTACGATTTGTTGATTGTCATACCGTATGACACAATTATAGAGAACTGTCTCCAAATAAGCATGAAAGGTAATGGAGATTGGGATGGTGATATTGATAACCTAGGAATGTAAGTGATATTTTCAATGTTTTTCAAGACATTATATTTGCTTCAAATAGATCAATCATCTTCTTAACCACCAACCTTGTACCGTTACAAGGTTGCAAGTGATATTGATAACCTATGAATTTAAGTGATATTTCCAATATTTTTTTTTCCAGGATATTATCTTTGCTTCAAATACATGATTAGTCATCTTCGTAATCACCAACCCTGTACTGTTACATAATCCTTGAGACTGATCTAAATTCCTTAACAATATAATCAGGGTGCCTACTTCTGGCTTAATCTTATGATTTGGAAGGCCTTATGTTGAAAGTGAATTTAGAAATTGAGGAGTTAATATGATAAATGCTTCATTGTATTAGCATGAGACATATCAACTTCATCTGAACTCAGGTGTTTTTCAATCGTCTATGAATATAAATTAGAATAGTTATTACTATAAATATAATAAATGTAATACATTTAAGTGTATGTTGAATAAAATTGAATATTTACTATTAGAAACATTAAAAAAAATACAAACCGTAGTAATATATAAAAATTAGCTACTATATTTTGTTTTAAAAATGTAATTTCATTACAAAGATTTACATTAAGAATTGTTGGTCTGCTCATCTCAATAAGTGATGCTCTCAATATAACTAAAAAATAAGAGTTCAATGATTAAGGCAACAACCATGCATAAAGATTAGTTATTTACTAAAATAAAAGAGTAAGGATATACTCTTCTGGTACAAAAGATTTATACATAATGAAATCAATGCATATCGTGGTGAGTAGAAATTTCTACAGCATGATTGCTTCACACGTCATGGGGTACCTGATACATCACGTGCAACGGAACATCACACACGATGAATAGAGCGCATCAATCCAACTTTTGAAGCACTCACTCATTCATTAGATCGCAGCAACAAACAGCTATAATCAACAATGACGAAGCGATCCTACAAAACTGAGTTAGGTTGCATAGCTTGCGATGAACTCGGCGAACTCGGTGCTGGAAAACCGGGTTGGCTAGTTGACAATCCCAACCTTCTCTCCGCCATCGACACTCACTCCCTCGCCCTCGCTAACCGCTCCAATATTCTCATCCTCTCATGGTCCGACCCGGATTCATCCCGGGTCAAGATCCGACCCGAATTGTCTGTGATCCAGGCCGAGCATATCTCCGCCATCGAGTGGCTGGTATTTGATGATGTCCGCCTCATCGTGGCGGGAACATCATGTGGCTTTCTCTTCTTTTACTCTTTGCGTGGTGATTTGATTCATAGACAGGTAAATAATTTGGTTTATTCCATTATTAACTCTTTTCCTAATTTGTTGATGAATCGAATTATCTGTTTTCTGCTGAATAAGGCTATGGACCCATGAGAAAGTGGTATTTTAGTTTAATCATATGTAGTTGGCAATAAAATGAGCTATTTTATCGGCATATTCAGTTTCAGTGTGTTATTTGTGTGGGATTATGTTGAATCAATATCTGTTGCTGTGAATGGAGAATAGATTTGCCGGAGAGGATCTGAATTGCTGTGTTTTTAAAAAGAAGAAAAAAGTACAGTGAAGCATCAATCTGGTCCATGAGATTATGGAAATGTTAATGTAGTCTGACTTTAGACACTGTCAGTAATTCCGTACCTGTGAGAAATTTGTAAATTTTCTTTGGCAATTTACTACAATGTGCAAAGTGAGGGACCTAATTGATGTATTTGCAGACCAAATTAATGGATGGTATCAATTGATATTTTTGTTGAAAAGAAAATAAGGTAGCATTTGGCACCAGGGCAGAAAGGATACTTCGACGTTAAAAGATTGGAGTATCATGTCATGTTCTCTTTGGTTCCACCCTTTTAGTGGAGCAAACATGTCTCACTTTTTAATTCTCCTGTCTTGTTTCTTTATATAATAAGCCAAACATAGAGCCATGTTTCTGTTCTTTGTTGTTCTAACAAGTCTACAAAATTTTGCTTCAAGGTATGAATTGTATGTGACAATTTGTGTTAGAGTCCATCTTATTGACATGCTTAAATATTGACTGATTGTTAGTTCCCCAAGCAGCAATTCTCCCTCAAATAGGTTAACAGATTTTTTGTATATCTGGATAAGTACTGGGTGTTTGTAAAATTTCTCTGTTACAGTCTTCTTGTTGTGTTAAGATATAGGGAGAATTTCATTTTAAGACCTGAAAAACATTTATTATTTTGTAAGACCAATGTGACCATTTAGTTCCTAAGTTGTGCCAGTGAAAAGTATTTATTTTCATGTCCACGACACAAACTCTAGTTTGACAATTCAGCCTTGAACATAATAACCAATATAACTTTCAGGTCCTCGATTACAACACTCCTTAAAGTTTATTCGAATTGATTTTATTGTTCTTTCAAATAAAATTTTAAATAGAAATAAAATAATTTGGGTGCAAGTTTAAGATTGGAATATTGATAAGGTTTACACATCGGAATATCAGATTAAAAATGAGATTCTATAGGAATGTTTACAAGTACATGCATATTTGTTCAGTTTTTGCATTGTTTAGTCTTATATCAATTTGTTTCCCCATAGATGATTTATCCTGGACGAGTTTTAAAGTTAAGAGTTCGTGGAGTAAAGAAAGATTTGATTCAAGATACTTCCTCAGAAGAGTTTTGTGTCATTATGCCTGGTGTAATTGCCCGATTTGATGGCTCGGATATTCAGGTAAAAAATGCTTTCTGTATTCACCCTTAACTTTGTTGTACTATAGCCCTTTAAATGTATATCTAAAAATTGTATTAGTACGAAAGTACACAAGTAATTAAGGTTGAACTATAGAGTAGTAAACATTGTAGTGTCATGATTTCTATACTGTTGGATGCAAAACCCTAGTTATGCCCCCTCTCTGCATGTGTGAAGTGAGAGGAGTGGTTTATTGCTAGAGTGAGTCAGTGAGATAAATGAACTTCAACTTCTAAATCTTGAACTAGTCAAGATTAGATTACAAGGTAATGTGACATCTTTAAGTGATCATGTGACATTAAATAAATTCTAATCTAACCATCTATGTGCAGTTTAAGGGCCATGAATTTCTCATCTTATCTCTCAAAATTGAATACCCCTCTCACTAGATACACTAGGCATGGACACAAAAGTTTATGTTTCTATTTTCACTTGAATTCTTTAAATTTGTCACTGCTCTCTATATTGCTTGGGGCTTTGAAAAGTATGTGTAACGTTTTGTCTGTGTTTAGCACCAGAGACAATAATGTTTCCCATTCCGTTATTCTACCTTAATGACTTTTATATCAGCATATTATTTCAAATATTAAAATTGGTTAGTATAACTTCTTTGTTTGCGATATTAGAATACTTCATTTTAATAACAATGAAATATTATTTTGCCTTAGTGTAGATCTGTAAAAAGTTGTGGTCCAGATATTGGATTTGGATTGTGGTAGCTGATTACGAGTCTAATAGTATGTTGGACTGTAGAATATGCTGCAGAAATGGTTTCAAGAAGCACATGCTCAATTTTGGGGTCAAAAGCCAAAGAGCGAAGATTTTGAGAATTCTTATGGAAAATTACCTCACCAATTATGGAATATCGGCAAGTATGGTACTTGTGCTGACGCAGCACTCACTGGCATAATGCCTCCTCCACTGCTGGAACACCAGGTAAAATATGTTAAATGATCTTGTTATGTCTGCTATGCTAATGACACTATGCATGAATTCCAAACAATAAGAAAAAATGGATTGGAGGAAACTGTCAAAATCTTTTAGAGTATTTCTCTACATGTAAGATTTGTGAAGTCACCTTTTGTGTTTCTTTTCATTTAATCATTTAGCCCTTCAGGTGTCCATTGGCCTTTAAAAATTCATGCTCCCTTCCTGCAAAGTTACACCAAATGTTTATTAAATTTCTATCAACAGGAAATCATATATGATATGAACCCAGAAGTTATACTAAGTATGTTGATTTGTATGGCTTTATTTTTCTCAGTTTCACTATGTCCTTCCATGAGTTCCGTTTGTCATAATATCTGGTGGTTGTTTGAACCTAGATAATGGAAGCTTTCTGAAGTTATTTCTGGTATTTGAATTCAGCTGCTTTTATTGTTGGACAGTCAAGTCAACATTATTATTGTGCAGTGGCTGTTGGAGAGGATGCTGTGATTTCAGCATACAGGTATTTTGGTGGATTATTTAATATTTCTTATGCTACTTTTATATTGATATGTGATCTGATCTTCTGGAAAATCTTTATATTGTCATACTATTATATTGACTGAGTTTGATTTGGTCCTTTGAAAGACTTTCTGAGGACAAAGGCAGGTCTTTAGTGGGAGCTATCTTGTCTAAAGTTGTACCTGCAACAGTTTCCACAATAGCTTCTTTTTCTAAAATGATTTGGCGGAGTGAACAGACTTCTCCAAAGAAATCAGAACAGAAGCCTCAGTCATTTGCTCGAGGTACGAGTAATGTAGATCATAGTGCTTGCCTATTGTGGTTAATAAGCACACAGGCACCTGCAGATAATTGTGCATGTAATTAGGGACGGGTTGAAGGTCAAACCAAGTAATGGGAAAAGAAAATTGGAAATAATGTCCTTTTAGGAATTGTTTTAGACAATTGAAAAGTTGTTTAATATAACTATAATTAGAAGAAAATGATTACCACAAGGTAGTTGAGTAAATTTGAAACAAAAGAAAACGTATAAACTGTCAAGCTGATTCCTGTGCTGAATATCTACTTATGTTGAGATGGTGGACATTATTTTTGCTACCTTACCATGGATAATGACGTTTCTTGTAGGGATTCAAATTGTCTTGCTTCCACTTCCCAAATTGTCTATAGTCCTCTCACCTTTTATTCTCGTGACTTATCTTGTAGTCGAAAATTTTGTTTGTTTATTGATTCTGTTTTGGAGGCGTTAGTTTGATTAAGAAAGTAATGTTTTTTTACAAGTAGAAATGTAGATGCTTGTTAGTAGGAAGTTTTTCAGAATAAGCATTTTAAGCACTTTTTTGTCTTTTGCCAATATTAACACTTTTTTTATAAAGCTACTGGACTTCATTGACAGATAGAATGCAAAGATAATATCCTTTATCTTATCTGCATTGTTGCTCAATTTAAATCCTGTAATCTGACTTTTGCCTAACGTATTAATCCAGCTTCACCCCTGACATGTTTAAAGGATCACCCGAGGAAGGGTGAAAAGCTTACCTTATCTCCAAGTGGTACGTTGGCTGCTATAACAGATTCGCTTGGTCGCATATTGCTGCTTGATACTCAAGCGCTTGTGGTGGTGCGCTTATGGAAGGTATTCTCTTGAACTTTTTGTACCCTCTCCCCCCAAAAAATATTCCTAAATAAAATGACTTCTTATTTATTTTTTGATAGACAACTATTCTATTCTGCTGGTATTGAATTTAGTATTTTGCAGGGATACAGGGATGCCAGCTGTCTATTCATGGAGATATTGGTGAATAAAGATACTGCATCAACAAGCTCTACGAATTGTGAACTAGTGAAGAGTGATTACTGCCTGTGTTTGGCCATTCATGCACCTAGAAAAGGAATTATTGAGGTATGTCTGTTACTTTATCCAAATTTTAGAAACTATTGAAAACCTTACTGTAATGATTCACTTAAAAACTACAATTACTAGAAATACAACCAGTCTCTTTTCTTTTTACTGCTGGTGTAACATTGAGACCCCCAAACTTCATTTTCTGTGTGCAAACAACTGATCAAGCACTCTACTGAGATATTGGCTTTCACTTTGTTAGTCGAAGTGGTTTTTATTTTGTTTATGTGGTTGATAATGACCTGCAGATCTGGCAAATGAGAACTGGACCACGTCTTAGAACGATTCCTTGTAGAAAAGGTAGCAAAATGTTGCAACCCTCTTATAGGTTTGGCGCATCTATGTCCTCTCCCTATGTCCCTTTGGAAGTTTTCTTATTAAATGGAGACTCGGGTGTGATATCAGTTTTAAACAGGAACATGGATTCTTGATGTCTTGTGGTTTTTCTTCTTTTTCTCATAAACGAAATATTATGTATTCTTATATTTCAATAATAGCAATGGTGATGATTATTGTCTTGTGCTAATACCCTTTATTTTTAATGAAAATTATATATTGCCAAAGTCACAGTACTGAAGTAGTACCACCATCACACTTTGTGTGCGTGTAAGCAATATCCATAGCGAATTCCAAAACCTCCATCTTCAGAGAACTTTGCTGAAATGGTGTTTGGTACTTACTCTTTCATTCCAAGATAGAAAATAAAATGTGTAATTTTCCTTTTATCACTCTACTTAAACTTTGACAATTGGAAATATCTTTGTAAGTATAAGTAATTGAACGTTTATATATTCATACATAAAGATAGTTTATACATCATGTAGCTGTTCAGTCTAGACGGTGACACAGTTACTTGGCCCACAGAACAAGAAATGTTATCCAGCAAACTAAGGTAGAAAATGATATCCTCAGATAAATGTTGATTGCAATAACAACGATGCCAATATATAGTATGCCCTTTCTATCCCAAAGTTTCCTTCTTTATTACCAAATCCATAACCCACTTACATTCTCAATGAGTTGAGGCAACTCTCTCATTTGGTTACAACTTACAAATTCTTTTTTCAATTACTTGTACAATCCTGGATTTTTTGAAGTTTCATAAATCACTTCAAAGAGGTAGATGTGCTAAACTGTGGAGAATGTTATAGTTTGTGGTGGTGTTGTCATTATGGATATGAGAGATGAATCAATTTTCTTGGAGAAGGTTCCGAACTATATGTATTTATTTGATTTGGTTTAAACTAGATCTTAGATTTGGTTTACCTCTCTTGTTTCTCAAAATTCTTTATCTTTTGCAAATTGGTGGATGATATACAACTGTGTAGAACTCTAAGTTCTACCAAGGTTATTAATCGAACCCTATTTGTATTGGGTGAACACTCCTAGTGCTCAAATTAATACATTTTTCCTTAAGATGAAGCTTACCTCATTGTTGTTTCTCTCTTTAAACAAATGGAAAACTATGTCACTCATATGCCTTTTGCTTTCTCTTTATTGGCCAAAATTCTCAAAATGGTTACCAGCCTCATGCTGTAACATTCACAACACTAATGAAATGTCTATGCCTTAATGGTCAGGTTGACAAAGCACTTCAATTTCATGACAATGTCGTGGCACATTGTGATAGTTAAATGAAATTAATTATGGAACTTTGTTCAATGAGCTGTGTTGTGGTGGACAAACAAGAGAGGGAGTGGAAGAAGGTGAGAATGTGTTAGCTAGTAGAATGACAAAATACTTGTGTATATATATATATATATTTGTGAATTAAAACAAAAGTATGGTGGCCTCTAACCCCATAACAGGTTTTTTTGGCATCATATCTGATCTTAGCCACATGAAGCAAGGATTTGGGTTAACCTGATAGCATTAATGGATCGAAATTATATTACCTGGTTCAAGAACACAGAAAATTGCTTATTTTGAGCTCAAGAAGCATGTTAAGTTTGAATTGACTACTGAACTTCTTCATGTGTTGGTTTTCAATGGGTAACTTTTCATATTCCAGCATAGTTAGTTATGTTGCATGGGTACTAAGTTTATTGGATTCTTAGTGCAGCATCTTTTACATTAATTTTACGAGCTTGTCTTTATTATGAGTACCGTGAATTCGGTGCATGGTAAATTATTTAACTATTTATTTGACTCCTTCAACGATAATAAGAAAAAATAACAAATGGTTTACATGGCTTCTGTTTGTCAAGCCCAAAATCTAGAAATGTTGACGTCAACCTAACCCTGCGTGGCTAACAAGTAACAACTGCCCCGAGCAAAACGGGGTCCTAGGATGGAAGCTGCCGTAAAATTGAGGAACATAATAATGTTTTTATGCTGAATATAAACTTATTCAATTAGGATGATCTCATTCCTATCCATTATAGTAGTGAGAGGGGTGCATCATTATCATTCACCAAGTCCAATTTCAAAAATGTTCATCCATCGACTTCTATGTGGATATTCACAAGGAATGATACTTCACATTGGAAGTATGAGATTTTTCAGTTAGATTTATAAGGCTGAGTTTTCTAATTACAATAGCTAGATTCCGAATATTATTCTCTTAATAATTTGAAATTATTTTTGTAAGTTTGTGAAGGCAGAAATGAGTGGTGGTAAATTTAACTCATTCTCATTAGTTAAGGGTTGATTTAAGTTTAATATAAACTTTTTTTAACTTAAATTTGGTTTGATAAAAATTAATGAATTGTTCAGTTTAATATCATGTGACCAGTAATTAATGGCTAGGATTACATTCAAAATAAAAAAGGTCATGTGACTTTAATCTTTATTTATAGATTATTTTATTTTATCTTCTAAGTTACTTATCACATTTGTATTCTTCTACTTTTTTCAACATTTTTTCTCTTTTTTTCTTTTTCTTTTTGCCTTCTACTACTTTCACTTACATTTGTATTTTCCACTTTTCCCTTGCTAGTATAATTACATAAAAGTTTTAAGAATTGGTCCCTCAAGCCTACCCCTAAAAACACTCACCCTTGTTGGAACACCCATGCCTTTAGGCTTCAATAAGATGATTTTTTAACATAGGCCTTTAAGTGTTTGACATAATGTCTCTTGGAGAATCTAAGTGAAGAGAACTATTATTTTCTTTGATTTTGTTATGTTAATGCACAAATGAATTAGAGAAGTTGTACTTTTTATCAATGCATTCAAATTTGTAAGACATGGTTATATCAATTAACTAGCAAGTTACCCAAGCAAATGTACAAGACAATATCTTTTTACCATATGATTAAGAACATATATATTATATTTATATTGTTTTGAAATTGATATATTTTTCAAAATTCAATATCCTTCATTGTTCAACCTCACAAATATTAAACATACACAATATCATATCACGGACAAACTTGATTATATGATTAGGAAGACCAAAAATTGTAAATGCATTTAAAAATTGATGAGTTAATGAGTTGAATTTTGGCTCTTATTAGTATTACACATATCAATAGAATCATAATTATTGTATTCATTTTTATCACCTAATATTATGAAGTTTAGAAATATTTGCTTCAACTTAATAACTGATTTAATTGAATTATAAATTTTTTTATTTGGAATTAAACTAAAAAAAATTCATTTATTTGTTCAATAATTTCAATAGTTGATGCAAGTATTATCCTTGGTTATAAAAACTCTTCATTTTTTAGCGATCTTATAGATCTGGATAAGCACTTTGAACTATGACATCTATTGGATTATCAAAATTAACAAATGTATATGTCATTAGTTAGGGAATTACGTAGTTATGAGAATTGTAAAGAAAAAATAAATAATATAATTTAACTAATACATACTAATGTTATTATATTTTTTGTGTTAACGATTATGTACAATTACTATTGTTTATTATAATATTTTAAATTGTATCATTGTCTTTATTATATGTCTTTATCCATACAATTTTTATACAATAATATTTTAATAATCTGTAGGGAATGATAGATGACACATAAATGAATAAATGATATTAATTGAAAATATTTGAAGATCTATTTAAATATGTAATTACTACATATTTCATTTATAATAATTAAAATATGTTTTCAAATTTTCCTAACAACTTTAATACATAATTTTAAAATAGAAACTAAATCATCATAATTAAGAGGAGAGATCCACATACTGTAAGTTTTTTAAACTTACTCCTCATCGTAGCTATCAATTATAGGGAAATCCAATGATTTGAATTAGTTAGTAGATTTAAACCATTAGTTATCCATATAATTGATGGCTATGATGAGGAGTAAGTGTAAAAACTTACTATTGGATAAGTGGATCCCTACTCCATAATTAGTGCCCCCAATTCCTTAATGATAGGAAATGAAACATTTATGAATTATCAACTTTTCTTCTAATTAATATTAAAATATCATAGTTCTATTATCAAGAGATCACTTTATTAATTCTAATATCATAGTTCACTCTATTAATGATAAGATTAGATTTCTGATATTAAAGTTTTTAAAAATAATTAAACGAGAATGTTTTAAAATCTATTTTAATAATTAGTATTAAAAAAATTTATTTTTAAGAAATAAACTTAATGTCTATCATTTTTATGTCAGACGTAATAACAAAAGATTTCTTTATTAATTGTAATATGATAACACATTCTTTCAATTAATAATAATTAGTATGTTAATATTTATTGTGGGTGAAAATCGAACCTTAAATCTCATTCACTCCACCCCTCACAATCAAACCGCATTGTAACTCATTTTTTATTGTGTTAAGTTTGTTTGTGGGTGAGACTTGAACCCATAACTTCATCCACATCATTCCTTAAACTCTTTCACCTTAACCATCATGTCATCTTACTACTCTAAAACAATGTTATTATTGCTCCAAAATCCTTATTTCGTTATTAATACCCCCAAATTCCTTAACTCTATGAATGTAAGGAAATTATCTACGTTTCTTCTAATTAGTATTAAAAATTGTAATTTTTAGGAAATAAATTCATTGTCTATCATTTTTATGCGATGAAAAATTTCAACAGACTTCCATATTAATTATAATATCATAGTTTATTCCTTTTATTAGTAACAAGATTAGTTTTCTGCAATTTATGTTTTAAATATGATTAAATGATATTAATTGCTAACGTTTGAAGATCTATTTAAATGTGTAATTACAATATATTTCAATTAATGTATTTAAATATTTTTTCAAAAATTCATAACAACTTTAATACATAATTTTAAAGTAGAAACTAAATCATAATTAATGCATGTTTATAACGAATGATTTACGTTATATTTCATTATAATTTATAATAATTGTTCTTTCTAATATGTTTTGATTTAGGTTGGTAATTGATTATTTTCATTTTGTAACTGATTCGCAAATTTATATTCTATTTCTATAACTTATACAAAAAGTTCACACTATTCTATTTCTTCATAAGTTTTGAATCATATGTTATATTATTTATGATGTTCAAACAAAATAAAATATAAATGAAATTAATTATTATTGCATAATTTTATTAGCTATAATTCTACAAATTTATCTACATAATTAGCATTGCCTAAAATTTAGAAATCAGAAATAATTTAAACAAAATTTAAATCAAATTAATTGATTATCACAATCAAAACTTATTAGTTATAATTCTGCAAATTTATATCCATAATGAGGATTGCTTAAAATTTGGAAATCATAAATAAACTAAAAAAATATAAATCAAATAAAAATTATGACATTATTCTTCTTCATATATAGGAATGCTACAAATCGAGAAACAAAGAACAAATACATTATATTACATTGCGTTGTTGACAACCCAAACAATACAAATTTCTAAGCAAACAATTAAATTAGGTAATGAGATTTAAGTAAAATTTCCAAGAGCACAAATATTGAGTCAAAATGAGTGTATTAAACAACATATATATTAAAAATCATCGAATAGAGAAAATAAAATACAAAACTCATAAGTGAGTGAATAACTAATGATGAAACCAAAATTGAAGGTACCAATATGTAACACCACGAATTTTACGATTTGGAATTATAAGATTTTATTAATATTTTTATTAATTATATATTCGAAAATGAATTTCTGAGAATTTTTGGTAAAAAATTAGACGAAACTCTAGATGAGTTTTAGTCTTGTAATTTTATTTCCTATTTTGTGGTAAATTTTGGTAATTTTTGAAGACAGTCGGTTTTGAACCACTGTCGGGGCCGAAATCCACCCGGTACGGCTCAAAAAGTGGTTTTTGAGTTCCGTAACTCGGAATCGAATTCC
>NC_032021.1:4908877-5060972 GCF_001865875.1 Lupinus angustifolius
TGTCAATGAATTTACGTTCATTAGATGTCTTACTCTCTCTATGTCTCTTCTTTTTCTATTGTTTGCTTTTCGGACGTGTGCTCGTCAGGTAGACAGCTTTGCTCAGATTTGGAGCTACCGTCCGTGATGTTCCAGGAGGGAGCATGAGGAATTGAGGAGAGGCAGTATCCTAGCTTTGGAGTTAGCCACTAGGAGTTACTCATCATTTTGTGACTTTTGAAACACTGATGGCTTCAGTTGTTCCTGTCTTTGTTTAGGGTCTGTGGGCGATGATTAATAATTCGCCCTTTCTTTTTGGATTTGGTATATGTTAATGGCGATGTAGTTTCCGCCTTTGTTGATTTAGTTTGTATGAACTAAAGATGACTTAACCATTTATATGTATTGTCTTATTCAGGAAATTGTGAATCAGGTTAAGTTATCAATCGATAACGATAAGTTGATTTTCCGCATTTGAGTTACTTAAAGTGATGTCCCGGAAAAGGAAGATTTTAAAAGGAAACAATTTTATACATCCCCATTTCAAAAAAAAAATTTACCCATTTTTCCGCAATGTTTTTGAGAAGTATTTTTCGGGGCGTTACACAATAACTAACCATGATCTTTACCTTATTTCAGAGGATGATACACTCTAGATGTTTTTGAAACATGCAAAACAAAAAAAATAAAATAATGATTCTTTGAATAAAAAAATGTATAGGTAAGATAATAGATGCGAATAGAAAAAATTAACTTGTAGAGATGTTTCAGGAGAGAACCAAACTATAAATAAAGAGAGAAAATGATAACAATGACATAAAACGAGGAGATAAATATATTATTAACAAACATAATAGACAAATAAATGTTATATTGTAAGTGAATGTATAATATAATGGAGATTGGGTACATACCATAGGTTTTGAAGGTTTGATCTTCCCCAAGGAAGATACCTATGCTTATCAAACACTAAAGGAGAAAATTGCTGGAAGAATATATCTAAAAAATAATGAAATTAGTGAGAGCATGTCTATAAAATAACAAAGTCAATAAAAAAGTACACAAAAAATCAATGATAAAATAAAAACAGATCTACAAAATAAATCAAAAAATCAATGAAAAATGTAGTAAAGATCATACCTACAAAATAAATAAATACAATTTAAAGAGGATGATTGAAAGGAAAAAAAAGGACGATAATGAAGAGGCATAAAAAAGTAATAAGGTAAAAAATTTCTTAGTCATCCAACCTTTTATCAGCTAGAAATATTAATAAAAATTATAATCAAATGATAGTAAATCTTACAACATTATGAAAAGCTAAAAATAACTTTTGACCATGAGAGAACTTCGACATCATATAAGAAACTATACTCACACCATGATGCCTTACTTCATGAAGAATCGGGATCAAACAATTAATATGGTATATGATATGTAAAATTTTAATCAAATTACTATAAAAACTCCATCAAATGTGAATTATTAGACAAAAACTACATGTTTACCCATAATATAGTTAAAGTAAGTATATTGGACTTAAGAAAGTCATCATGTTGTTAATTTTTGAGGGTGTGATCATTCTTAAGATGAGAGGAAAAGAATGTTGGAAGAGAAAGAGAGTCATAAACCTCAATAACAATTCAAATGTAATTTAAGATGTAGCCATAAAAATGCAATAATTATTTATTAAATGCAATAATTGTCAAGAAAGAACAAATATAGTGTGGGAAGGTACATATAATTACCATGGAACCATTTAGGAGGGGGGAAATGAAGGAGGAGAATAAAAATTATCATCAAATAACAGTAAATCTTACAACATTATGAAAATCTTAAATCAATTTTTGACCATGAGAGAACTTCGACATCATATAAGAAACTATGCTCTCAGCATGATGTCTTACTTCTTGAAGAATCGGGATCAAACAATTAATATGGTATATCATATGAAAAATTTCAATCCAATTACTATAAAAAACCCATCAAATATGAATCATTAGACAAAAACTATATGTTTACCCGTGACTTAGTTAAAGTATATTGGACTTAAGAAAGTCATCATGTTATTAATTTTTGAGGGTGCGATCATTCTTAAGATGAGAGAAAAAGAATGTTAGAAGATAAAGAGAGTCATAGACCTCAATAACAATTCAAACGTAATTTAAGATGTAGCCACAAAAAATGCAATAATTATTTATTAAATGCAATAACTGTCAAGAAATGACAAACGTAGTGTGAGAAGGTACATATGATTACCATGGAACCATTTAGGAGAGGGGAAATAAAGGAGGATATGACATGTGGCAATTGATGATGTGGCGTGAAGAAGGAGATGATATGTGACAATTGATGAGATGGTGAGAGTTTATTTTGTTATATAGTAAATAAAATAGATAGATAGATTATGATGTATCATAATCATATCATCATTCTTATTATTGATGATTGTTCTTCATAAGATGGTCATATTTTTCTCAGCTTGCAAGCCGGGGGAGCAGGGGGTCAAAAATGTACCCTGTAATTTAGTAGTATCATCAACTCAACAAAAATGACTATAGTTACAAACTAAGTGAAATAGTCTATATCATCATCACCTGCAATTTACAAAAACCATAGTTAATATTTGAATAAAAGAATATAAAAATAATAATTTTCATCTAATAACAATGCACTGACCAAACAAGGATAAAAACAATATAAAAAATATTATGTTTTTTGTATCATAAAAAATAATAATAATATCAACATATCATAAGTTCATAACTGACAATATTATATTACAATTTATTATTTTGATCATTTTTTTCTCTTTCTATATCTAAATCTTATAAATTGAACATTACTTATATTTTTAAAAAGTTAATGATAACTAAATATGCATTTCCCTATGCTGGAAATAATTTGAACCGAGTCGAATTGGAGCCTAGCTCGACAAGGATTGAATCAGCTCAAAACTCGACTCGAGTTTGATACGAGTTATTTTTTTAGCTCAGATTCGGCTCAGTTGAAGTTCGTGAACTATTCGGCTCGGTTCGAATTGGTTCATTTAGACAACTCAAATAATTAATTCATTTTTAAAAAATATTGCAAAAGGTTTTATATATATAAATATAATCTTGTTTTTATATATAATAACAATAAATATAAGAAGTAATACATGAGTTATAATAAAAATAAAAATTAATTTATATATATATAAGTTAGTTTATAAATTTAATGAGTCGAATTATATTCAAATCAATATATCCGAATATGACATATTGGTTATTCTGATGAATAAGTTTTGTATAAGAGGCTTTTGTTCAATTTTCAACCATTCCCCATTTTTCAATTCGTATTTTCAAATAGTCATCATTTATTAACGTTTCTTCTAGGGAACATATTTTTTAATACACGTACAAATCCATTTTTGGATGTCACGCTTCCTATTAAAACTCTTCATTGCTTTTACTTTATTTTAATATTTGAAGTGATAACCTTCACATTGATTTGTTTTTTCATTCTCTTCTACGTCTTTTCTTTTTTATGGTTTATTTTTTCATTTTTTAGTCTCCACTTTGATGGGATGGTTCAACTTCAACACACTTATACTTTTCCATCAGAGAAAACACACACAGTTTTTTTGGGTACCCTATAAACAGAATCCAACCATTTAAATTAGTGGAATTGCTTAGAATTGTTGATATTTGTTGAAAATGATGAGTTTTTGAAGTGATTTTAATCCATATTAATGAGGCTATTTATTGTGATTTTTGAGTTTGTGAAATGAAAAAACTCACTTGTCCCACATTCCTTGAAGAAGGGAAGTTTTAAGGAGTATAATGGGTTTTGTGAGTGGGTGAGGACTCACACAAACAAAACCCCTCCACACACACAAACAAAACCCCTCCACACACACACCACCACCTCCACCACCGCCGACCGGCTCGGCTCGGGCCCAACATTCTTTTTAAATAACATTTTTTTATTGTATTTATTTTTTGGGCTATGTGGGCTTGGACCGTGTGTTGACCAAGTCAACACACGCATTTCACACGTGTTTGACGAAGTCAACACGGTTGGAGAGTAAAGGAGATCCGTGTGAGAGAAACTTGGTCAAAGGAGAAGAATTCGGTCAGTGGGAGGCAGATTCGCGTGAGATCTCTTCCTGGCCGTAGGATGATATGACCGTCAGTGTTTTTCCACCGTTAGATGAGGGATTCGATGGAGGCCTTACGCTATAAATAGAGGTTTCCTCCCCTCATTATTACTAGCAGCAAGTTGAAGGCGTTTTCTCTCAACTTTTCTTTCTCCCCCTAATACTTCGTCGACACATTTCCGACTACCTTCTCTCCCTTTCTTTCCGTGGTACTTGAGAATTGGTACAGACAACCAAAGTGAGATTTCGAGAACTGACACTGACAGTCAGTATTGTGGGTAAAGAATCGGCACGGGTAGTCATACTGTGGGAATTCGAGAACTGACACTGGTAGTCAGTATTGTGGGTGTATTCGAGAATGATTCTTACAGTGCAACAAGATATCATATAACAGAGAACTGAACTGTTTTATCCTGATGACGGCGTGGTTGATAGTCTACTTGTACAATTTTAGCAGTACCACGAAACATCTTAAAAAGAGCGACCTGGTCATGACTCAGCCAGTAAAGATTATCTCGTGCTATTAGAATTGTTGCGAGCTACACAATCAACACCCCATATAATGTTTTTAACGAACTTGCTTATATCCTTTGTATCTTACAATAATAATTGAAGCACCATTTTTCATTTTTCTTAAATGGGGTACTTTATATCCGGGTATTCTTCCGTTGTTATGGACTTTCATTTTTCTTAAATGATTGAATTGCATATTTTATTTTTTAATAATGTCTATAGAGTGAGTTTTATGGGACATTTTACTTGGGTGGTAGATGTATATAATTTTTTAATAATTTACTTACTATGATATGTTTGATCCATTTATACATTGTCATTGTATCATTTACCATTTATATTTAATTAATTTTTACTCTTAAATAAAAATAATATAAATGAGTAATACTAGTGCAACATAGATATTATACTTTTTTTTAACTTTTTAAAAGGGATACAAACAACCGAATATTATTTTACTTATATATTTAATCCAAACATAGCATTATTTTACTTATAAATTTCAAGTTAAATTTCTTTGACATATAGAAAAATAACCCGGTAATCACATTTATATACACACATCTTGTATGGAATTTGATGCTTACCACTACTAAAATACAAGAGAACGATTAGCTATGTTTGATATATGGCATATTGATAGTGGTAAGATTTGTAGTCAAAGGCATTCAGATGCGCTATATGGCCAAGTAAATGATGCGCCATGATTTTGTAAAATTTACAGAAGAATCAAATTGATAAAAGAAAGATAATGTAGAAGAGAAAATAAGAAATTTAGAGAAGGTTTTTGAATGAGAAACAAGGGAGAAGATGTATCAGGGCAATCTTTATTATGTTACCACCTTCAAACCCAAAGAGAAGACAATAGAAAAGATTGAAAGCATTTTTCATTGAAGAAGATAAGTAGTTACAAACTTTATAAACATAGAAACTTTTGGAAGCAAGTATTGTAAGTACAAATTAAGATCGAGTGAATAATAATGACATTCGTAGATAATATTACTGGGCCAAACAATTGTGACCTGAACAAGCCATTTTGGTTTGACGGGACAAATTTCAAATGGTGTCAGATGAGGCAAAGAGAAAAGAGATAAACTGACTATTGAAATAGCTCTCTGGAATAAAAGTAATTACTTATGTAGGAACTTCATTCTGAATGAGTTGTCCGATGATCTTTATGATTACTATAGCTCATACAAGTATATCAAATTAATTTGGTATGCACTTAAGAAACACGTCATTTATGGGTTTACACTCTTTAATTTCCCTCACCATACCCTATTGTGATTTACAAGTATGAAGAATGAAGAGTATTTATATAGTGCTTAGGATTGCTAAAGTTCTCATTCTTATGCTCTGAATCCTTTGTAAGAAAAATACAATAATCATAACACAATGTTCTTATGTTTTTCAAAAGCAATGAAAGTGCAGAAAAATGTTTTCAAGAAAAACATCAACAACTTTGAATATAAAATCATAAATTGTGATCCAAGTTTTTAGGAAATGTGTATGAAAGTTGCGTGTTCGTCTCTGAATTTGAAAGTGGTTTAAATAGAGTTTCAATCAACCATCATACCCATTCCAAGATGTAGGAATCGATTAGGGTGACAATGGTTCATTTGGAAAGAAGTTGTTTTAGATTAAATCTGAAAATTGCTGCAATTGATTAATCTCCTTTGTTTTTCCTACTAACCTATTACTTAGTTTTGGGTAACTTGTTACTCTGTTTCGAGTAACCTATTACTTAGTTTTCTAAACCTTTTGAACTCATGTTTAAACCAAGTTAAAGTTCTCAAATCATTTTGAAAAACACTCCTAAGAGCATTTATGTATAACTTTAGTAAATGACTTAGAATTAGAAGTACTTAACATAGAAAGTTATAATATCTCGTTTATTTGAGATGCTTGCTTTCTATGCTTCAAGTCTTTAATCTTTTTTCTTCTTTTTGCTAATGTTGGTATCTTCATCGAAACTTAGCCAAGGTCAAAGAGTTAACCTTCTTCACAACTACCTTAACTAACTATCTTCTAAAAGGAGTGGGCAAGCTTTACATAATATCAAAAGGTTAGGAAGGAGAATGAAGGGAAGGGAAAAGAAAGGAAATCCTCTCTCTTTTTTGGGATATGAAATTTAGATGAAGGAGAATAAACTAATGATAATGTAAGAATATCTTTTTATTTTCCCTTAAAAATGTAATTAACAATGAGAAATAGTATGTAATTATATATTATTACTAAACATGTTTAGCTATTTTGACATTTTATCTCCAAAAACTCCCCAATAGTATGTAATAATGTTTGAGAAACCCTCCAAAACTTTTCTTTCTCGTTGATCTAACTCCCAAATAAGAAGAAGGCTTTCCAAAGCTATCTTTTCTCCTCCAAAACTTCACTACCAAACAAGACCCAAGAGAAATAGAAGTCAGCAGCATAATTGGTAGCATGCCAATATCATTATCTGTATTTTACATTTATTCTACGTATTATTCTTTTCTAGTTATTCAGATATTTTTTTTAATTATTTTGGTAAGCAACAAGAGTGCACCCGATCCGGTCGACAATCGAGAGAGTCAATAAATTTGGTTTAACATTTTTCAATAGTCTCCACACACACATATATATAAATAAAATAATGTATGTCAAATCCTTATCACATATATTTGGTATACAAACTAATTTTCATATAAAAATATCAGAGTAATGAATGTTGATATGAATGATTAAATTAAAAGTGAGCTTATTATAAGAACTTTTGATCTTGGTTATTCAACTAATATCTAATGATCACTATTAATAGTTATTATTTCACACACTAAAAATCATTCTCCAGTCACTTTACATATAAATATATAAATTATGCTTGGTTTTGTGTAATAATCACCCTAGTCCTCATTAAACATCATATAGAAGATTTTTGTACTCATTCTTATAAGGTACTTTAATTTTTATGCAGCATTGATTATTTTTTCTTATTAACATTTGTTGATTAATGAAAAACTATATATATGAAAACTATTCATTTGTATTTAGAATAACGAAATTCTAATGTATTATAGTTTTCAAGAAATTTACTACTCTCATTAATATATGACTTAGATTAAAAGTATTTTATATTTATAAAAAAGGAAATATATAATAAGGGATAGTCTCAATATCTCCTACCGTACTCTCACAAGTAAAGAATGTTTTGCACAGAGAAAAAGGAGCATATATAAAAGGGAAATTTGAGGATAAAAGAGAAAAGTGATAGAGTTTGAGGCTAACAAAGTTAATATTCTTACGCATTATTAATTACTCTGGGGTACATATATTTATAATATATTTCGTATTATGAAAAAATTAAAGTTTTTTTAATTTCTTGGAGAAAATTATAAATAATATTTTGATCTGCATCCTGTTTGTTAATAAATCGTTTTTTAACCAATTTATAATGATTTTTTTTACAAATTCTTACGGCTTCATTCTTGTTGATTTTCTCGTGTTTTAAAAAGTAAATAGCAATATCCGATTCCACCCTCATTTTTATTGATTCTCTCATATAGAATAGGACCATTAATTAAATGTCTCCAATAACAAATTATTTTAAATTTCAGAAATAAAAGTAAAAACTTTGGCCTCTAAGATTTAAATTAAAGGGTGATGTCAAAGTCGAAAGTTCAAACATTTCTCCTTTGCTACCTTACCAAATCGTTCCACTTCTAATACAATCAAAATAAATAATATAATCATAGTATAAATTAATTAAATCCCTAACTAAATATCTTCTTCATAGACACTAATTTTCATATTTAATCAATAAGAAAAATTCTGGTCCTCCACTATAACAAAATTATCGTGTTTTAAACCAAAAGGATCGGTAATTAAAGATATATATATTTTTAAGAAAATGTTAGTATTTAATATTTGTAATGAGTGAGACATATTAACAACCCGTTTCATCACTTAAAACTCTATAGGATAATTAACCGACTACGTTACACTCTCTAATTAAAATGATTTCTATATAAAAATTGTTTTTCTTATTTAATCATGAAAAGTCTTACTTTTACGTCTTTCAAAGATATGGGACTTGTATATAAACCACTCATGTTGTACACCATGATCACCATCTTAATACAATATAGTCTAAGCTCAACAATAATTCTTTGATATGTCTAGCCAAGAAGTAGCTTCTGGAAAAGTTACAAGAGACAAATACAGATCTTTCTTACATGATGAAGCTGATACAACCCTTTGGAGACATGGTGGACCACCAACTTATGATGATGTTAACAAGCTCTTTGAAGAAGGCCGAACCAAGGTACAACATATATACTTTCTTCGGATTTTCTCTTTCTATATATTTAGAGTCTTGATATTTTATACAAGGTCACTTAGTAATTTATGTTATGGATATTTGTAGGAATGGCCTAAAGGATCATTAGAGGAGATAGTGCAAAACGCCATAAAATCATGGGAGATGGAGCTCTCACATAAGACCCGCTTGAAGGACTTCAAGACCATAAATCCTGAAAAGTTCAAGCTCTTTGTTAATGGTAAGTACTAAGTAGTCCTTAAACATGTTCAAATTTGTTGTTACCGCATTTTATCCATGAGAAATTATAAATATATATATATATATATACCTATTTTAACACCAAATTTTTAACACTATATTTGATCTTGGACATGATGTATTGATGTCCTAATTTTTTGTGTGAGCTTAGCATTTTCCTTCCCATAATTAAGGTGAGTGGATCGAATTTTTCCATGTGTTATTCTCTAGAACCTTGTATTTTCTGGCCACTACTCACATCACATCCACAGAAAAGGTTAAACATATGGCCTTATCCACCAATTTGGACAAAAGCTCATCTTGTTATTATATGTACGAGATAAAATACATAAAGTGCTAAAGTTTTGAGACTTTACTAGTTTGTTCTCAATCATAAAGACATCCACATTAATTAAGTCAACTTCAATATTTAACTATTTTTTGTCTAAGTATTATAAACAGTTTATGACAAATATTTGTTTTTTCAGGTGAATTGGCTAGCAGATAATAATTACATCAAAGTTCTTGTTCTTTTCCCTTTGATATATATTATACATGTTTCATTTGTAGGGAGGGAGGGATTATCTGCAGAGGAAACTCTAAGGTTGGGAAGTTATAATGCGTTGTTGAAAAGCTCTCTGCCAGAAAAATTGAAGTATTACAAAGCAGATGAAGAGACTTTTGAATCATCTCATGAAGCATTCAGATCAGCTTTTCCTAGAGGGTTTGCATGGGAAGTGATCAAAGTTTATACTGGACCACCTGAAATTGCTTTCAAGTTCAGACACTGGGGTTTCTCTGAAGGTCCTTTCAAGGGGCATGCCCCTACAGGGAAGTTGGTCGAATTCTATGGCTTGGGAACTCTCAAGGTATATATATTCACATCTAATCAGATTCTACTTTACATAATGAAGAAGGATTAGATGTCCCAAAAAAAAGTTGTTTGTTAAAAATTCTTTATGATGGTTGAAATCTCAATTCTAGTATCTTGAATCTTATAATTCTCACACATAATATAAAACAAGGATATAAAGTCATACCTGGATGTTCTCATATCTACTTCTTTGATTTACTTTTTGAGAAAGAGGTTTGGTATGATAGTTTTACTCAACCAAATCATATATTCCTTTTGGACCTTCGTTTTTAGAGAGAAAACTATTTGTGATTTGGTGTCTTGTAGACCATTCATTATGCATTAACTTATATGGTTCATGTTCTGAGATCTACTCCTTTGATTTACCTTTGAGAGAGTTTTGGTATGATGATTTTACTCAACTAAATCATAAATTCCTTTTGGACCTTCGTTTTCTCTCTAACGGTGAGAGATGAAAACTATTTGTGATTTAATGTTTTGTGGACCATAATCATTCTGTATGCATTAACTTATCCCTCTAAGCCAACCATTTGACTATTAAGCCTATATTTGTTATCAGTTTCAGAAGTCTCATAGATTGTTAGTAATTAGATCACTTGTTTTCTAACCCAAAATAAATATTGATATAGTTGTATTAAATATATGATGTCAATCTTAATTAGAAATTATAAATTTCTAGTAATGTCCTCATGTCCTAAACCAATATATTTCATCAAGTAATATAAAAAACTTATTTTCTATTTTTATGATTTTTCTTTTTAATTAGTCATTAAATAAGACATTATTGAGACACAAAAAATGGAATAGGTGGTGTATCAAATTTATGGAATTCTTTCACCCAATATTACCTTGTTTCTTTTTAAATGTCTTTTAAAAAACTAAAAAAAAAATCTATCCTATAAGAACATACTTTGAATATCCAAATAATTAAAGAAGATTATTGGTTTGTGAGAGTCATAAATGATAATTTCCATCACAGGTTGACGAGTCTTTGAAGGTGGAAGAGGCTGAGGTTTACTACGATCCAGCAGATTTAGTAGGAGACCTTCTTTCAGGGACACACTTAGATGATAAATCACAAACTTCTCAAGGTTGTTCTTTCTCCAAATAATTGCAATATCAAAAGATTGAACTCAAAGTTATCCTATGTTGTAATTACATGTGTCATGGGTCATGGTGGAACTGAGATTCCACCTATGAATAAAATAAGAAAGTCCAATGTTGTCATGTTTCCTTCTTTGTTTATCTTTTCTAAGTAGTTGGTCCATGTTTGTCTATGTTGTTGCACAGCTTGAAAGTGATTCCATGTAATAATATTTGGTTTGACTAAGTATCAGTTTGTAATCAAGTCTACTATTATCTAGCTGCAAAATCTACTCTTTGTCCTTGAAGGAGAGAATTATCAGCTGTTATATTTAATATGCAAAATATATATATTTATAGATGCGAATTATGTTTGCTGATAATAAATTCAATTTCCCTAAATGAAAAAATAAAAAATATATGTCAATATATTATCTTCTGTATCATATGAAGATGACAATATATGATACAAAAAATATCTAACAATCGTAATTTTAGACTATTTTTTAATAAAATAAATTAAAAATTAACAAAATCATATTTTCATTATATATGTACTCAGTACTCAATAGTATATGTAATCTGAATAACCTTAAAGTATAAATGAAGAGAGAGGTACTAAATGATTAATTTCAATCCATCACTATCTGCATAACCATACGTTCCTCCTCCTACAAGCTACAAGTATTCCTTTTAGTGATCAACTTATTCATCCACCTCTTCACATATAAATTTAATTTATTAAATTAAATTATTAAAACTTATTGTATTAATAAATTCCAAGCACGAAACATCTCTATTAGCCTGCAGAATAGTATATATAATTCTAACCTCCCTTGTTAAATCGTTTTTAAGGGAAACTCTATTTTAAGATGGTGACAAAAAAAATTGAACAAGCAGTTCAGAGGCAATAGTCCATTACAAACCAAATACTATTTTAAATATTTAAGCTTTCTGCACTATAATAATTGTAAACCATCGGTTGCATTAATTTTAAATAAGCATACATTGCCTCACAGTTTCGTGACATGTCAGTTCATTAAGGTGTAGTTGATTATAAAAATATTTAACAATTACAATTTTAATTAGAATAATTTTTTTAATCAATCATAGTTGTTCGTATATAAAATAATACAAAAAATGAGACAATATATATGATTCCAAAATTTTAATGCAACTAACAGGTCATAGTGCTGCATCATCAACTCATTAATTCCACTATAATGATTGTCTATTATAACTCATTAATTTCACGATTGCATGGACTTTATCTATGTGACACAACAATTTGTGATTCACATTGCAATTGATAGGAAACTGACACACCAAATGTGCTATTTTGAAAATACATCACTAATTGATCTCACCAAAGAGTATGCTATGTTGAAAATACATCACTAATTGATCTCACCAAAGAGTATTCAAAATCATTAATGACCTTCGACATGTTATCATGGTCTCCAATCACCTTCTTCATATCATGTCATTCCCAGATGAATGTCACAAAATTCAAAAGTGAATGTTTTCGTGGTTAATATCTGGCCAACAATCTCTAGTCCTATATGTATTCTCCATGATGATAATAATGTTGAACTTACGAAATAAAGTTATGGATGTTGGATGAGCCCATAAAATGTCTTCCAGAGCATTTGAATCCTCATTTCTCCCATCTCATGTATCATACTTTTCATGTGTCACTCACTATATATCAGATGTTGCATTTGAGTTATTCTTGTCATTACTCATATGGTCTATTTGCGAGTTGAATTTGAGAGAAAAATGTAAAGCTTTAGAGTCAACTCATAAGTGAATTTTATGACTATCAAGCATTCTTCTTTCCTCCCGTCCAAAATCTAACTCGCAAACGAATATATACTTTTGTCCACTCTTTGCAAGGGATCATATAAGATTCTTGTTCCTATGTTAGCCTATCATGATAATGATCACCAACCATAGTTTCATGTTTGTCATGGTTGTGATATTCATTTGGCACTAAGTCTAGCCCTTCAAAAAAACGGAGCTTAATCTTTTGTCCTAAATATTGTATCACTCTATGTACACTTTATTTTTTATTGGGTAGAAATATAAAATATAAATTAAAAATATATTAACTTTATATTTTTTAGGAGCACATCTGTTGTTTCACAAAGAGTGTCACTCCATGTGCCACTACTTGTGACTGCTTGAAAAAATATATTTAAATTAAAATTTTAATAATTAATTATTTTTCTGACCAATCACAAATAATGACACATCAAGTAGTACACCATTGTGGGACAGCAGATGTCCACCCATATTTTTTTGACTAATGAGAAATAAAAGGTACATATAGTGTAGTGTGGTATATAATGTTTGTGACAAAAAGATATGCTATCCACCAAAACAAAGTAGCTTGACATACAATTTGAAGGGCAATTACACTTCAGTTTGCTGACTCTTAAACCCGGCTCCTTTATCATGCGAGAGTAACCATCTCTCTTAACAAACCTTCATCCATCTGACTTTGTGATCTTCAGGACAAAGCCTTGTGTATAACTATCTTCCTCTTTTATTTTACTTTTTTATATTGCTATTCCAACATAAAAATAATAAAATATACATTAGATACGTTATCAATACACAAAAATATAATGTGCTAAAGTTTATTTTCAAAACATTATCGGCAATCTTGGACCACCTCCACATCAGATTACTGAAGAGGAAAAATATGTGAAAACAGAATCATTGAGTTTTCAGCTCGAAAGATTTTTCAAGTGAAAGCATTTCAAAAAACTAATAATGAAAATAGTACAACTAAGATATAGACAAGGCCTTGAAGCAAGGTACATGCTTCCCCAGCTACTATTAAAATTGAAGCACAGTTTTTCTTAACATTACAGTTACAAAGAAAGTCTATTATATGCTATGAAAAAATAAATTTCATTTCATTTTTCTTCTAGTTTGTATCTCCCCAAGAATATTACACGTACAACACAGCCATAGCAACCAAAACAATTCTGTTTAACAAGCTTAGTTTGAGCAGCAACCAATTCTTTTCAAAGCAGACACATCATTCTTAAGATCTATTTTCTCTCCCTGTGCCGGCACAGATGCAGTTGCATTTTCTGTTGCCTCAACTGCTTTCTTGCGAACAATTCGGTAGGTTTGAGTCAGAACTTCGGCAAATGCATTCTCTACATTAGTTGCCTCCAGAGCTGAGGTTTCAATGAAGTAAAGTGATTCCTTTTCAGCATAAGACTTCCCGTCTTCAGTTGATACAGCCACAAGGTGACGAAGATCTGACTTGTTCCCTACAAGCATCACAACGATGTTTGAATCTGTGTGATTCCGTAATTCCTTCAGCCATCTGTCAACATTCTCAAATGATGCACGGCGAGTGACATCGTACACGAGAAGTGCTCCTACAGCCCCACGATAGTAAGCACTGGTGATTGCACGATACCTATAAAAAGAAACAATATAAGTTAATGACATGCAATTTAGTGGAAAAGTAAAATTTAGCCGGCACTATACCTGTCAATTAACAGGTTTGGAAACTGATGATGACAGATAATAGTTCATAACAATTAACATCACTGGATTGTTAAGCAACAATGCAAAATCATGTTCACTATTGTGGTCACAAGTCACAACACAAGGTAAAAAAGACAGAAATCAATATTAGACTATGCAGTGCCTCAATGACACTGCATTCCTACCAAATATCTTAATATATCAATTTACAGGTTTGGCTACCAATAACAAATCATAAAAATTAAAATCAATGGATTTTTAGACAACAAAGAAAATCATGTTCATTACGGCAGCCAAAAGGTAAAAAAAGGACAGAGCCAAGATTGTGGTGAGCATGAGTGACCATGAATAAGACTGTAATCCCATCCTAAATATTTGTTCATTGAATAATTGCATACAGAAACTGAAGCATATACAGCTTTAAATTTTATCTTCTTTTTTTTGTCAATATATATACTCTAAGGGGGGAGTAGGCGTACCCTTGATTTTTACTACAGACAATTCTGCATCATCAATTAAGTATCTCATTTTGCAGTTTAAGTTTCCTAATGGTCAGTTTATGTGTGTGTAAAATCATCAGACTCAAACACAATGGTAAAAAGTGAACAATGAAAGCCTTTTTTCTTCCAAATGAGTAAGATGCCCTTACTCATTTCAAAGACAAAGTTACCTTACAAGACTTTTTCTTTACCCGTGGAAGATATATATGTTAAAATTTAAGTGCTAAAAGAATAAAATTGAGACTAGACAAAGTCACAGGAAGGAATATATCAAGCAAGCTGTGTTGTCCAAAATACTTTGCTACTAATCTACCAAACATCCTCATAGCAAAAATATGATTTCCTTCCAAATGCAGTACTCAGTTTCCATTGGGAAACTTTCACTCGACCACTGACAGTCCAAGATCACTCGAGTAAAGTTTAAGTTACAAGAGGCTATTTGTCTTCAGATATTGTCTTTTCTAGGCCCCAGGATACTTACAAGTTACAACTTCTTTCATGCTGTGTAAGATGCATGTGCCAGGCTAACATGACAGATAAACAAACATTGAAATCCCAGAGTATGATTAATCATTTTTTCAAAATTCAACATTAAATGGCGACTAGCTAGCTACTAATTTTAGTGTTCATACCCTTCTGTGATGGTTAACATATGCAACCTAAAGTTTACATTAACTACATCTTTTGACCACTTTAGATTCCAACTATTATGGGAAGACATTAAGGCTGTATTTGAGAGTCTTGTTTTGGAGAGGAGGAAGGGAAAGAGATGGCTTTGGAAAATGTCTCCCTTGTTTGGGAGTTGGGGCAAAGAGAAGGAAAGGATTTGAAGGTTTTCTGCAACTCTCTAAAACCTTCCACATGCTCATTTTCATGGTTCCCCTAATTTGGGGTTTTCTAGAGACAAACATCTCAAAGTGCCTAAATGCCTATTGTAAAATTTTATAATTATATTATAGTCTATTTCTCATTGTTAATTAGATTTTTAAAAGAAAAATAAAAAATATTTTTACATTATAATTATTTTAGTCTTCTCTCATCTAAATTTTACACTCCCAAACAAGAGAAATGATTAACTTGATTTGCCTTCCTTTCTCCTTGCCCCTTCTCTCTTTCTTTCCCGCATAACTCCGAAATGTAACCTTGGGATAAGTTACAAAAAAACCCAATACCCTTGCCACTCAGAACAAGTGGCATTGATATAGACATAAAGTTTAGAGTAAATTAGTCTGAAACCTCACCACTGATGTTTAACTTAATTATATTCACCACCGCCTTTAAAACATTACCCTCGGGATATCCAGTAAAAAAAAGAAGAGAAACATTTCTGTGAAAGATGTGAGCTTTAGTGATTTGTGTTAAACATTTTGGTTTCAGACATGACCCTCTTTCTCAGTTTTTATAATAATTTTAAAGTCAAGGAATATATATATATATATATATATATATATATGTGTGTGTGGATGATCTTTGTAGGCTAAAAAGTGAGGGTTAAATGTGCAATTGCACTCAACCTAGTTTGATTTACTCTAAAGTTCACCTTACATCTAAACAATTCAAACAATGAAATGAAATTCATATGTAAACAAAATGAACCTAAGAGAAGAAAACAAATGACATTGATCTAAATGTGTTAGGAAGTTGTATCATTAGCAACGTATAATGTTACTCAGTAATAAAGTCGAAAAATAAAAAATAAAATGAGAAAACCTTTCTTGTCCCGCAGTATCCCAGATCTGAGCCTTGATGATTTTATCATCAACGTTCAAAGTGCGGGTAGCGAACTCGACTCCAATGGTGGACTTGGACTCAAGGTTGAACTCGTTCTTGGTGAACCTGGACAAGAGGTTCGACTTACCAACGCCGGAGTCTCCGATTAGAACCACCTTGAACAGGTAATCGTAGTCGTCCTCTGCTCTGTAACCCATTGTAGAAAGAGATAAAGAATGAATTTGGAGAAGGGAGATTTGGTTTAGAAGTTGGTGCTGAGGTGAATGAGTGAGTGAGTGAGTGAGTCAGAAGTGGATTGGTCTTTCTTCACTACAATTTTGGCGGTATTTGGATTTCTAAGCAAAATGAATCAAAAACATTTATTACTGAAACCAGATGCCAAAAAAGTGACAAGCTAAATAAGCAAATTATGTTAATATCAATAAATAAATAACTTTTTTTAAATTTTGATTCTTCCTAATTGGATTATTACAAAAGGTGGAATAAATTACACGTATCCACTAAGATTTAGTTTAATCATATTATGAGTATAAAATATATTCTTATACGACGAGATAAGTTACATCATTCAGCCACTAAAATTATGATATATATCATATTTGATCATTTTCTATAAAGTTATTTATAAAAATTAAAAAATAGGATATGTGATGATATTACACTCGAATGAGATAACTTACAAAATATTTTATTCACTTATAGTAATTATTCTTTCAAACATTATTTTCAACACCAACCATATATCAGTGAAGTGGTACAAGGGTCTCACTAAATCTTCAGAAATATTAAAACACCATTATTTAATTAATGATAGCGATATTTGTTGAGAAATACAGTGATACACTCTGAAATATAGTATGTTCTTACCATAAGGTGAGGAGATACTATAAGTAATAAACATTGTAATTGTTCTCATCTAGTTGAGATCATTATAGAGTTTAACACATAATTATTTTATTATCTATCATTCATTTTTAATTATTATTCACTTTCAAAAAATACGACAAATAAATAATATTAATATATTAATAGTATATAAATCTTTAAACTCATAATATTTAAATATTATAGTGATAATTATACTCATCGTCCTCATATATGCATATTAACTAAAAAATGGTATTTATAGTTTTACTAAATATTGGAGTTAGTGTTGCAAGCATATAAAATAAAAAATTCAATTCAAAATCAAAATATGAAGTGGAGAAATGGATGAAGTTATATTAAATTACAGAATAAAATATCTTATTATTATATGAGAGATTTCACTCATTAAAATTGTGATAAATGTCTTATTTTTTAACTTTTAAAAATAGTTTTATAGAAAAAAGTTAAATTGAATATGACACATATCATAATTTTAATGAATAAATGAGATAATTTATCTGCTGATATTGAAATATATTTTATTTTTATTAAATTATTCACATTCAAATTTTTATTGAGTTCAGTATATAATATATTTTATTACTAACTTTCATGTTTGAGAGCTTTTAATTAGACTTTGATATCATGGAGTTGAGTTCCTCATTTTATGCTTTTTTTTTTATGTTTAAAATTGTGTATATAATTTAAGAAACTTTTAAATAATGTAAAATTTTAATACAATTTAACTAAAATAATCACTTTTGAAATATGAATGAAAGTAAGGCAATTTAAATAAAAATATAATTAAAAAATAAAATATAAATATATATTAATTTTTTAAAATATAAAAAGTTGAAAGTACATAAAAAATAATACATTTATTTGTATTACTTTTATTTAATAGTCAAAAAGATTAAACATGAATAATGTAAGTCAATATATACATATTTTTCTTAATTTTATTTTTTAACAATGATCTTCATTTTCTAGTTGTACTCAATATTCAACCTTTCAAACAAATGTTGTTCAAGATTTCTAGTTTTCTTACTTTCCTCTGTGATACATGCTGCCGTTTCAAATAATGTACAGATGCATAACGTTGGAATGACTATATGTTTTACATGATTTATTTATTGAAAATTTCTTTTATTTTAATAACGTTGTTTTAAGTAGTTTTTTTAAACTGAATTATAAAGTTTTTTATTTTTATTTTTGTTCATCAAAAAACTTATTGATCGAGTAAAAAATTATAAGCTATCAAAGTTACAAACTCACATCCTGGAACGGTGCCCAAATTTGTTTAAAAAATGAACATGCACTTAAACCGGCTACCATTTTATATAAAAAAAATGCATAATATTTATTCAAATGTGGGGTTGTAAGTTGAAGTATATTAGATCATGTTATTCTAAATTGCATATGTTTAAAGAAAAATGATAATCATCTTAGATCAAAGGCAAACTTAGTATACATAGATGATATAAATATTAAATTAGATCTTCTCTAATAGGTTCATTACTGGATAAGATAATGACATGTATTATTTAAAAGGTTTCAATAACTCATACTTTAAATTATTTTTAATTAAACTTAACTTTTAAATCATCAAATAAATCTATGTATCATATTTCTGTATTGGACTATCGAGGGGCTCCTACTCATAAATATTGTGGTCGGTTTTCATGCTTACGCAGGTGATAAACACTGGGTTTGCAAGACTTCTTTGTGCAAGCAAGAAAGCTTTTGCATCCTACACTTTTGTAGGGACTGAACTGCCCATGCCTCCTAAATTCTATATTAGATGACAAAAAAATTTGACCCATGGAAATACTCTTAACAGACACTCACAATAATAGATTATGGATAAGAGCGGGTTTTATGATACTCGTCCTGCGTGTATCCGCAAATTTATATATTTAGTTTTTAGTTAAATTATTATATATATTTATTATTATTTTAAGATTATATTACTTTGACTATGATCATTTATCATATAAATATCGTATTATTCATGTAACAATTATTTTCACGTTGTGAAAGAAATTTCTCCATGGTGAGCAAGCAGAGGAAGAAAGAAGAAGCAATAGTGAACAAATGAAAGAATGGAAATCAAGAAAAGAAAAGAAAACTTTGATTTCTTATTGAATAATGCCTTAATTGCTTATTGATCAAATTATAAACCTGATCTTACTCTATACTTATACAAGAAGAATTAAAAACAGAAAATACAGAAAATAACAAACTTTCCTAAAAAGGAAATAAAACTAATTAACAGAAAACAGAATTTCAAAAATATGCTAAAAAAGGAAAGTTCCCTAAATCAATCATTTTCAATCCATTCTTCAATTGGTTGAACTTTTGGGCTCTTTGAGCTAATAGAATCTTCATTCTTCACAAACCCCCTCAAACTAGGCGCATGGATATTAATGATGCCGAGTTTGGTAAGATTCTTGAGGAATGGAGAAGGAGATAAGGATTTAGTAAAGATGTCAACCAATTGAAGAGAAGTGTGGACCGGAAGAAGATGTATTGTATTCTTAAGGACTCTTTCTCTAACAACATGACAATCCACATCAATATGCTTTGTTCTTTCATGAAAAATAGGATTTGCAGCTATGTGTAAGGCTGAGTTATTGTCACAAAAGATGCTAACAGGTCTGGAATGAGTTATGCCAAGATCTCTAAAGAGGAATAATAATCATTGAGCTTCACAAGCAGCCATGGCAAGTGCTCTGTATTCAGCTTTTGAGGAAGATCGTGAAACAGTATTCTAGTTCTTGCTCTTCCAAGAGACCAAGGCACTGCCCAAGAAGAAGCACCAACCAGTAATTGATCTTCTTGTGTCAATGCATTTGGCCCAATCTGAATCAGAGTAACCTTGTATGGTTGTTGTGTTATTTGAAGAAAAGAAAATGCCTTGCCCTGGTGTGCTCTTTAGATATCTAAGCACTCTAATAGCAGCTTTGTAATGAAGATTAGTAGGTGAATCAAGAAACTGACTTAATGAACTAACAGCAAAAGATATATCAGGTCTAGTGTGAGTCAAGTATAGTAATTTTCCTAACAATCTTCTATAACTGGTTATATCATTGAGAGGTGTACCTGAATTAGAATGAAGATTGGAGTTGTATTCCATAGGTGTACTTGCAGGTTTGCATCCTAGCAGACCAGTTTGTTCTAATAAATCTAGAGTATACTTCCTTTGATAGAGGACAATACCTTGGTTAGATCTGGCAACTTCCATGCCAAGGAAAAACTTCAAACTGCCAAGATCTTTAATGTTGAAAGTGTTGTGTAAGATGGATTTGGTTTCAATTATTTCTTGTAAGTTATTACCTGTCACAATTAAATCATCAACATAAACCAAAATTGCAGTAAAATTATCTTTGATGCCTTTGGTAAAAAGAGAGTGGTCAGAGAAAGATTTCACATAACCCAGTTTTAGGAGAGTAGTGGTGAGTTTCTCATGCCATTGCCTGTTGGCTTGCTTCAAGCAATAAATGAATTTCTGCAGTTTGCATACCATGGTTGGATCAGGGACAATGAGACCTGGTGGGGCCTTCATGTACACGATCTCTTTTAAGTCACCATGTAAGAAAGCTGTATTGATGTCAAGCTGATGCAGATGCCACTTATGCATAGCTGCCAAACAAAGGAGCACCTTAATTGTTGTCATTTTGACTACTTGACTAAATGTGTCTTTGTAATCAATGCCTTCGGTTTGATTGAATCTCTTTGCCACTAGCCTAGCCTTGAATCTCTCTATAGATCCATCAGCATGGTGTTTGATTTTGAAAACTCATTTGCAACCTATTGCCCTTTTGTCATTAGGAAGATGAGACAAGGTCCAAGTGTTGTTTTTATTTAAGGCTTCAAGTTCACTGTGAATGGCTTCTCTCCAAGCAGGGTGCTTAATAGCATCAGTGAAGGAGTTGGGTGTTTGGTCAATGGGTATGGATAGAGAGGAATTCTTGTGGCTTGTAGATAGGTTGTGGTAGCTAAGGTTCTCATCTATAGGATGCCTACTTTTTGTCTTGATAGGATTAGATTTGCTTAATAAGCTACAATGATAATCCTTCAAATAGCTAGGAGGTCCTCTAATTCTATGAGGCCTTGTAGGTTGTTGAGAGTCTTCACTGATATGTGTAACAGGTTGGAGAGAGTCAGGATATTGATGTTGATTAGAGGGATTCAACTGTATTTCAGCTTGAGGTAGGGGCACTATGATGTCTTGGTTTTGTTGTGAGTAAGTGGCGCCATTAGATGGTGCATGGTCATTATGAGGGGCATATCTTGGTGCAGGGCAAGAAAAGATATCTATCTGTTGCCTAGATTCATCATCACCACTATTTTGGTTCTTAAAAGGGTAGATATGTTCATAAAAGGTAGTGTTCCTGCTTATGAAGATCTCATTAGTGTTGATGTCAAGCAGAATGTAGCCTTTGGTTCCTTGCTTGAATCCCAAGAAGGCACATTTTCTGGATCTTGAATCAAACTTTTTCCTGTGGTTAACCAAAGTGGAAGCAAAACAAAGACTACCAAAAGTCTTCAAGTTAGAAATATCAGGTAAAACATTATGCAATATCTCATAAGGGCACTTATTGTCAAGATAGAGACTTGGTTGTCTGTTTATTAGGTGAACATCATATGCAATAGTAAAATTCCAAAAACCTATAGGAACATTAGATTGAAAGACTAAGGATCTAGCAACACCAAGAATGTGTTGGTGTTTTCTCTCAACGACGCCATTTTGTTGAGGTGTTTCAACACATGTTGCTTGGTGTTCAATACCCTTTTCAAGATAAAATTCTTTTAATATGAATTCTTGTCCATTATCAGTCCTAATAGCCTTAATTTTGGATCCAAACGGAGTTTCAGCATAAGACACAAACCCTTTAACTAACAGATTTGTTTCACCTTTCTGTTTCATAAAAAAAATCCAAGTGAATCTTGATTTGTCATCCACTATGGTTAAGAAATATTTGTTCCCAAAAATGGATGGTGTAGAGATTGGTCCCCAAATGTCTATGTGAATAAGATCAAAACACTTATCAGTACTGGTTATGCTAGAATTGTAAGGCAGTCTCTTTTGTTTAGCTAAATGGCAAACTTCACAGGGATCATTAGTCTTATTACACTTGATAATAGGAAACACAGATTGCATAAGTTGCATTTTTCTATGAGATAGGTGCCCTAATCTATTATGCCACAAATTTCCATCATTGTAAGAAGTAAAAAGGTTCACATTGTGAGCTTTAGCAATGTGTTTGCTGAAAACAGTAAGAACATATAATCCTCTCCTTAGCTCAGCTGCACCAATCATCTTCAAGGAGTGTTGGTCCTGAATTTCACAATGATTGTTTGAAAAGATCAAGGTGCAGCCTAAAGACTTGACAAGTCTAGAAACACATATCAAGTTAAAGTTGAAACTAGGAACATATAAGACATCTGAAATGTACAAGATGTCTGAAAAAAAAATTGTCCCTGAGTAATTAGCTGCCACTTTGTTACCATTAGGCAATGATATGGTAAGAGGATTGATCCTCTTGAAATCGTGAAAGGCAGCAAGGGTGCAACAGACATGATCTGTTGCACTAGTGTCTAGAATCCATGTGATGGATTTGTGCATATTGTTAAGGTTGATATTACCTGAAAAGCCTGCTATTGAATTTGAAGTCATACTGATTTGATTAGTTGTATGGATGGTTTGATTCATGGACTCTTGAATCATTGCCTTAAGAGCATTATGCTGAGCAGGTGTGAAAGCAGATCCAATATCTGCTGCATTATCTTCAAAATCTTGTTTTAACTCATCTTCTTGTTCACTGATTTTGTTATCTATTCCAGTGTAGCTATTGATATTAGTAGTAGTGTTGGAGAAGCTAGGAGGAAATCCATGCTTCTCGTAGCAAATGTCCTCTGTGTGACCTATCTTTTGACAGAATGTGCATATCTTTTGTCCTTTTCCTCTTGAATTGCTTGCTATTCTTTCTTGAGTGTTTGACCTTCCACCTATTGATCCTCTAAGCCTTCTACCTCTGCCTCTTTGTCTTGTGTCATAACTGTTGATACTAGATACAGGTGCTGAAAGGTTTTCAATTGTCATTTGTCTTTCTTGTTGGATGAGGATGGATAATACATTATTGATTGGTGGCAAGGGCTGCATTAGCATTATCTGCGACCTTACAGCTGAAAATTGATCATTGAGCCCTGCCAATAAGCATATGATGTACTCATTTTCCCTATATTTCTTCATGACAGGAACCAATATGCAATGACACTTTACTTCACACTCACACATAGGAATTGGTGTGTAGTCACCAAGCTGTTGCCATAGTCCCTTCATTTGTGTAAAGAACTTATCAACTGAGGAGCTTCCTTGCTTGATTGAATGCATTTGTCCAATGATTTGAGAAATCTTAAAGATGTCTCCTTGATAGTATATTTCTTTGAGATCTTTCCAAATTTCCGCTACTGAATCCATCTAAAGGATGGTTTGTACTATGGAGGGCTGCATGGATTGAGTGAGCCAAGAAACAACAAGATTGTTGCATCTCCTCCAAACAGGCTGCATCAAATCAGTTGGGGGTGGTCTGGGCAGAGATCCATTTATGAAACATAATTTGTTCTTGGTGTCAAGAGCAATTGTCATTGCTCTCGACCATTGGTGATAATTCTCACCATTTAGCAAGCTAGATACTAATATTGCTCCTGGATTTTCACTTGATGAGAGGTAGTAGGGACTTGAAGGATCAAGGATCGGGTTGATGATCTGGTTGGCCATCTAAGAAATCAGAGTGCAGGGAAGGATGTTGGTGATGAAGGAGAAAGAAAGCATATGAAGTCAGTGAGGAAGCTTGGTTGCGCAGCAGAGACACCCTCAAAAGGGTGCTCTGATACCATGTGAAAGAAATTTCTCCATGGTGAGCAAGCAGAGGAAGAAAGAAGAAGCAATAGTGAACAAATGAAAGAATGGAAATCAAGAAAAGAAAAGAAAACTTTGATTTCTTATTGAATAATGCCTTAATTGTTTATTGATCAAATTATAAACCTGATCTTACTCTATACTTATACAAGAAGAATTAAAAACAGAAAATACAGAAAATAACAAACTTTCCTAAAAAGGAAATAAAACTAATTAACAGAAAACAGAATTTCAAAAATATGCTAAAAAAGGAAAGTTCCCTAAATCAATCATTTTCAATCCATTCTTCAATTGGTTGAACTTTTGGGCTCTTTGAGCTAATAGAATCTTCATTCTTCAGACACGTATTGATTATTATAAATTATATAAATATATAATTAAAATTAAAAACTCTTGGGTACTTGCAAATATTGTTGATTTGGATACGGAAAAATACTACCCACACCTGTCTGCGCCCGTTTCCATAGTTCACATCCTTAGTTGCTGATAAATTTACTTCAGATCAGCAAACTATTTTATTGTCAAATATGTATTGTTAATTGTTGTGAGAGAAAATATTTTGAATAGGCTAATAATGATGTCAAATGGTTTTTTTTTTTGGTTTCCCGCGGGTATCCTCGCACCGGAGGCAATCCTGTCCGAGCCGGGTACATCCACAGGTAAGTGGGGCTAACTCTCCCAACAGATATTTTTTCCATCCACAAGACTCGAACCCGGGTTCTTGCTTAAGAGAAATCAAGCATGTACCACTTGAACCAACGCCCGTTGGTATGATGTCAAATGGTTGAAAAAAACTAAAAACTTACTCTACAAAAAAACATTATATAGCCACAACCTTACACGGTCCAACATTTTCCACATGCACCGAAATCCAAAATTTATCTCACTGTTAACTTTTTTTAATGGAGAAAAACTTGTTTAAAAATATATCCAACCTTATATTTAAATTTTAAAAACAAGATTATGTTTCCTTTATGCTATTATTTAAAATTGAATTTTAATTTTGACCATTATCCATATTTATTACATCGTCCATCTTGAAAACATGCAACAAAATGAGACCAATCCTAAGAAATATCATGTTCACTAGTAAGAATATAATTATAAAAACTGTATCGTACTGGCCGATTTAACCGGAAAACCGGTGAACCCGACCCCTAATCAGTACGGTACAGGTGTTGAACCGGCCAAGTATCAAAACTGGTCAAAACTGGTGAATCGGCCGGTATTTTACTAAACCGGCCGGTTTATACACATATTTTTTAAATAAATAAAATACTTAAAAACATAAAAATTCATTACAAGGTGACCATCTTTCCAACCCTTCTTCAACCCTTTTCAAGGAACATACTTCCAACTTAGATTACATCTTTTGATTCCGTAACATTCGTGTGTAATCTCAGTGACATTTGTGTAATCTTCGAGTACTGTCTGAATATAGGATTTGGTAGAAAAATATAATATTCATATGAGACAACTTTGACTCTTTGGTGTTAAATATGAAAACTCCAAATTTATTTGTTTTGTAGAGTGAGTTGTGAACTTATGTCATTTATTTATATTTTGTGGTTGTTAAGTGATACTTTTGGATTGATATATGTTTTTTAATTTAGACTTTGAATTTGTTAAAGACTTAAAGTTGTTTATTTATGTGAATTTTGAGTAGATTATAAATATGGATTATAAATTTGAGTATTTACCTATTTGGATTTTTTTTTGTTATAAGTTTATATATATATAAATATAAGTACGTATGTCCGGTTTAACCGGCATACGATTTAATTATTGTACCACTATACCAGTACCCTGATCGGTTTGATAACCTGTACGGTTTTAACAACACCGGTAAGATTAAGAGTTCATATATTTACTCATCATCCACTACATTACTAGTACAAAATATCTCAAGTACAGGAATAATTTTTTTTTCTTCTTAATTTTAAACTTATTTTATTAAAAATAATTTAAAATCATATCTCTTAAATATTTTTATTTCCATGCAGTATTTATGAGTGAGACTTTTCTCAAATAATGGAGAGGGAAATGATTTTTTCCTTTATATTTTAAAAGTAAATATGTAATTTATTCTAAATAAAAATGATATAAATGTGTTTATATGTTAATTTTCCTTTCCTTTTTCACTGTATTTTCAATGGAGAGGAGTCTCGGTATTTACTCATTACATTAAGTTAGAGCGTATTTTTTATTTTATCTCAACAAAACAAGAGAAATGTCCTTACAAGCTGCTGGTTATTATTATATAACAAGAATGTGTACAATTACCTTCAACAATTAACACCTACAACAAATTAGTGGCATTGATCATATGCAAGAGGGAAGCAACTCACGATTACTACTTGAGCAACATAAGAGTGCAATAGTTTGGGTTAAACAGAAGTTAGAATCATTGTGTCATTAGTGTGTTACTACGTGCATGGATATGTACTTTATAAAGTTAGGAGATTATAACCATCGATTAGAAAAAAAAAAAAAGTAATATAAATGAATGGTGGATTGTAAATTGAATGTGTATAAATCTTTATATTAATAATGTATAAATTTTACACTCTATCCAAAGAAAAAAAGATGTATGTACCAATTAGGAGTGAGCAGGACCCGACCATACCACTCACTCGATACTACTGATCATGATTAGAGCCGAATAAGGTTGAGTCTCATTGGATCTAGGGTCGGGTTAAAGTTCAAAATTCGATCAATATTTATGGTCAGATAGGGATCAAACATGATTCGGTCCGACTGTTTATGGTCACTCGCTTATTATGTTTGTATGTTCTCTATTTAAATTCTATACAGTAATGATACTTTTTGTCTAAAGTATCATTGATTTTCTAATTTTTATCATATACACATGATTAATAATATATATACATACATGATTAATAATATATATACATATATAATTTTATATGTCAAATCACATATTCATAATAATAAATAATATTGTAAAACTTTATCTAAAATGAGTATGCATTATATTTAATCGGGTCTAGGGTCGGTTTTGGGTTTAAAAGTTGACCGATCGATATTTATGGTCGAGTTAGCTCCGAGTCTAGGACCGGGTTTGAGTTCAAAAAATGATTCGCCCAACATTTAGGGTCGGATAAAGACAAACCTTAACTCATTTCATGCTCACCTTAACACTAATTTTACATTGTTTACATCATCCACCATTTATATTTAATCAATATTAAAAAATAATATAAATAAATGCTATATGAACGTGTAGAAATTATACACTTACAATGTGTAGATATTATATAGTTATCCAAAATCTTGTTGGAGGGTCCCTAGAACTCTACTCTACCTTTTGCACCTATTAATCTTTTCATGCTTTTCAATATCAATTCAAAACTCAAATCAGTCTTTGCTGAAAATGACATAAACCTAAAACCCATCACATTAGCATAAAACATCAAATTCATCTATCTGTTCTATAATGTTGAAGTATAATAATGTGTTGAATTTTAATTGGAATTGTTTAATCCTTAACTAAGTGAATGTAAGGTCCCACTTGAGAACATGGACTGATTCACAGAATGTATTTAATAGAAGATTAAAAAGAAAAATTATTTAAGCAAATGGCAATGTAAAAATATTCAAAATATCTCAAGTAAAAAAACTTGGATTCTCACATTTTTATACATCTCAAACTTCTCAGTAATGAAATATTATCAATAATCTCTGAGGAAAGTAAGAAATAAACTTCTCTGTTCTCACCTAACCAATATTATCAATAATCTACGTACAGGGGTACTACTTTTCTAACCATGTTGTCCAATGAGATGGCTAATTTTAATGAGGAAGAATTTTTTTTTATTAATGGAGAGACAAGTACAATAAAACAATAATATGGTAAAACTTTTCTATCTTTTTATATACAATATAATAACATTTTTATCATTAGAAACACATGTATAATCATATACTTGCATCTCCATTAATATAGCTGATCCTTATTCAACCTTAATTAGGACTCACATTCATAAATGCTTGTAAGTTTACCAAGAAAAGTTGATCTAATAGTAAGAGGTTGAATTTGATTCTAGATAAAAGTTCTTTTTTTTAGGATAATGTTTGTTAGGAGAAGTAGTCATATAAATAATGATTTTATATTGAAACTGTATTTTAAATTATGTCACAACTAATAATATTCAAGTAAAAAAAAGAAAAAATGAATAACGATTGTTTTAATTGATATGATTTATTAGTGGGTAACATAATGTTTTTGTACTACTAAGATATTCATCATCTTACGGGTAAGAAGCTAATCCATTTTAATATTTATGGTTGTCTCTTCCAATAAGTATTATTCCGAAACGGACGAGACCATCACCTTATTAATATGTGTAACATAATTTGAGACAACATATCATTGTTAGTGATCACAATCTCCAAAAAGATGACTTTATTAGTAATTGGTTAAACCAAAAAAATACTTTTATTATTTTTTTTTTAATTTTCAACTTGATTTGTTTATCATTTGATGCTATCTTTGGTTTGTCAGCCAAATCATCATCAAAACATGGCTATAATATTATGCATTCAAATATAGATTTGGAAGTAAGTCAAGTAACTATCAACCACATTTGGAGGGAGGCAAACTTTTATGCTGATTATCTTATAAAATAAAGAAGGGAGCGGGTTTTGTTTCTACTTTGTGTAATTGAATCAAATCCTCATCATCTTCTTAGTCGCATGCTATTTTGTGATGCAAAAATTAAAACCATATGTAACTTCCGTTGTATAAGTGAATTTCTAGCAAAACACGTTTAACTAATAATCCTTACCCTTACTATTGGCATCAGCAAATTCATCGGAATTGTAGAATGGGGAGCGTCACCACCAAAGCCACATCTCCCTTTCGTCTCTCCTCCCTCCTCCGTTCCCAAAAGGACCCTTCCCTTGCTTTTCAACTCTTCCTTAACCCCAACCCCAAAACTCCAAATTCAAATTCAAATTCAAATGCAGATTCAAATGCAGATTCAAACTCAAACACTAAAACCCAAACCCGTTCCTTCCGTTACTCCCTCCTCTCTTACGATCTCATCATAACCAAACTCGGCCGCGCCAAAATGTTCCCTGAAATGGAACAAGTCCTCCAACTCCTCCGCCACGAAACCCGCTTCAACATCCCCGAACCCCTCCTCTGCCACGTCATCTCCTTCTACGCCCACGCTCGCCTCCCTTCACGCGCCATCCACTTCTTCCACTCCATCCCTTCCTTCCGCTCCACCCGCACCGTCAAATCCTTCAACTCCCTCCTCAACGCTCTCCTCATCTCCCGCCAATTTCACAAGTTCGGAGAGTTCGTGTCGCGAGTTCACGAATTCGCACACCCAGATGCTTGCACGTACAATATCATGATCAATGCGTGTTGTTTGAGAGGTGACTTGGATAATGCCTACGAAGTGTTTGATGAAATGCGGAAGAGAAATGTTCAACCGAATGTGGTTACTTATGGGACACTGATTAATGGATTGTGCAAGAATTCACGCTTGAGAGAGGCGCTTAAGCTGAAAGAGGAAATGGAGAGGGTTTTGAAGTTGAAGCCTAATGTTTTGTTGTACACGACTTTGATTAAAGGTGCTTGTGATGTTGGGAAATTTGGTTTAGCGTTTAGGTTGAAGGATGAGATGGTAAGGAACAATGTGAAGTTTGATGCTGCTGTTTATAACACTATAATCGCAGCGCTTTTTAAAGGTGGGAGGAAGAAGGAGGGGGTTGGGGTTTTGAAGGAGATGAAGAAGAGCGGCTGCGAAGCCGATATAGTGACTTATAATGTGTTGATTATGGAGTTTTGTAGAGAGGATAATTTCGAGAAAGCGTTTAAAGTTTTGGATAAGATGGAAGCTGTGAATGTGAAGGCAGATGTTGTGAGTTATAATGTAATTATCGGTGGGCTGTGTAAGGTAGGGAAATGGAGTGAAGCAAATGATTTGTTTCAAGACATGGCGAGACGAGGTTGTGCTCCCGATGTTGTTACGTACCGCACACTTTTTGATGGGCTCTGTGACTCAATGCAAGTCAAGGAAGCTGCATTTGTTTTGGATGAGATGATGTTTAAAGGCTATGTTCCACTTTCCACCACATTGAGTAGATTTGTTCATGGGTTGTGCCAGCATGGGGATTTCAATTTTGAGTTGTTAGTAACAGTTTTGAGTGGTTTGGGTAGAGGGAATTTTTTGCACGAGGATATATGGGAAATTGTGGTTTCCAGAGTTTGCAAACCAGAGAAGCTCTTAGAACCTTTTGAGATTTTAGATACTTTGGTGGTTTAAGAAAATTCTATTATAATCGATTTGGTTTTAACTAAATGCGCATATTAAGTTTGTTTTAATCTTCTCATGCACATAGCTTTCTGACGAAACATCATTAATTTATCAGCATCAGTGCACACCATTCCTGTTTCAATGCGAAGCAATATGTTTGTTCTCATTTGGAAGAAACAAACATCTAAGTTTCTTAACATGAATAGTTGTTATAATAGCTGCTTTATTTGAATTGTTGATGACCCTTTTCTTCTATTTGATTTTCTTTTTGTGTAACAGATGATTTGCTTTGCGCTGCGATTTTGTTGGCTGCTGCAATTGGAATGATAATAACAGTTGGGTAAAATGTACAGATTCTCATGGGCTACTTCAAGATTTGTTCCCTTAAAATGATTTATCATTAAAGCATAGTAACTGAAATTGTTTGTAGAAGAGCAGAGATACAATCCTCTTCGCAATTGCATGTGTAACTTAAGTACAGTTAAAGATACGTGGCAATGACATGAAGTATGCTTACAAGCAGACAAATCTTAATGTATAGTTAAAGATTGAATATATATCATACTGCAAGTTTCGAGATTTAATTATTTTGGGTCAGTGACACAATGAGGAAATTGATGGAAATATAAAATTATAGGACTTAAGTGGAGTGGAAGAAATTTGGAGTGCTATCAGGTGTCATATGTAATAGAAAGTTGACACTGAAATTTTACTACATAACTATAAAACCCACAATATTTCATGAGATTGAATCTTTGATGGTATCAACAAGACGATAAACTCAATGTAGTAGAGGTAAGAATGTTGTGTGAAATTGGTGGACATACCAATCAAGATAAGATTAAGAATGAATGTATTATGAAGAAAGTTAGGTTAAGTCCTATTATAGAAAAGATGTTAGAATCATGTCTTAGATGTTTAGACATATATGAAGGAGACAGTTAGAAACTCTAATAAGGAGAGTTAATCAATCGCAGTTAATTCATTTTCTAGAGTCACAAGGCGGAAAGAAAAACCATTAGCGAAAAATAAAGAAATATTTAAAGATGAATGCTTTATCAATGAAATGATTTATGATAGAACATTATAATACCGACCATTCAATCCATGTAATCAACCCTGTCTAGTAGAACTAAGGCTCAATTGTTATAGCTAGGGCTGGAAACGAGCCGAATCGAGTCGAACCAGAGTTCACCCCGATAGAGATTTGTTCGGCTCGAAACTTAACTCGAGTTCGATACGAGTTATTTTTTTAACTCAAGTTCGGTTCGGTTAAAGTTCACGAATTGTTCGGCTCAGTTTGATTGGTTCATTTGGACAACTTGAATAGTTAATTAATTTTTAAAAATACTACAAAAAGTTTTATACAAATAAATATAACTATGTTTATATATGTAATAACAATAAATATAAAAAATAATGTATGAGTCATAATAATCATAAAAATTTGTTTATATATATATCGAGCTAACTCATGAATCTAACGAGTCGAATTGCATTCAACTCAAGTTTGGTTCATTTATTTAACGAACTCAATTTCTAGCTCAAGTTTGGCTCATTTGGTTCTTGAACCAAGTTTATCGAGTTTCGAACGAATACCGAATTGGTTCGGTTCATTGTCAGTCTTATAACTATTTCGCTACAATTTGAACTCACATCATCATTCCAAGGGATTGAGATTGCTTATGCTCTGATGATGGGGATCATTTGTCTTCATTCCTGTCTCACTTGGTGTTTCCATCCAATTAAAAAATTGAACTTAATTGAAAAGAAATATTATAACAACATAAATTAATATTTTCACATTATTTTATATAATTTGGTTGGCTAGATATATGAAGACAAAATTATATTGGAAAAGAGAATCCTTGTCCAATTTTTGAAGGCATGACCTATAAAACACGACTTAAGCGAAGAGCACGCTGAGGCAGCCAAAAGATTTTGATATACCGTCACTAGCATGTTTTTTGATATACCGTCTCGCTCCTCTTCCTTGCCTTCATGTTCTTTTTAATCTATGTGATCACTCTGTCTCTAGAAGGCTATATAACTATAATCATACATGTTTTGTCTATTCAGAGCACTACTCATTTCTTGATATGTGAAATATTTCTCTAATTTGAATTGAAGTTTTATTTTGACACATACCCCTACTTTTTCCTGTGTTAACTAGGTGTTTGATTGAAGGTCTGAGTCAATGTTACTTTTGTAGTAATCATAGCCCCTGTGATTTTTATGCAAACACTGCACTTCGAGTGAAATTTTAATATAAATGAGCCTTGAAATGTTATTTACAGAATGCCCAGTTGATGAACATCTACATCATGCAATCTAGTTATATAAATATACAAATACATATCTCAATTTTTATTTTTTGAATTTCTGGTTAACTAGAAATCCACAAATAATAGATCTAACAAGTTTAAGCCGGAACAAAGTTCATATATGCATGAACTAGACAACAAGGCCGGTATGACAATATCTGTATCTATCCAAATCTATTATCACCCCAAAGCCCCACACAACACCTCACTAACCCTTGGTAAAAAAACTATAAATTCCTACATGTACAATTATTTCTATTTATGACAATATCTGCTTCAAATTTGTAAGTATTAATGTCCCACCATCTTCATAAGCTACCAAGTACTAAGTACCACCTTAATTTTGTCCTCACGCTGTAACACCAAAGCCTTCATTCAAGGTCCCCACATGATCACAATGATGCTAATGCTGGGTAGTACACGTTACACAGGGGTAAAAGAAATCACCTACTCACATCTCTCAATGTTATTATTGTGAAATGAAAGTTACCTAAATCTAACCCACAGTTATTTTCGGGGAAATATGGAATCCTTCTAAAAATGTAAAGACAAGATTGACCCTTCACCCACATTACTTTATCAGGTGCATTATTAGATATTGTAACGATTGGGATGTTATAAATATCGAAATCAATGAAGAATCACAATCTCCTCTATGTGATGTGAAAGATTTGCGAATATTCTGATTACATGCCCACCACAACACCGACCCAATAGAATAAAATAAAGATGGGATTATGATTTATGGGGGACCTTCAAAAGTCCAATGTGCATCATATGTAAATTTGTTTAGTCTTACAAGGGCAATATTGGCATTTTGCGATTTATTATTTTATGTTATAAGTTAACCATCAAGCATGAACCAAAGAGTATTGCATCAGAATTATTAAATAATAATGCCCCCTGACACTTTAGAGATTTAGAGGCATCCAAGACGTACATGATAATAAAATATAATAAGGAGGCCAAATAAGATTGGACCAAAGAAATAAAAAACAAAAAAAAAAAGGTTACTAAACCACCTGTATTATTAATTTATTATGTACATAACATATATCTCATGCAATGTGTTGAAAATTCATAATCGCTAAACAATCCCTGTCACTGGCCTAATATCAACAAACTCTAGGGCATGTCATTGATTAAACTTGATAAATTAAAAAAACACTAAAGAAAAATAGGTTGTTCCAAGAAATAGTGCACGTGCTTTTCTTTTCAAAGTCCTAGCCAGAGGTCAGTTAACTAAATACAATGTCTTCTAGTTGCTACCTTTGTTTTGTTGAGGTGATTTTTATACCTTGGTTTGGTGCTATGAGAGGTAAACTTGGCACTGTATAACTGTTTTACCAATCCTAATACCTGGAACAACAGTGAAAGCAACTTTTGGCTCAGATTCTAACCTTGGCATTTCATCATTCACACATTCCATGTATACATCAAAGAATCTACACCCCTTCTCAACTTGAAAGATTGAAGCTTGAGGCTCAAAAGAGAAGGCTAAGCAATGTAGGAGCCAAACCCCTTTAGCCATCTCAGCAAATGATTTGAAGAAGTCAGTGTCAGGAAATTCTCCAGTGTTCAGAAGGTTCCTCTGGTTCATGCTACCAAAAAATGATGACTCCATTTTGGGATGAATAAGTTTCAAGTACTTGACCCTGCAAAATTTTGCAAATGCTGATCTTGGCTTCAAAGCAAGAAACTCACTTGCTTTCACAGAGTTTAACTCATTGAACCTCGCGAAGAACGATCGTTGTAGCTCACTTTTATCTGGAAGAGACTCATTTGAAAGACAGAAATTAGGGGAGTTGAAAGAATCAAACATCTCCCTGCAAAGGAAGGACTCAATTGCAAAACACTTGTGATCTACATTCCAGTAAACCACATTCTGTTCAGTAATAGCATTGACCGAAGCATCGATATCCCAACCAGCAGATCTCATCTCATTCACTATGACCTTCACAAAGCTCCGGACGGACCTAACGATGTGGCGAAGAATGGTGGTAAAATGGCTAGGACTTAATCCTGATATGTAGAGATTATCAAATACAGATAATGATCCACTTTGATTAAAATTCTTCTCAATCAACCTGTCCTGCCTATTTGTTTCGTCCAACTTCTTTCTAAGAAATATAATTTCCGATTCTTTATGCCTCAACTGGGACTCTAACTTCTTCCCCATGATCTTATAGGTTTTTATAACACTCAGCAGCTCCTTTGATTCAGAGGCAAGAATTGCTCTCTCTGGTGAAGGATCAAATTGTTTGTTCAAGTAGCATCGCTTTAGCTCAGACAAAATCTTCAACTCTGAGATAATCAATCGATCGGCAGCTTCGATTTCATCAGGATCATAAGGCGATTGTGCATATTGTAGCTGCACATATGAAGATTTCACTGTGGAAATACTAGCAAAAAGCTTTGCAAGTAGAGCTTCTGCTGCCACTTTTTTCTGAAGCCCTTCATCATCTTTGTAGGAAGACTCAGACAGCATATTTCCTTCTTCATCATTGAGATTTGGATCAATCTTAGCATTCTTCAGTCTATCAACTTCTGCAATTTCACTCACTGATCTAACATGAAGAACCTTGGCAAATGCGCGAGCCAATTTACTCTTGCTCGGTGTTACTGCCGATGGCTTAACTGATTCCATCTGCAGACGTAATTCAATTATTGAAAATGAAGATGAAGAGTGGTGAAATGTATTCAAGAGTTTGAAAAGATTCACAAGGGCAATAAAGTTATAAGATGATGGTGATCATGATGAGGATGTCCAGCAAAAGAAAAAGCATTGAGCTTTAACACTTAGATCGAGACCTTTAATGGAGGGTGGAATTTTTCTTTTTGTTCTTCAACTATAAAGGTTTTTATTTGCCTACTTTCATAAGTGTCAAAAAGTCATTTATAAAGCAGCATATTAAGAATAGTAGACAGGGACGGACACAGCTAAAAGATGCAATAAAACATTTGAAGTTGTAGTGTATCCAAGTAATAGTAAGGCATCTTGTGCGGATATAGATCCGTTGTCTCAAATCTTGTCTCATATATTTTCTCCTACCAATGAAAAACAGCAATAACAATGAAGGTTTAAATTTTATTAATTGCCATGACATTTTGTCAATGATGAGGAAAGTGTAGGAGACAGTATTTGAGACAATATATATTTGTTCATCTTTTCCAAAGTGGCAATTTACAACGTGAATCTTAAATGGAACAAATGTCACGTATCAACCAAAAGCAGAAAAGATTCAGTAATTTAATCAATTTTTGTTTTTTGGCATTGGTTTATTATGAAAGTAGTAATAATAATGTTAACGGTCATAATAAACACTAATCCCATTCACTTTCCCATGTTTTCCAACAGCAAATTCATCCATCGTTAGACCAGTAACTTAAAAGGAATGTTTTCTAATGTTGGGCAATCATTAGATGTTGGTAAATAAAATTTCAATGGCTGGTTTATAAGTACATTTGTCTGATTTATAACCCTTAGGATTCCCTGAGTTCTGCATATTGAACATGTTAAAGATCTGGCCAAACAGTAAGTAAGTCAATACTTGGCCATCTATTACTGCAGCAGGACCCATATTAAAGTGAATATCTGACATGGAACTTTTAACTTCACTATCATGAAAATTAGAAAGTACATCACCCTCATTATGCATTCACTTTAATAAGAGAACTTGCCAGTTATGACTACCCACACTAACAAAGCCCAGAAGGGCTTTACCTACCAATAAGAAACATTAATGGGTCAGCAACATTGATCGAATATAATAATCTTCTATCATAATTAATTTACAAATGATTTAGCCCACTTGTTATAGTTCATAAATATTATATTCTATGGAACAAACAAGGATCAAGTTTCCTGCACATATGCTCACACCTTGGGTGTGAATCAGAAATCAGAAGACCTAATTTCTGATTATCAAAATCTTGAATAGTAACACACATGACATGACCAACAATTAAAAATATATTTTCACTTAAAGAAACAACAGGTTCATATAATCAAGATAAATAAAAAAAGAAACAAGAATGGTACAGAAACCCAATAAAAATGTTTTATTTTTCAAAACCAGTTCATATAATCAAGAAGACGTTGGTCTAATAATGTAACTGTGTAAGACTCACTAGATCCAAAACGACTAAAAGTTCAAGATTTTGATTATTGAGTGCGAAACTTGTTAGAGGGACAACCATGCATTCTAAAAAAGATTGTTCCTTACCCATAGGGTGAAGGCATACTCTTAGTAGTATAGAAAAACTCGTTCATGCACAAAAACTGGGCTGTCCGCGAATGGCAGGATGGGTTGCAGAATTGCAAATCTCGTGATTCATCTGCGAGACCATCAAATCCAAATGTTATTTGTCTCCATTTCGGTTCAGCAGGAGTTATGGATTGCTGGCTGCTGGCAATGAAAATCATTGCGAATCGAGATTCAAATCACACCAATTCTTGCATACTAGCTAGTAGCTACACTGGTGTAGGTATTTGGTAAATAAGGTGATAATCAAATGATGAAAACTATGCTGGTTCTAGGATGGGTGTGTAAATAACATTATTCATAAAATTATGTACTTAACAGAGAATTTATTTTCCAAAAAAATTGATTTTTACCGTAACTAAAATCACAGCGTCAGAGGAGTAGTTTTGCTGGTGCTAGTAATGTATCAGAATAGTAAACACTATGCATGAACATTTTTTACAATCTCATTGATTCATTTCCCTCACTACTATCATTTCAACATCCACTATGACAACACTCAAATGACTATGAAAAAGTCAAAACTATACAAGATGAGATTCGTTGGTACTTTCAGAACCCACCACACACACATGTTTACATTGAGAAAGCACAACAAACTAAAGTCATTATAAACAAACAACATAAACATCAAACACCCTGCAAAAATAAAGCATCTTTATATCATTGATAATCACATTCGCAACTACTTTTTTACCACCAATGGATGCAACGTGCAACAAATTTTGTTTATAATAAATTGGATAGATTCTAAAAGCTAAACAGATTAAAACCCGGGATAATTATAGAAAATACAACAACAACCAAATCTTAATATCACTAGGTGAAGTCGGCAATTTTAGACAATAACGTGGTAAAATTGAGAAAAATTACAAAACAACACATCAAACTGAAGACCATTGATATGAAATAGGAATGGAATTAGTGTACCTTAAAGAGGTATAACGAGAAATTAGAGTTGAACAAAGATATCAAATTGCCCTCATTGTGAAACGTAAATCTCAAGGAAACAGAGGCAGAACAAAATTCTCAAACTTATATTTTACTCTTGATTGTTCTCCAGATACGAGGTTACAAAACCCTGCAACCAGAAACACACAAAGTAATGTGAACAATGAGCACTTATTTCAAACTCACAGAAACCAAGTTGATTAAAACAACCAGAAAAGAAAAGGATAATCAAAACGTGTTTATTGAACATGTGCAGCGAAAGATTAAAAAACTTTCCCTTTATTAGTAGAAAATAATATTTAAAAACACCGACTTTTACCAACAAACCAAAACCCCAAAAGTTCTTGATTCTGCCTCACATAATATATTTTATATAAATGCACCAACCAAAAAAGGGTGAGTGATATAAAGAGATGAAACATAGAATAATAGAATGATAAGAAAAGCACCAACCCAAAGGAAAAAAGAGTTAATGGAGTTTGTTATGAAGTTTCGTAATGTAACTTGGACAAGAAACTTGTTTGATAGAATGAATGGAATGGAAAATGAGATAAATGATCATGCATTCTATAATCTCATAAATGATTGCTTAGATTCTTCTTCTCATCTGTGTTTAGAAAATTTTGGTGTTGGGCACTGAAGAAGAGAAGAGACTAATGGAATGGGATTGTGTTGTTTTTTCTTGATAAATCTGCAAGTAGAGAGAGATACCGCAGCTGGAAGAAGAGACTGTGCAAAGAAATTACGATAACATTTATAAAAGACAACTAACTTGTATTTTTATAAAATTTTGATTGTTTTTAAATTGCTTTATTATTACTTTTTAATTTTGTTTTCCACAAATTTCTTTTAACTCTCTTGTTAGTTCTTTCGTCTCTCAATTCTATGATATTGATAATAGTATCCATTACATTGCGGAAGTAGCCTCAAAACAATATTGTTTTACTCTTGCTTATCATTAAAACAACATCATTGTACTGTAAGATGCTAGTTATTATAAATTATGTTTGTGGTCAATACTTTACAACCATCGTTTCGTTGTATCAATTATAGATGTACTTTAGACATGGACGGTCTTGCTGCAAATGCATCATACTTATGTACAGTCCAATCATTTAACTCTGAGTCTTTTATTTTCTATACTTAAGTTGTGCTAGATCTTTTAGCAGGTTATGAAAGATGAATTGAAGTTGTTTTCTTTTCTCTAATCAAGTTGAATACTGCAATTTTTCCGTACACCATATTCTATACTTCTTAGGCCTAACATTTTATTCATCTTTATCACCTCAAAGGTCATGGTGTGCTGCTTGAGCAGTATAGGATTATGTTGTCTACACTGCATAGGTAGACTAAATCTATAACAATGGCAATCCGATAAATGATAAAGTCACACCGCTCGCAATTATAAAAACATTTATCTTTGTGGGCAAACCACTTCACCTCTCTATAAATAGAGAAAGTCATCTATAAGTATTCACCATTACTCTTTTTTTTCTTTTCTAAAAGCCTAAATTTATACTGACTTGACCGTTGGAGTTTTTTTTCAGATCATTAGAGGCAGTCCAAGGCCGACTCTTGCCCGATTCAAACAGAAGATTCAGTTTCCAACCAACTTTTCCATACCAAAGAACATTATCGTTGTATGTAGAAATCTCTATCGTCCAAGTCTTCTAGGGTGTAGGCTCCCGATCTTGTTTTGACCTTACATGACTCTGTTAGGAAGATAATAGTACTATAGTAGAGTTGTATTTTTTAGGAACAGTGTGCAAAGAGAAAAAAGTTAAGAAAAGTTTACTGAATTCATATCTATTATCTCATTCATAGCATTTCCTTACAATATAAAGGAGAATTAAAAATATGTAAGATGGTCTTGATCTACACCATACACTTGGATAGATCACAATAAGAGACAGTTATCCTAATATCTCAATTCATTAAACATAATCATTTAACCAAGTTGGCCTGACAGACTTTCTTTTGGCTTTTCCATTAACAATTTGGGGTCTATTAGACTCTTTTCAATTTAGTGCTAACTCCCCTTTTGCCTTTCCTATGTATGCTCTTTTGAGGACGAAGACTTTGATATCAAATTTGATGGGAAACGATTACGTTATATTTGTTGGTTGTTTTCTACTTTATTGCCACCTCTCAAATTGAGATGTATTCCTTTTTTTCTCGATTCACTCAAGGTTGTGATGAATCAATTGTGTGTCTGTTATGTTTTTTTTTTGTTTTAATAAAGATTTCCTTAATTTCCGTAAGACTTTGCATGCATAAATTGCATCTTAATATACTAAAATTAGAGTAATAAAGATAAAATGATCCATGAACTATATACTCTAGCATCTTGTGGCAACTTTTACTTATGTGTGCTTGATTTGTTGGTGCTCCTGGACCATGGCTGCATTGTGGAAAAGAGAGCAGGGAAGAAAGATGCATTAAAAAAAAGTGATGGCTAACGGGAGAAGGTAGGAAAGGGTTGTTAGGAATTAGGATGTAGTGTTATATTTTCTTAGCAAGTCTAAAGTCTTATCGGTGGTATAAGATTTGGCACACACAAATGGGTCAGAAAATGTTCACTCTATAATGTGTCTTACTCACCTTCTCTAAACAGCACATAATAAGACAGCCTCTTCAGAAGGGAAGCCTTTGTTCCTCTGCCTTTAAGTGGAAAAATCGCCTTCCTCTGTTTCATCTTAGTTATGACATTTCTTGCTCCTCTCTTGGCTTGAAACTGTTATGGCATTTCTAACGATTAGGCCTGAGTTTTGGAAATGCTTTCAGGCTGAAGAGGGGTATCTTCTATCCCAAAAACTTTAAAAAATACTTAATTATTAAATTTTTTAACCAATGGAAGTGACACATGAAATCACACTTTTTGAGATGAGTACAATTCTGCAACTAACCTCTCAAAAATAGAAATACTGATGTTTGCCAGTCTAAAAAAACAGTCAATTACTGGGGTTATTATTGCCTTTATCAGCTATGCCAAACTATTCCTTCTAATTGTTTCCTCATTGCACAAAATAACAAACTCTTTGAAAGAAACAATCATGTAAAAAAACTACTGCAAGGCGCATAGAAAATGAATTGCAAATGCAAGCATTTTCCAAAACTACTGATCAATTAAATTAACAAGTGATAACAAGTATACTCAGAGGAAAACAAAAAAGTTTACAACGATATACTACTTCTCACTTAGTTGAGAAAAAGTGATAACAAGCTATCCTATGTCCTCCCCTAGTGTTGTTAAACGATCTACAACCATTCGTCAATACAACAAAACTGTGGGTGTGGGAGAGCTCAATTGCATCACCAACCGTACTTGATAAGCAGAGCTTAGAAACCAAAGAAGCCAAGCTCGCTGGCTCTCTCCTTCTCAAATGTCTCAAAGTACTGATAGATGATTGTTACTGCAAGTAATATTCCTGTCCCTGAACCAATTGCACCCATGAAATCTGCCAACACCGTCAGGGCACCAATACAGATGCCACCAAATGCAGCAGCAGTGGGAATATATCGGTTCAGTTCCTTCTGTAAGTTTGATTCACGATGTCCAGGCATTACCATTTGTTGTTCCTGCAAATTAGATTACAGCATTATGACAGAATAAATTTAAAAAAAACAAACATGGATTCAACTCACTCATTTACTATAAAGATCATTGTCTGTGGGTTAAAAGAGTGCACCGAGATACGGCTGTCTCAAATAATATAGATTATAGTAAAGAGTTGCTTCTAAAGATCAGACCCAATCCTAGCTAATAATCTCCATGAGTTGTAAATGAAGATTTTCAACATAACACATCATAAGTCACATTTCTTATCAAATAAAACTTTTCCCATGGTTTAGGGTTTTGGAAACGGGGTCATTATATTGTGAAGTAGTGAAGTTAAAAGGGGGAAATGAAGTTAGAAAAGTGCATGTCAGTTAGTACCTTCAGCTGCTTGGCAACATCTCTAGCAGATGAACCAGAGACTTCAATCCAAGTTTTAGAGAACAAGGCACAAGCTGATAGCATAAACACAAGATAGAACAGTGCATGGAAAGGATTGGCTGCCATATCAGCTAGGCTGCAAATATAAAAACTTGAATTAGGGTTTTGAACAGTAAATGTTATAATTGATTGAAGTTATAGATTAAGTATAACAACCAAGGCACATAATATTATGATGATGAACTGAATCAAGGGAAGCACTTGTCTTACCTGGATGGTGCAGTGATGTAGTATGCAATACCACCAACAGGGATAGAGTGGCCACCTCCATATTCAGAATCCTTCCATTTTCCCAATAGATTCACTAAGAAATTTCCACTGTACTTTCTGTGTAGCAGCTGTACAAATCCAGGGAAAACAAATTTGTTAAAACAGAAACATGAAAATTACTTTAAGTAGCAATTTACCATCATAAAACTTCACTACCTGGGAAATGAAGTAGAGATTGGAAACAAGAGCAGATTGAAGAATAATAGGCATGTTGGAGGTATAAAACAGTTTGATTGGATATGAACCCTGCTGCCCACGGGCATTCTTTGATCTTACAGGCAAAACCACTCGGAAACCTTGGAAGTATATCACAATTAGGAAGATCAAGACAGTAGCAAGCAGATTTGTTACATTGGGAAGATTCTGCCGGTAAAATGCCTCACGAAGCGCTCGAACCTTGTCTGTTCTAGTTATCAACAAATGGAATAGAGCAATAACAGCACCCTCAAATTCAGCTCCACGTCCACTATTAATGGTGGTAGGACTAAATGCCTTCCATATAATGGTTTCACTGCAACAAAATGAGAATTTCTTCTAAGTTTTTTTATAAACGGCCAATGTTTAATATTTGCTATAAGACAGCTAAAGTTTCAAAGCTCGATGCTGGAAATAACTTACTGACAACAAAAACAAAGAAAAGGCAGAGACTATAAGGCTTACCAGATATTAGTGGCAATGAATAGAGAAATTCCAGAACCCAGACCATATCCTTTTTGAAGGAGCTCGTCTAGACATATCACGATGATACCCGCAAAACAGAGCTGAATAATGATGAGGATTGCATTTCCTACTCCAAGTTGGCCCACGCTACCATACATCCCAGAAAGAACATAGGCAACAGCTTCCCCAACAGCTATCAAGATGCCGAGTAGCTTCTGCGCACCATTCCTGGTAGAGAATAGAAACATATCTCAGTAGGGAGCATATAATGATGTACTAGCAGATGAAGGCAAACAAAATTTGACACCTATAGATGCACAAAATCTCTAGGAAATATGTAGAAATGGTTAAGAATTAACAGCCATATAACATAATGCAACACACGTGATAAATAAATTCCAGGCACCATTAAATGAAGCAACATATGACAAATTGACTACAACAATTGCCATCATTGGAATTACTGGCACAGGGAAAAGAGAAAATATCACATGTTCAAAGAAAGATATAGGGTATACAATGGATGATACTTACAGAAGAGCACGATCCTCACGAACATTGTTGTCAACTTCAATGATCTTTGACCCAGCCAAAAGTTGCATCACCAACCCAGAAGTCACAATGGGGGTGATTCCAAGCTCCATAACAGTTCCACGATTTGAAGCAAGGATAACACGCATCCAATAGAATGGATCTGCACCTGTTGTTGAGTGTATTCCATACAGAGGGAGCTGACTACAAACCAGGAAAATGAACAGAGAGATCACAGTATATATGACCTTTTCCCTAAATGGCACTTTCCTGTCAGCAGTCTGAACTTCAGGAAGAAAAGAGAGAAATGGCCTGACCAAGTGGAGCACTCTAAACCCACCTCCCATTTTACCAAACTACAACTTAAACTGCATCAGACAGGGGGGCAAATCCGAATAATTTAAAAGTACAACTCAGCATCCCAAATGACAATTCACCAAATAAATGAAACCAAGTGAGGCAGCAATAGTCATAACAATTGTTTATTACATTCTTTCCATTTCCTTTCATTAAATGGGGTTTGGCGGAAGCAACAATGGCAATTGTTTCACATAATATCTCTTCACATATCTAAGATCGGAGTCACAAAAAACAACAAAGCTTGGAATAGTTCCAAATTCACATATTGGTTGCAAGAGTAATAACCAGAAGATGCCCATTAAGAAACAAAAAATATTATCCTGAGCTGATTGTATCGAGCATTCAGACATACACAAATGAAACAAAGAAACCATGTAACAAAACAACCAAAATTTCAGAACAGATAACAACGGGAGAAGGAAACAAGGTAACGGGAGGACTTTAAGCTGTGTAGAAATTTCTTCAATTAAAATATAGTGCATGTCTTCACGCAGGTTCATGCAAGCCATTAATCAATATGAGTATAAACAATAGTCAATGCTTCATTTATCAATTAAAATTAACAGTTACATAAAAAATAAAAAGCAACAAATGACAATTTTATAAGCTTTAGCTACAGGCATGGAATTATGTGGAGAAAAAAATAACAATAATAATAATAAAAACAATCAAAGAAAATCATCGAGCAAATCATGCTAAGTAATACCAGTACACGCGCTCCAGCTAGATCCGAGACATATCATTTCAAATCAAACACAAAAACAACACCAATCCGAACAAATTCGACACCCTAATCAAACAACACCGATCGACAATTCACACACAATGCAAACCGGAATTGAAGAGCATTAACGCACATGCAAGCATGCGAAATAAATCACATAAGACAAACGGAGACCGAACGAAGACATAAATTCAAATCCACAGTACAGATCTATGAATCTATAAAATATACGAAACAAAAACAAATGATAAACGAATCAATTCGACGTGAGAGAAATTTTTACCAGTTTTGTTGAAGATCCTCGATAAGAACGAAAAAAAATAGCGAAAAAGAGTTTGTGGTAATTGGATCTGAAGAATAGAGCTTCGTCTTCTAATAGAAGAGAGGATTTACTCTAGTGTGTACGAGAGAGATGTACGTGGATCAACCAATCATAGTCAGACACGTGTATGAATGTGGTGACTTGGAGGAACAGCCATTTTTGACCACTTTCTTATTGTTTTCTGGGTCAATTTCAAGCCCAAACGTTTTGCGGAATTTTGGGGGATAAACCCATAGATATTCATAAACCATATTTTTTTATAAAAAAATTTGTTTGGTTTTCATTACTCTATATAATGAATTACTAGGAATTAATCTCTATACTATTATTATATATTTATGTCTATATTGAGAATTGATGTTATATTTTCATACCTCTCAAAAGTCAAAACACTAATAATAATATTCTCAACAAAATCTTTCATGTTAGGAAATTTAGTGTTTTTAGTTTCTATATACATCTTAATTTTAAGAAAGTTAGAAAGCTAGCTAATAGTATTGATAATGAAGCGTATTTAAATAAATTATGAGCTTTTAATTTATTTATTTATTCATTTTACACTTATCAACTAGCTTATTTTGGTAAACATTTATAGTTTAATCATATCATGTGTTGACTTATTAATTAACATGAGTATAAATTGTGAACTTTATTCCAAACAAAACCTTAACTACTAACTAAATGTTCATCTAGCGGTTTAATGTCTCATTGGATTCCTAAGGTTAATGGTTTGATTATGACATTTGTTGGGAGAGGTACTCACGAATCCGAAATAAATTTACTCAAAAAATGTGAGGAAATACTCTTAACAGTACCAAAAACAAAACCTTAACTATTTTGCGGAGGTTTTCTAACTTTAAAAATAAGAAATAGAATGTTTGCATGAGTGAGATAGGAAGAGATAAAATGTAATTTAAATAATTAAGACTATGAGATATGTGATAATAATATTTCTAGTTAATTTTATGGTTAGTTGTTCATAATAAGATATTTTTTTATATAGAATTAATGCGAGTTTATGTCTAGTTAGTTCTAGAGTAAGATTTATTTGCAACTATTTTTCTTATATTAATGTTGACCTAAATTGTGATTATGTAAATTTAAACAAAGAAATTAAATAATTGAATGCGTTTATCTCAGTATTGCTTCTATAAAGTGGAATTAGAGTAGAGAAAAGAATGTGAGAAATTTGATGAGAAAGAGAGATTTTTTTCTCGAAAAAGAGATGGGAAAATAGAAATTATATAAGACCCGTTATAAATGATTTTTCTTCTACTTTTAGTGAGAAAGTTGAGAAAATAGTGATTTTGTATAAACATATAAAATTGTCCTTCATTTTTTTTAAAATTTTTCTACTTAATGGTTTTAAATATTAATAATATAGATAAAACTCTTTTGATATAAAAAATATTAATTAAAAAACTAATCGAAATTATAATAAAATCTATAATTTAATCTTACAACTTTTATTATTAATCAATGACAAAACTACTTTTTTTATTTTTTTATTTTATGGATATTATTATCCTTTAAAGTATAATATTATAATTCTCTTATTATTTTATATTCAAATAAACAAAAGATTAAAGAAGAGTATTCATTGGTCTCTTTCCTTCTTCTCCTATATAAAATATATTCTATTTCTTCTCTTTCTCATTCTCCATACTCTCTTATTCATTCATTTCTCTTTTCTTATTTTCTTTTTGCAACCAAATAAAACATAATACATGTAAATTTATTGCAATTTGATCTTATGCAATTGAAAAAATTAAAATTGGTTCCTCTCTAGATTCGATTTGAAAATAACTTTTAAGATGAATTGAAACACAATTAATGTTAAAGATATACTATTCTTTGATACTGACAAGTGTATTTTTTTTACAAATCTATAAATAATCCATATTTCTTCCTTTTTCTTTACATATACCATTGCATTGCATTCTACCTTTGCTTCATCATGTAGCGCATATTTTTCATTTTCATTTTTTGCATTTTTTTTTGTTGCCTTAAATCCCTCATTTGACCAATTACTATACCTTTAGTTCTTGACCAATAGACCCATTTGAAAGCTAACAAATTTTCTTTGCATAACTTAGGTAGAAATTCTTTGCATCTTCAATTAATGTGAACTTTATTTTTTCATAGGGCTCTAAGGGAGGCTGTGGTGGTAACTCAATATTGGCATTGTTCTTCTTTAGAACATCTTCATCTATACTATTAATAAAGGGAAAATACAAAATAACTCACCATGGTGTAATTTGTGTTTTCCTATTTTGTCCTCAATATCTTTTTATTTCTACCAAAACACCATATAATATTATTTTCTTATTTTATTTTTATTATCTTCTTATTTTAAAAGTGTATTTAAAAAATTGAATATTAGACCAATTGAATAAATTCAACCGTAAATTTAGCGCAAAAAATTATATTTGAATTTATAAAATACAAACTATACATTACAAACGATAAAAAAGCGGGTTGACATGCACGACAGTGCATGTCAACACGCTAGTACTCGATAATGGTAAAACCTTCAAGTATATTTTTCATCTTAATTCTTATCTTCAAAAAAGATAAAATTAATGTGCATTTGCACACCCTCCCATTAATATGACACCATCAGTTGTCATGATCCTTACTTTGAAATATCTGCATGGGGTACTACTTTTCTATCTATGTGGTCCAATGAGATGGCTAACGTTAATTAGGACCCACATTCATAAATGCTTGTAAGTTTATCAAGAAAAGTTGATCTAATACTTTAAGGTTCGATTGGATTCTAGATAAACTAAAATGTTAAAAGCTATTTTTTTAGAATAATATTTGTTGGGAGGAGTATTCATACAAATAATGATTTTATATCCTAAACTATATCTCAAATTATGTCCCGAACTAATAATATTCATGTAAAAACAGAAAAAATGAATAATGATTGTTTTAATTGATATGATTTACTAGTAGGTGACATAGTTTTTTTTGTATTACTAAGAATACGCCTAACCTTATGGGTAATAAACTAATTCATTTTGGTATTTGTGGTTGTCTTTATCAACAAGTGTTGCTCTGAAATGGATGAGACCAATGTTAGAAATTTATAATTTCTAATTAAGGTGGGCATCATATATTTGATACAATGATATCAGCTATTTATTTCTAATGTTATATTATAAGTGATCTAATTACTGGTTCCCCTTAGATTTCTAAAAGTTGTAAACGGATATGGACTTAATGGGTGAATACCCATCAGGTTTACTCATAGGAGATAATGGGAACCCTATAAGTTAATGCATAAGGAATGTTATGATCTCCAACACACCAAATTAAGTTCAGTTTTCTCCTCTTCCCATCAGAGTGAAAACGCAAGTCCCAAGAGGAATCATGGACTTGGTTGAGGAATACCATCATACCACAAGTGATGATGAAAGATTTTGGTGCTACTATTTACGTTAGTATTACTATGTAGGGTTGCCTGTGGAGCCGACAACCAAGTGATGATGAAAGATTCATCTTTGTGGGTGATGGTAAAGTGATTGCAGTTGAGGCTATTGGAACATTTATATTATGTTTATGAACTGGTTTTCATTTGGATTTATTTGAGACATTTGTTGTACCGTCTTTTTTAGGCGAAATTTAATTAGTGTTTCCATCTTTGTGCGCGATGAAAAAAAAGTTTCAGTTGAGTCTATTGGAACATTTAGATTATGTTTAAGAACTGGTTTTCATTTGGATTTATTTGAGACATTTGTTGTACCGTCTTTTAGGCGGAATTTAATTAGTGTTTCCAGCTTGGACAAATTTGGTTTTTCTTGTTCTTTTGGAAATAATAAAGTTAGTCTCTATCAAAATTCAAATGTTGTTGATTCTGGTTCTTTAATTGATAATCTGTATATGCTTGATGTTTCCAATTTCACTAATGAAATACTGCAAACAAATTCACATGGTACAAAACAAAAATTAAACGAGAATTCAACCACCTTATGGCACAAGCGTTTAGGTCATATATCTAAACAAAGAATTCAAAGACTTGTGTCGGATGAAATTCTTGACCCTTTAGATTTATCAGACTTTGAGGTCTGTGTTGAGTGCATAAAGGGAAAACAAACAAACAAAAGGAAGTTAGGTGCCGAAAGAGCTAAAGATGTCTTAGAACTAATACATACAAATATATGTGGTCCTTTCACTATGGCTTCCTGGAATGAACAATATTATTTTATTACTTTCATAGACGATTACTCTAGGTACGACTACTTATATCTTATAAATGAGAAGTTCCAATCCTTGGATGTTTTCAAGTCTTTCAAGGCTAAAGTTGAACTTCACTTTGGAAAGAAAATTAAGGCTGTCAAATCTGACCGTGGTGGTGAATACTATGGTAGATCTGATGAATTAGGAAAACAACATCCAGGGCCATTTGTGCTTTTCCCAGAGAATGTGGAATTGTTCCGCAATACACTATGCTAGGCAAACCTAGCATGAATGGTGTTGCTGAGCGACAAAACCAAACTCTTAAAGATATTGTGAGAAGTATGATTAGTCATTCTTCCTTACCAGAGTCTCTTTAGGGGGAAGCTTTAAAGACCACAATTTACATCCTTAATAGGGTTCAAAGTAAGCAGTTAACAAAACCCCATATGAGCTTTGGACTAATAAAAGACCAAGTTTGAAACACTTGCACATTTGGGGTTGTCCAGCTGAGGCGCGGCCTTATAGACCGCATGAAAGAAAACTGGACTCTAGAACTGTTAGCTGTTATTTTGTTGGCTATGCTGAACGCTCTCGGGGCTATAAATTTTATGATCCCATTTCAAGACTATTTTTGAGACGAGAAATGCAAGATTTCTTGAGGAAGTTGATTTTGGGAAAGAAGAGAACGTAAGAAATGTTATCTTTGAGGAAGGACCTGTCACTGATAGTGAACAAGTTCTTGTGCCTATTACCATTTAAGGAATAAATTCGGTAATAGAAGATAATGTTCTGAATATTATCCTTGACAATTTTTAGAACAAGACAACAATGGGGTTCTCCCTCAAGTACCTATAGAACAAATTCAACAACCTCAAGAAGTAGAAGTGTCATTAAGGAGATCCATTAAAGAGTGGAGAAGGGCAATTTATGATGATTATATTGTATTTCTTCAAGAACATGATGATAACATTGAGTTAATAGAAGATGATTCATTGAACTTTTGTCAAGCCATGAAAAGTTCTAACTCTCAAAAGTGGATCGATGCCATGAAGGATGAGATGAAGTCTATCCACGATAATAACGTTTGGGATTTTGTCGAATTACCTGAAGGTGCGAAACCTATTGGTTGCAAATGGATATTTAAAACCAAGATAGATTCAAAGGGTAATATTGACATATATAAAACTCGTCTAGTAGCTAAAGGCTTCACTCAGAAAGAAGGCATTGATTATAAAGAAACCTTCTCTTTAGTATCTTCGAAGGATTATTTTAGAATAATATTGGCACTAGTAACTCATTTTAATTTAGAGCTACATCAAATGGATGTTAAGATTGTGTTTCTTAAGGGTGACATTAAGGAAATAATCTATATGGTGCAACCAGAAAACTTTGTGTCAGTTGGCTCAAAGTCTATGGTATGTAAATTAAAGAAATTCATCTATGAGCTTAAACAAGCTTCTGTCAATGAAATCAAAAATTTCATCAAGTTATTACCTTGTATGCTTTTGAGGCAAATAAAGTTGAAGATTGTGTATAACATAAGTTCAGTGGGAGTAAATTTATCTTCCTGGTATTATATGTCGATGATATACTACTTTCTAGTAGTGGACTATTGCATGAGACCAAGAGATTTCTAACGAAGAATTTCGAAATGAAAGATCTTAGAGAAGCTTCTTTTGTATTAGGTATTTAGATACTGAGAGATCGCTCTTAAGTATCCTAAGGTTATCACAAGAAAGCTATATAGATAAAATTCTAGATAGATTTGGCATGAAAGTCAATAAACCAGGGGATACCCCTATAGCTAAGGGAGACAAGTTTAGTCTCGAATGGTGCCCCAACAATGACCTTGAAAGATTCGAGATGCACAATATTCTTTATGTATCTACAGTAGGAAGTCTAATGTATGCTCAAGTTTACACACATTCCGACATAACATTTGTTGTGGGAGTTTTGGACAGATATTTGAGTAATTCTGGAATGCATCATTAGAAGGCAGTCAAACGTGTTATGCGTTACTTAAAGAGAACAAAGGAGTACATGCTCACTTATCGGAGGTCTTAGAATTTAGAGATCATTGGATACCCTGACTCCGATTTTGCTGGATGTCTAGATAGTAGACAATCCACCTCTGGATATGTGTTTGTATTGGCTAGATATGTTCTTGGAAGTCTGTGAAACAGACGCTTATAACTCTTTCAACCATGGCTGCAGAGTCCATGACTTGTTTTGAAACATTAGACCATGACATATGGTTGCAGAATTTTGTCAGTGGCTAACGTGCGGTCGATGGTATTGAAAGACTATTGAGGATTTATTGTGACAACATCTTTACTCCAACAATAATAGGAGTTCTACAAATTTTAAGATGAATTGAAACACAATTAATGTTAAAGATATACTATTCTTTGATACTAACAAGTGTATTTTTTTTTTTACAAACCTAGAAATAATCAATATTTCTTCCTTTTTCTTTACATATACCATTGCATTGCATTCTACCTCTGCTTCATCATGTAGTGCATATTTTTCATTTTCATTTTTTTGCATTTTTTTTGCCTTAAATCCCTACCAATTGTTATACCTTTAGTTCTTGACTTATTAATAGACCCATTCGAAAGCTAAAAAAATTTCTTTGCATAACTTATGTAGAAATTCTTTGCATCTTCAATTAATGTGAACTTTATTCCTTCATAGGGCTCTAAGGGAGGCTATGGTGGTAACTCAATATTGTCATTGTCCATCTTTAGAACATCTTCATAGTCGATAATGGTAAAATCTTCAAGTATATTTTTCATCTTAATTCTTATCTTCAAAAAAAGGTAAAATTATTAGTATAAGTATTAATGAAATCATGTTAATAGTGAATAATGAATATTTTGGAAAAGAAGATGATGTAAAAAACGCACCTAAAAAGGGGAAAATGAAGAGAGAAAAACTCAGAGAGAAAGTTGAGAATGTGAAATTGGGTTGAGAAGGTAAAAAGATAGCTTGAAAGAGAAGAAGAGGTTATGGAAAGAGAAAAAGGGTTATTGAATAGTTTTTCATTTTCACTATGATGTGGCAAAATAATTTGAAATGAAAAAATTTAATTGGACGCCTGTGTAAAACAAGTTTACACTAACAATCTACATATTTTAAATTGTTATATCTAATTATAATTTTGATACATCATCTACATAAACTAAAACCAAAATGATAAATAAAATTAGGGACTGAAGATAAACAATTGGGAACTAAAATCAAGATTATCTATATTCCAAGAGATTAAAAAATATTTTAAGTCATTTTCTATATTTTATGGTGTTATATTTAATTTTTTTTATAAAAATAGTTTTTTTTTTTAAATACAAAAGTTATGCAATAGAAGGCCCTTCTTTGTTTATTACATTGTTCCAAATATTTTTGCTATTTGGTCATTAACCTAACATCTTATTTGTGGTGCATGAAGTAGTAAAAGGTGGGATGACACAAATCTAGGTATTAATTGCAAGAAACAAGGTGAATTGAGTTCATCTTATCTAAGAGTATGGGTGAGTAGGACTCGATCCTACCCACTCACTTTGTACAGCATGATCATAATTGAGCCCAAATAGAGTCGGGTCTCATCGAGTCTAGGATCGGGTCCAAAGATTAGACTCGGTCAATATTTAGGATCGAGTATGGATCAAGCATGACACGTCACAGCTCGTCTCATGATCACTCACTTATCATATTTGTACTGTTTCTATTCAAATATGTATATAGTAATGTCACCTTTTTATTCAAAAATATCACTAATTATCTAATTTTTTATCATATATAGATGATTAATAATATATATATATATATCATTTTATATGCTAAATTACATATTCATAATAATAAATAAGGAGAGATCCGCTTACTCCTCATCCTAGCCTCAATTCTAGGAAAATCCAATAGTTTGAATTAGTTAGTAAATCTAAATCATTATATGTTTATAGAATTGATGGGTAGAATGAGGAGTAAGTGGATCTTCACTCTAATAAATAATATTTAGAAGACTTTATCTAATATGAGTTTGCATTATATTTAATTGGGTCTATAGTCGGATTCGAGTTTAAAGATTGACTCCATTGATATTCATGGTCGGGTTAACTTCGGGTTTAGGATCGGGTTCAAAAAATGACTCGACTAACATTTAGAGTCAGATAAGAACACGCTTAAACCATCTCAACTCAACTCATGCTCTCCTCGACCCAAAAGAATGTTTTACGGGAAGGTGTGTCTATTCTAAATTTATATATTTCTTTATCAATTAGGAAGAATCCTAAACACTTGCATTTTGGTATGTGTGGGATTCCTCGGATTTGGAATACAATTACTATATGGAAATGCGTATGGTTATAGTTATAGGAAATTAAGGATAACCATTATAAAGTAAATAAAAACCCATTTGTAATCGTATACGTTTATTTATATATCTTATTTATGATATATTTAAAAAATACATTAAAAATAAGTGTAATATCTATGTATTGAGAATGTAAAGATTTATATACAATCATTGCATTATCCACCATTTATTTTGTTTATTATTTTTAAAAAATAAATGACAATTAAAACAAAATGATGGATAATGCTGTATCAAAAACTCTTACACTACACATCTTTTTTCTCTTAAAAATATATCATTTATGTCCATAAGTGTAAGCATTAGGATTTAGGATATTCTTTAGCACAAGCCTATTAATTAATATAATTCTTAATCTTACTCTAATAAAATCTTAAACGTTGGCATTTGTTTCCTCTATTTTTTTTGGTTTCTCACATGTATCGCACTGGAGGTAATCTTGTTTGAACCGGGAATATCCACAAGTATGAGGGGCTAACTCTTCCAATGAGCATTTTTCCATCCATAATACTCAAACCAAAACCTTACTTAAAGGGAATCAAACATGTATCATTTGAACCAACTCATATTTGTCTAATCTATTTGCTATGAACCTCGAATATCAGAAAAATAAAGAAAGCTGGCTGCAAACCTTGATTGTAGAACCTTATGCTCCCTACACTGCAATATGTTGGATTGCTTTTCACGACACGGCTAGTTAATATTCAATTATCATAGGTCCAATCTTTAATGACAAAATCATCATTTGAATTCTTGAATTTCTAAACATGTTATAATTTATAATTCACTCATTATTTTAAACGGTCTAGTTACTTTTTAGGATATTAAGCAGTGATTACTAAAGAGTTTAGTAATTGGTGCATAACATTTGCATGTCTTTGAAGCAAAAAGGTATGGGTTTTGGGGAACCGACTAATCCAAACTGCCTGTGGAACATGGAACTCCAAGACTCAATACCAATGAGTCATTGATTTATACTCTGAATAAAGATACTTCATACTAAGAAAATGGTTACTTTTTTATTATTGAAAAAACATTACAATATTCATTTTTATCCTAATTTAATGTTGTTCATTGATTGATAAGATCAAATAACAACAACAAAATATTAGAAATGTTAATTTTTTAATAAGGACAAATAAAGAACAAAAAATAATAGATGATGTATAAAAAATGTAAAGTGTATTTATTATAAAAAAGAAGATTAAAACCTTATAGAATGTGTGGTATAATACGGGCTAAGTGAAGTATTTAATTATCTCTTATTATTACATACACATATTAATATATAATTAATATTGCTAAAAATTATACCTTTTTAGTATATTATCATTTATCTCTATATTAGTTTTAATTAAATTTATTTTACTAATTATCTCTTTTAATATTCCATTCGTTTCAAACTTTCAATGTATTTTACAGTTTTAACTTTTAAGTATTAGCGCACACATTAAGAAATCATTAATTTGATTTATACGTCATTCAGTTTTTATTATCAGATATTTTTAATTAAATTAAACATATCATTAAAAATAGTTATTTTTAAATTCTTTAAAAAATTACATGATCATAATTAGAACTTTTTAATATTGCCCATTAATTGATAGTATCAATAACAAGTTAACAACAACAAAAATAGATATATTTAAAGATTTTAAAAAGGGAAATGAAGAAAAGTAATAATATATAAATCATAAAAATACAATATGTCTTACAAAAAAGCATCAAAATCTTTTAAAATATGATAATGAGTAGAAGAAATATTTTATAATATTTTGACTAAATACTCTTATTTATTTTTAGATATGTATTAATCAATTGATATGTGTATCAAGTAGTAATCATATTTTAAGAAGTATCAACTCTTCATTTAGCTAAAAATTATGCAATTCAAGTTATTACAAAGTAGAACTCTTCTTTAAGAAGTGACTCAAGTGAGTTATTTATTACTTAATGGGGTAAAAAAATATGATCGTGCACATATTGAATAAGGGTATAATTGGGATTTTTTGGCTAAGCCTAAACAATACAAAACAAAAAACCTAAAATTACATTATGAAATGGAGGGAATAATGAAGAAGTGAAAATATAAGAGCACTACTGAAAAAATAATTATTAACACATTTTTGAACTTCTAAAATAACAAGTAAATAGAAGAAAAAAAACATTTTTTCAAAAATATAATTAAATATGAATATGAGGAGTAATTTAAAAAAGTGTCATGTTAACAATTGCACTTAGAATAAAGTTTGATTTTGGAAAAACAAGTGCACTAATTTTCATATACTAAAACATCAAATTTTCCTAGTAAAATTACATATTTTACTTCTTTGACAAGAACCGATTAACATTTCCCGGGTAAAATTATTCCCTAGACATCGTGTACAAACTTACCTTTTATAACGTTAAAAATACGCAATAAAATAAAAAACATGTAACAGTATAAAAATGTGTGTTGATGTTCCAACGTTACTATCATAATATAAATAATAGGAGTGTTACCATTTTCATATGTAAAAGGTTTAGTAAAGCTTAACTCAGATGTCATTCTATTCCTCATGGTTATGTGCTATTATTGCAAAGGCTTTTTCTGTTCTATGGGCAGTGACACTTCTACTGAACCAAGTGCAGTGTTTGATTATTCAGTCAAACCAAGCAGAACAATGGTGTGATTTTTCTATTGGGACTTGGGTTCTTGATTCACACTACCCTTTTTATGATGCTTCAAGGGGTTGTCCATTTATAGGAAAGGGATTTAATTGTATTGGAAATGGAAGACATGATCTGAAGTATCTTAAGTATAGATGGAAGCCCTCACATTGTAACCTTCCAAGGTAATATTTTTCCAGTTTATACTTCCTCAAATGTTTTGGATTTTGTTCTTTATAGTAATATATCTCATTGAAAATAATTTTTGGTGATTGGGTCTTATTAAGATTGTATTACAAAAATTGATTTTTTTAAATGGTGATATAGGCCAAACTTTTAGTGTTGACCATTTATATATGGTTCAATGGTCAAGATGTGTTATTTTAGTGCAGATGCAAGGGTGAACTTCTTATACCATGCTCACTCCAACAGTTTATTTTTCATAATGTTTACAATATAATTTTTTTTATTGCACCCTAGTTTTTAGATTTTCATGCATTAGTAGTATATTTGTTGAAAGTTAAGAGGGTCTCTTAGTAATATTTATTTCTCTCATGTCTATTTTTATTTTTACATCTCTATAAGCTTGAAGGATTTTATATTACATGGTGTTAATTACTATCAAGTTTATTACATATAATATATATGTGCTAGTAAAAAAGTTCTAAGTTATATGGTCTTTAGTCTCTGTCTCTCTTAGATAAAATTATGGGTTAGCCCTTACATACATATTCATTATTAATGTAAGTTTTTGTATAATCAATATATCTCTCACCTTATGGATAATGAATTAATCCATTTTAGGATGTTTGGTTGCCTCTCTCAATGACTGTCCCTCCTAGCCATCGAACATTCAACATTTTGGTCGATCTGTAGATCCATTGAGACCTTACCCCACTAGACCAAACATGAGCATCTTTTCTTTAATTATTTCACCACACAGGTTTGATGGCAAGAAATTCTTGGAGAGATACAGAGGAAAGAAGATAATGTTTGTAGGGGACTCACTAAGCAACAACATGTGGCAATCACTCACTTGTTTGCTTCACATTGCAGTCCCAAACTCAGATTACACCTTAACAAGTCAAACAAAGCAACTTTCTGTATTCTTTTTTCGGGTAATCTTCTTCAGTTTCAATCTTAGTTTTAGGGAAATTTTGAGCCTTGATAATTGTTTGAATAGTCAACTTAATAACATTGTTCTATTATTTCCTGTTCTAGGAATATCAAGCTTCAATAATGTGGTTGAAAAATGGGTTCCTAGTGGATGTAGTTCATGATAAAGAGAAAGGTAGAATTGTAAAATTGGATTCTATTAGATCTGGGGACCAGTGGAAAGGAATAGATACTTTGATTTTCAATACCTATCATTGGTGGACTCATATAGGAGAGTCTCAAATGTAATGAAGTTTTTGAACTATTTTTTTTGCTTTAAGATTTTGGATGCAGAATATTTATTAGAGAAAGTAGTGCATGTGATGTGACTAATGTCTTCTATGTTAATGTTTCACAGACACTTTGAATTAGGCAATGAAATAGTCAACATGAATCACATGGAAGCTTATAGGATTGGGTTAACCACTTGGGCTAAATGGATTGACTCTAACATTGATCCTTCAAAGACTAGTGTTTTGTTCCAAGGAATTGCTGCAACCCATTCTGTGTAAGTTCAATTGCTCATTCTACTGAAGTTCACATATATGGTCATAATACTTGGAGTTAAAAATGTTTGGATATCATTAGCTTTTTATAGCCCATGAGTTAAATCCTCTTTTTTCCCTTGAAACCCTTTATGAAAATGGATTTTCTGTAAGTGCTTACCAGTCGAGACACCTCAGATAATGTTAATTTATAAGAAGGAAAATGAGAATAGGTGTATAAAACTACAATAGTATAGTTATATGTCTAGCCATCTTCAATGATGAAGTTTAGTACAAATCTACCATGCATAACCTCACTTAATGATTTGCATGCTATACCTCTTCTGACATTTTAATAGGTGATGCAGAAGTTTCAAAGGCAAATTCCTGTCTTTTCTTTTTCACTCTGTAAAGCTCTTAAAAAAGTGCATAATGTGGGTAAAAAAAATTCATAATCATCAAACTAAGTCCGATCTAAATACTCATGTTTATCATTTATCTAACCACTTGAATTTAGCAATTATCCGATAAGAGTGAGCCAGAGAATGGCAATTGCTGCAGCATATAAATGAGTATAGAAATAAGTCATAATACAAAGGACACATGATTTACTACGGGTAATATTGCTGACTAGAAAAAATCTGTAAACTAACTCAATTTCTCTTCTTAAATCTATTCAAGTGGGAAGGGATGCCGAGGACAAACAACACCACTGCAAGGATCACAGCCACCGTATCCGGGGGTGGATATCGTAAAGAGTACTTTGAAGAGCATGAGAAATCCAGTTCATTTGCTTGACATTACTCTGCTAACACAGCTGAGAATAGACGGCCACCCTTCGATATACAATGGCCGTGGCGCTTCTGATGTGGATTGCAGTCACTGGTGTCTAGCCGGTGTTCCTGATACTTGGAATGAAATCTTATATGCTGCTTTGATAGGAAGATAAATGTTATCATCTTTCTTTTATAACCTCTAGTTTATCTTTTGTTAGAATTCTTTTATCCCTTGAGGAAACATAACTAACAAGTTTGGATAGTAGAGTTAGTGTAATTTTGTTATTTAGTTATGGTAGTTTGAGCTAGTCTCAATAGGTTATTAGAGGCACTATTTGGTACAGATTTCTGTTACAGTTTTCCAGCACCATACCCAAGTCATTATTTTGGCCAACATTATTACCAATGCATTTGTGAGCTAATTTAATTCTAACTGCAAATGAATGTGATACAAGGAGATAAAATCCACTTTTAAGGCCCCTAATAAATGTAACGTTTATATAATTGCAAATGTACACTTTGTCCTGCTACTGGCTGGGATTAGCTTATTCCTAGATGTAACTGAATGGAGGGAATGATTCAAATTTGTAGGTTTTATTGACTATCATTATCTGTGATATGTTATAGCTGCCTCAATATTGAAGGGCTGGTATCCTTTCTTTTTCTCCCGGTGGAAAATGGCTTTCGTTTTTGGCGTTTTCACTTTTGTGGTCAACAACAATGTATTAAAAGGAATGAAAGATTTCCTTCAGATGTAAAATATTGCCATAAAAAAATTATTGCCATAAACTTGAAAGCATACAAAGAAAACATTCCATATCTAAGACTCAAACCAAAGGGACTCAATAAAAGCAAGCAAGAAATAATCAAATACATCTACAGACAATAGAAACATCAAATGCTGAGGAAGGTAGCAGCTAAAGCAAGAAACTCAAGGTTCTTTGAAATGCATAAGGCAATAATCTATGTCTGTTATATATCATTCCATGGTCTCAGTTTAAACCTATCTCACCAACTGTATTCTCTTATCCTTTATAGGCAAGTCAATGGGTTTCTGCGCTGCATGAGGATGCTCTGGGCCCTTGTAGACCTTCAGGTGGGTGAATAGTCTTCTGCCAAGCTGCATAAACCAACCATTGATCATTGTAGATTCAACTAAAGAGAAGGATTATTATTTATTTTGCATGTCTAATTCTGATATATGTGTCTGTAATAGAAAAGTATCCAATATAATTCAACCTACCCTTCCTTTAGGAAGCATGCCACGAACAGCATGCTCAATAATTCTTTCTGGAATCCTGTTCTGCAGCTGGGCAAATGTCTCTACTGTCATACCACCTGGTCGCCCAGAGTGCCTCCGGTAAACCTTTTGGGTCCTCTTTTTTCCGGATACAGCAACCTTTTCAGCATTCACCTTTAGAACCCCAAGTAAAACAGAAAAAAAGAGATTCAGACTTTGTATAGCATTCCAGTATCTTTGCTTGTAATAGAACATATTCTTGGCCATATATGTCAATAGGATTAGAAGAACACATTTCCAACATCATTCCTAGCCTATAATTCCAACAAAGACCATGTTGTTTGACATGGATAATAACATGAAAATGGATATTAAAAAATGCAGGGTTTCTCTCTCTCTCCATAATGCAGACCCTGCTTCTTTATTAATTTTCATCTTTTTTTAAGATTCTTTTATCATGGGAAATAGACAAATAGTAAACTATAAGTATCATTGAATCATAGGTTGTCCTCATGCATATAATGCACACCAAACTTCAAATGCATAGAAAATTTCCTTACATCAATAGAAAGTAAAACATAGATGAGTCCCTATCTTCAGAGATACATATTGCAGATAAAGAAAAAAGAAAAATGTTTCTCTCAGTAACTGAATATGATTAAAAAACATGACAGATACTCAAACATAACTAGATTCAGGACATAATTAAGGCATTCCCAAACACCATATAAAATCATACGCCGCAGGACATCAGTAACTATCAACATATAAAAATGTGAAATGTAAAACATTGCTTCTTTCTCAATTAGGACATTATCATATGAATGAAGTAAATGACAATAACATTTTTATAAAATATGGCTATATCAACAGAGCTTCCAATCTTCCACTCCATTTTCATGATTACTTAAAATGATAAGGAAAAAAGTTATTCAAAGTAGAGAGTGACTGCTGTTATAATCACTGTACTGCATAAGGGTATTTTCCATTGCTAATAGCAAATAGACAGAGAGAATTCAACCCTCATGTTATCTACAAATACATACCACAATTACAAATGCACCCATGTCAACACTGGGAGTAAAGGTTGCTAGATTTTTTCCTCTGATATGAATAGCAATCGTTGACGCGAGCCTTCCAAGAACTTTGTCTGTAGCATCAACAACATACCATGTTTTCTCTGTATTCACATGATCTGCAGCTTTTGGATACCAGGTCGTGTTCCAAATATCCTGCAAGTTTTTGTTTTGTTGGGCATTTGAAGCTTCATTAAAAAGCATATAACACAATTCAAAAGCTTTAAACAATAGTCATAAGATAAACAGAAATTGTATTTAGACTCCGATTTTTAATTTTTTTCAATTTCATAATAAATAACCTGCTGCATTTCAGGCTCAACTTATTTAATATGAAACTAGGAAGTTCAGATTTATACACTTTCAATTTTTACTGACATGTAGTACTGGTGTTCAGGATATCATCATGAACAAAAAAAATGAGAAAATAGAATAACAAAGCACCCACACATACACAAGCTAATTAGGTTAGTGATAGAATAAAAAATAAAAAAAATATATGCATAAATTAATAATACTGAAGCAATTGTAAATGTTATTTCACTTCAACTACAACAACAAAAATTGAATTTGGGTGAATAAGCACTAAAAATTGAATTTGGGTAAATAAGCACTAAAAATTGAATTTGGGTGAATAAGCACTAAAAAATGAAACTTTAACAATAAAAATCGAAGCTTTTACATAATAAAATAGAGAAAATGAATGAAGAGGTTGTTCGGTACCGGGCCACTGAATCGAGGTTCGGGTTCAACGCACATGAAACGTGGGTCATCTTCTACTTCTTCCTCTTCCAGTTCTAGTTCTGGTTCTTGTTCCTGAAGCTCGGAATGGAGAGTGAAATTTGTGGAAGGGAAATGGGTCTGAAAAGAATAAGAAAGTGAAGAAGAAGTTGATGATAATGAAAGATTTGGTAGTGAGAATTGGAAGGAGGAAAAGGAAGAAGATTTAGAAGTAGCATTCTTGAATTGAGAAGAGAGAGAATGTGAAGGGAAGGTTAAAGAAGTTGAACCACATAGCAGTGCCATTGTTGTTGCTCTCTCTTGCAATGTGCTATATCCTAAACTCTATCCCTTCTCTATATTCTGTGTCTTGGATAATGTTTGTGGAGGGACACACCCTTTGCAATTTAATCTGCTATACTGCTTATTTTTACTAAGTCTATTTTTTATAATTTGAATTTCTTTTCAAAGTATTATGCGTTTGTTTTTTATTTGATACTTTTTATCTATGAAGCATGGATTCGCCAAATACTCTTGTGTGTCGGTGTCCGACACGTATCCGATACAGATACGCTCAGATTCGCAAGGATACGTGTCCATAGAGTATCCAAAAATAAAAAATAAAAAATAAATATCAAGACACGTATTGGATTCGTTTTCAATAAAATATAGGATATATAGATTCGTTTTCAATAAATTATAAGATATATAGATTCGTTTTTATTATAAGATAGATTTGTTTTCAATAAACACTCACTTTCACATCATACCAACTTACCATCACACCACGTTGACCCTTGAATAGCTGGTATTTTCCGATCCATAACGTCGCCGGCAGGTGCTTAAGTGTTAATGTCTCTACCGCCATAGGTATGTTGTGAAAAGTAAACAGAAAAAGAGGATACTAAGATGTGGGACATTGCTGGAGATGCGTGGGAAGACTTTGATAGTCCTGGAACTTTTCAAGTGGCCAAACTATCTCTAGATGAACCAAAATAGAAGTTGTCCTCTTTATAGATGATGGTCACGGAAGAGATGAAATTGATACTATTTCTGTTTCTAGGGCTAGACAATAAGCAATTTTATGAATTATTCTACTATATTTTCTAGTTTTGATACTTTGAATTTTGGAGGACAATGATTTTCAATTTCCATTATATTTTTTATTTTGAATATTTTGATTTACACCTATAATTTTATAATATTTTATGTATTTTTTATTAATTTATACACGTATCCCTGAACGTGTCGTATCCTACATTTTAGAAAAAATGTGTATCGAGTATCAGATACGTATCGTATCCAATACACGTATTCGTATATGTGCTTCATAGCTTTTTATCAGTATAAGAAGGGTGTTATGTGGATAAAGTTCTTGGTTTAGTGTTTAGGCAAAGTTAAATTTTAAGTATTGTATAAGGTCAAACAAAAAGTAGTATTCATTTCCTAACAATTTCATTTATATTTGGAATATGGGTGAGTAGGACCTCAACATATCAGCTCAATCAGTTTGATCTGATCATGATCGGTCTTAAATATGATTGAGTTTTGTTAAATTTAAGGTCGAATTTGAGTTAAAAAATTAGACTCGACTAATATTTAGGATAAGTTAAAGAGTAAACATGACCTACTCCATCCCAGGATCACTCGATTATCATGTTTGTATATGCATATTCAATTGTGTATAGAGTAATGACATTTCTTTGGCATAAAACATCATTGGTTATGTAATTTTTTCATCATATGTATATAAATGATTAACAAAATTTTATATATATTGAGAATAATAAGTAAAGACTCTATCTAAAATGTGTATGCATTATATTTAACTTAGCCTAAAGTTAAGTTCAAATTTAAAAGTTAGTTCGATCAATATTTATGTTCGAGTTAAAATTTGTCTCATATCCAATCATAAATTGGTTGTATCATTTTATATACAACTCTAAATCCTAAATGTTGTTCCCTAAATGAGGGTGGAAAAACTAATTTTGGATTTCATTTTAAAAGCATTGTGAAGGGTGGTGTGTAAGTAGTAAAATGGTGTTGCCAAAAGGGCCCAATGTGCAACTAAATGTTTCTTAAGAAAGCCCATTTTCCGGAGGCCCAATACTATAATCAATGACTAAACTAATTATTCCCCTTTGGCAAAGAAATAAATAAATACATCCATTTTGTACATTTTGATGATGTTTAAACTTTAAAGTTTTAACTATATTATTTATCATTAGTATAAAGATTTATGTACAACTAGTATATCATTCACCATTTATTTGTATTACTATTTTGAATAATCAATGATGATTAAACATGAATAATTGATAATGCACTGATAGTGCATAAAAAATTCATACATTGTTAGTGCATACATTATTTTATCTAATATAATCATCTTTAGTTTAAGAAATTTTGTAAAACTTTGATAAAATTTAACTAAAATAACCTCATGCACACTAGAAAATAAAAAATAAATAAATAGAGAAGTATGAGGTGAAAAAGAGGAGTAATGAATAAGAGTATAGTTGAAAAATTAAATATAAATATATATTGTGTTTCTAAAACATAAAAAAATTGAAATAACATGAAAAATTTAAAACATATCAAAAGATATAGAACAGAGAGTAAATAAAAAGGTTAGATACTTATATAACTTGTAGTATGTTTAATATTTATGGATTATAGATGCAAAATTATTTTTACATTGAAAATATATCATCAATTACTTATATTCATTAAAGTTAATAATAGTTAATACAAGATGATACAATGTATAAAAAAACTCTTCCAACTGATAGTATAAATTTAACTCTTATTCATAATATTTTTTATCTCACGAATATAATATGGTACCTAGACAACTTCTTTATGCGCTTTAGTCCATACATGAGGAATCTCTCAAATCCCAACAAAGGAAAAAAAGAGAGAATATTATGATGATAGAGCCATGCGAGTATGTTTACAAGGCATGGCAGGTTGATGGTGCTAAATGGGTGCAAGACAGAATATAATAGATCATTTGCCACAATTTCATTTTTAACAGCACCATTACTATATCGATAACTAAAATTTATTTACTAAGGTAATCTCAAAGCAAAAGGGGATGTGAAATGAGAAAACAAAACATAGAAAAAAGCATATTAAGCAAGAATATAAACATGCATTATTCCAAACTAGTGTTGAAAAAGTTAACTGTATTTTCATATCCATGTTATGGAGTAGCCAAATTTCAAGCATTCAATCATCTATATCTATATATTAATTAAAGGGGCTAGTATAATTCCTTAAATAAGTTTTCTCTTTCCTTGACACTTGGCATTTTTATGGGTAAATCTGTAATCTCAGTTAAACATTATGTGCTATTTTACATAAAGGACAAACTTTTGCTGCTTGAGTCTAAAATAATAACATAATGTAGTAGATAATTTTACCCCGCTATAGAAGATGAAGTGAAATATTTTGCTGCTTGACATTAGAAACCCAATAATATCATTACATCCTACACACTAAGCAAGAAAAGTTGTCTGACAAAAAAAACTTTAAAAGTAAGTCAAATCCTATTCTACACACTATCTCCTTCTCCTTTTTTAAAATAGCCAAAAGAGCAAATTGTTTTTTCATCACAACACCCAAGGTCTCCTTCTCCTCATTCCAAACCATTGTCCAGTGTTAGGTCTTCTATTTAACATTCTTAAAATAATCTGTTCATCTTCATTTCTTCTTTTCTTATTATGTTTAACATAGTTAATAATAACTTTTCTTTCATTCAGCCAATGCTATTAACTTTCCTTTCATAAAGTCAGAATTTTTTTCTTAATGTCTTATACCAGAATTTAACCATAAGGCAAGTTAGTTTATTTTGTCAACATATTCATCCTCAAAAATCATTGAATACATTTATATATGTTCTATATATATTTTTATCATTTTGTATTTTCGCTGTTTGTAATATTGTTTAAATTTTGATGCAACATTTTATATGATAAACTAGATTACAGAGCACCATTTTGAAGTTTCTTAAACCATACTTTACATTTTGGATAAGTTATTATATTTACTAATTTATAACTATCAATATAGGTTTAATGTGTGACTCTGTTGGTTTGCAATTATTTTTTCTGTCAAGTAAGCATTTATCTATATCTATATATTAATTAAAGGGGCTGGTATAATCCCTTAAATATGTTTCCTCTTTCTTTGACACTTGGCATTTCTATGAGTAAATCTGTAATCTTAGTATTTTTTTGTTTTAAAAAAGTCATATAAACATTATGTGTTATTTTAGAGAAATGACAAACTTTTGATGCTTGAATCTAAAATAATAACACAATGTAGCAGATAATTTTACCCTGCTATAGAAGATGAAGTGAAACATTTTGCTGCTTGACATTGGAAACCCAATAATATCATTGCATTCTACACACTAAGCAAGAATAGTTGTCTGACAAAAAAAACTTTAAAATTAAGTCAAATCCTATTCTACACACTATATCCTTCTCCTTTTTTAAAATAGCCAAAAAGCATATTGTTTTTTCATCACAACACTCAACGTCTCCTTCTCCTCATTCCAAACCATGGTCCAGTCTTAGGTCTTCTGTTTAACATTCTCAAAGTACTCCGTTTATCTTCATTTCTTATTTTCTTATTATGTTTAACATTGTTAATAAATAACTTTTCTTTCATTCAGTCAATGCTATTAACTTTCCTTCCATAAAGCCATAATTTTTTTCATAATGTCTTACACCATAATTTAACCATTAAGGGAAGTTAGTTTATTTTGTAAACATATTCATCCTCAAAAACCATTGAATACATTTATATATGTTCTATATTTTTTTTATCATTTTGTATTTTCGCTATTTGTAATATTGTTTAAATTTTGATGCAACATTTTATATGATAAACTAGATTGCAGAGCACCATTTTGAAGTTTCTTAAACCATACTTTGCATTTTGGGTAAGTTATTATATTTACTAATTTATAACTATCAATATGGTTTAATGTGTGACTATGTTAGTTTGGAATTATTTTCTTCTGTCAAGTAAGCATTTACCTTTTGTATGTTGGCTTTATCTAATATTTGGTCTCACACTCTTTGCATTCCTAATTAAATTTTGATGCAACATTTTATATGTAAGTTATTATACTTCATAATTTATAACTATCATTCTAGGTTTAGTAATGAATATTTTTTGGATAATATGAATTATATAATAAATATAGATGTGCTATTTTACAGAAAGGACAAATTTTTGCTGCTTGAATCTAAAATAAAATAATGTAGCAAATAATTTTACTCTGCTATAGAAGATGAAGTGAAAGGACAAGTCTTTTATGTGTATGTCTAGCACGTGGAACTGTGTACTTTCCATCTTAATAATGTACTTGTACTTTCCACCTTTCTCTCTTAATTAATAATCTACTTTCCATATTTCTCTCTTGAAAAAATCATCTGTTTGTCTTCCTTTTCACTCTTCTCTCTTTTCCATATTTATATTATTCACAAGTTTTCTCTCATACTCTTCCTATTTTCTTTTACTCTCAAACAAATATTTCATACTCATTTTCATTCAAGGTAATCATATTGTAAATTCATGGTGAACATTTTATTTTCACAATGTAATCCTTCATTTGATTATACTCACGGTTTCTCCCATAAAGATGACATTTTTTTATACTTATGAATGTTGTGAAACCATTGTCCCCATTTTGCCCAACTGAGTGATTGTGGAACATTTTATTTCATCGATGGATTTCCGACATTTCGTTTGGATTTTTCTCATAAAAATGACATTTTTAACTGACTTTTACCTTCTTCTCACCATAGAAACATTCATATGGAAAAAAGAAGGTATTTTTTGTGAAAAATGTTATTTATGTGTGAAAAACGTTCATATAGCTTTTGTTATATGGAAAAGAAGGTTTTTTTGTATGAAAAAAATTTGTCTTTTTGCGAAAATAGATATATTTTTTGTGAAAAAAAACTATACTTTTTTCCAAGTTAAGCTGTATTTTTTGGGTTTAGGGTTAAGTTGTAACTTCTGTTATATGTAAAAGAAGATTTTTTTGTACGGAAAAAAGCGTCTTTTTGTGAAAATAGGTTTTTTTTTTGCTAAGTTAAGCTCTATTTTATGTTATATGAAAAAAGAAATTTTTTTTAACATAAGTGAAAAAATTAGATCTTGATAAATTTGTATTATTATTCATATAAATTTGTATAATTCTTCAAATGTTACCTTACTCGAGTCATGTTACTTAGCTTACATGCTATGTCTCAATGTCATTTTAGTCATATTTGTTATGTACTTTACTCTTTATATTATTCTGAAAAATGATACTTTACATTCCATGTATGTTAGTTTTAATGATATTATTCTAAAAAATGATATTTTACATTTCATGTATGACTACTGATCTTGATAATGAGATTTTTTGGAATATATATTTTTTATCTGATTACTATTCATCTTGATAATAACATTTATTTTATTGTATGTGGGTTTTATCTAATCTATAGTCTCACACTCTTTCTACAAGAACAAGAATGACTATACATTTGAAAACAATTTGTCAATTATCATTTTTTGGATATAGCCACTTTCATCAATCAAATGCTGATCATTGACACGAATATAATCGAAACTTAAGCAACACATATTATATAAGAGTATATATAATATGGAATTGTAGGAAAAATATATGGAAGATATCATCCATATATCCATGTCATAGGATTAGAGCCCATTTATATCCATGTCATATATGTGCATTTCTTATTGAATCATTATTTAACTTTGATAAATATTTTTTTCATTGAATCATTTGCATACAAGATAGTCCTTTATAATTTGCATCTTCTTTGTCTAATAGTCCTTGAATTATGAGCTTGATTCTTTGCATCTCACTTTTGCACTCTTTTTCAAAATCTCATTACCATGTTGTTTTTAAATGTATTGATATTTATATTAACTCTACTGATTTTTAGTGTTTGTATTAGCTCTTTGTTCTTTGCAACATCATTATTTTATTGAAACAAATGTGATTTTTATATTGTTCTCCATATTGCTTTTCAAATTGTTTTTTCTATGAAGTAGCCCTTTACCTTTTGTGGTGTATGTTCACCTTTAGATATAGTAACTTTCTTCATGATTTTTATACTAATCACAAATTAGTCTTTTAGCATTGAATCAAGCTCTATAATAAAATAAGGTATTTACATTTTGAGGTGTACTACTTGATAAACCCCTCTATAAAATAAGCATTGACATTTTTATTTATTTTTGACCTAGAAATCATTGGTGCTTTTGATAAGCTGATCTTCTCCAACACACAAACAAATATGAAGAAGGTTATTTTCAGTATGAAGGATTTTTTGTATATTTTGTCTTTTTAGTCTTATTCTTTATTACTGTAGTTGTTTCCGCTACAAATTTTTTTCTCTTTGTCACATATTTTTAATTAAGTTTTGGATTATCTAATTATGTTATATTCTCACCGGTGGTGATGTTATTACCTGTACTATGTGGGAAGCCCACACAATGAAAATTTTCAACTATTACAATAATCAACCTATTGGTGAACCTATGATCATTCTCTTAACTCATGCTAGAGTCAAAGAAGGGCAAGGTGACATTGTCTATACAAATTTTATGTTTTTTTTTTAAAATTATGTGAAAATTTATTTAGATTTATGATATGTCCATGGGTTTTGCTAGGTAAGTACCCACTCATTGTTTCTAACTCATGGTCTGGATCAAAGATTTTGATTGATGAAGAAATAACCGACATTCAGAAGTACAAGGAGAGGTATGATGACATTGCTTTATCTATGAGTATTTACCTTGCTTTTTTATTATAAAATACTGATTTCTTACTTACAATAATTGAATGTACATTATTTTGGGCAGTTTTTCAACTATGTTTCTATCCTGTGACACATTGAGCCATGGTAACAGTCAACTCTGACAATATTCTTATTTATCTGATGATGATCGATTTATGTATAAAGCAGAGGTGAAGAGTATTACTGAAATTTCTGCCCTTACATCAACTGAGGTATATTGTAGATTTATTCTCTCCATTCATTATTGCAGGATGGTACTAAGGTATATTTTTTCTGTTTTTTTATAGGAAATAACATGTGTAATTGTTGGGACAACAACAATGTTTGTTATTGGCAAGCAAGGATGGTACTATGACGGGTGTTCTAAGTGCACGAAGAAGGCCGATGTTAAAATTGGTCCTTTCACCTACAAGTGTGGCACATATAATCATAACTCTACTCCAAGGTAACACTGTTTCTTATTATCAATATTTTCATATATATGATACATATTGAAATTATGAGCAACTCTGTTATAATGATTTACTTTTTTCTTTATTAGATACAAATTGGACATAAAGGTTAATCACCAACATGGTAGTGGAAGGTTTGTGTTTTGGGATCGTCAATGTACTGACATCATTGACATATCTGCATCTGACCTCAAAAATAAAATGTTGGTAGTAAGTAACTTTTTAATGTCTCCATTTAACATGCAGTTAATACATTGTATACAAAGAAAGTCATGGAATATTAGTACATTCTGCATATATCTTATATGTTTATATAGGAAGGTGAGGATGATCCCAAGGCATTCCCTTTAATCCTTGATGAATTGCTGGCAAAGACTATGGCGTTAAGGGTCAAAGTACAACCATCGTACAATCAATCATATGTTATAAGATTATCTGAGGATCCAAATCTGATAAAAAAAGTACTTGATCAGATTGGAGTATTTGAGATATTTTATCGAAACCTAATGTTATTACTAATTACTGAATTGAGGATTTGTTGTCTGATTCACTAATTAACTTATCTACTACATCCAACCAACAACTTCCGATGAATTGAAAGGGAATTCTGTTGCTAGTGAATTCCTTCAATTAGATTCTGTGAGTGAAATACATGATTTATTTTTATAAAAATTTCAGTGCATAATAGGGGTATTCATCCGATAAATTTATATATTTCAAATTTCATGGGTAGTCTATCTCTATGACTGCTGACCATGATCCATAGCAGTTTCAAGTTGTAACTCCAACCAAGAGATTGTCGGCTGACTTAGACTTGGACATGCTACAAAGCCCACTCTATAATTCCACTCAATTGTCATCTTCGAAGGTGCAAAGCATATCAAGACCAAATGAGGATATTACCATCACAAATTATATGTAACATTTTGAGAACAACTTTTCTTTTGTTGCATCACACTGTGATGTTTTGTTGTGTCCTATTTTTTGTGAAGTCATCCTACTGACATGGGAACACACCACTCCCATTTTAACATAGGACAACTCCTAAACATCTATCTCTCCCTCAAACTTTTTGGGCATTCTATTTGTCATGTTCAAAACATGTAGTATCTACTAATCTATGAAATGTTTCAAACAAATTATTATATATTGTCATATATGCAATGTTAATCTGAGTAGAAAATTAGATACATGATATATGCATAATAAACTTAAATAATAAATAATAAATGTATATAATATGAATACACAATGTTTATGAATAATAAATGTTTAAGAGTAAATAATAAAGGTATATAATATGAATAGGACATGATATAGATAATGAATAAAAATAGTAACTAATAATTGTATATACTATGAATACACTACATTTATTAATAATAAATGTAAATTTATTGTTATATGTAAATTATGAATTTGAAATAGAGATACAAATATCATTTCACATATTTATATTATTTCTATAATCATTAATGTTTATCATGTAAATATTAAGTGTAAACAATAAATTGTAAATGTAATTTTGATAAATATTAAGTGTAAACAATAAATTGTAAATGTAATTTTGATAAATGTAGACAGTGAACGTTATGCAGATAAGTACACAAAGGATACACTTTGCTTATTAGTAATAAATTTAAATACACTACCATATGTAATATCAAATATTAATTAAAAATAATAAATGTATTGCTTATTAAAATCTATGAATTTGAAATAGTCTTAGTGATTGCATTTCACATATTTAAATTATTTTTGGTGCCTTTTGTTGGTTGTCATCCGAAAATACGAACTCAATTATTAAGTATACATCATTCATTGATGATTAAATTTTCTACACAAACACATTTTAATTACTTCACATAAAACAAACAATTTCTAGCATGAGTGATAAATTTTTGGTTGCATAAACATTATTAATCTCCATTGGGTGATTTCTCGTATTTCCTTTGACTTTTGTAATTTACCTTTCTTGCAGATATAACATAATGGTCCAAAATCACCAACAAAAGAGCAAAATACAACACTCCTGAATCACTACTATCTATATTGTTTTAATATTTTTTAATAAATAAAGTAAATTTTACATGACTAATAATTTTCTTCATGACTAAAATTGCAGGTCAGTTTATTTGATTTTTGCTACTTGACATTGGAAACCCAATAACATCATTACATTCTACACATTAAGTAAGAAAAGTTGTCTGACAAAAAAAAACCTTTAAAAGTAAATCAAATCATATTCTACACACTATTTCCAATCTATAAGTGACAAAAGAAAACTTTTTGCAACTTTACTATAGACTTTTGTTCAAGTAAGAAGTAACTTTTCTCCAATATAAATATTATAACAATAAGTAATAACTTTTTTAAAATAGCCAAAGACCATATTGCATTTTCATCACAACACCCAACGTCTCCTTCTCCTCATTCCAAACCATTGTCCAGTCTTAAGTTTTCAAAGTAGATTATACTCCAACATCTTCCAAGTAATCTGCCCAAACGTTCAAGTAAAAAACCAAACTATATGCTCATAATACTCTTCCTAGACGTTAAATTTCTCCAAGTAATAATAACTTTTCTTCTTCTGTTTGACATTCTCAAAGTAATCTGTTCATCTTCATTTCTTCTTTTCTTATTATGTTTAACATTGTTAATAATAAATTTTCTTTCATTCAGCCAATGCTATTAACTTTCCTTCCATAAAGTCAGAAGTTTTTTCATAATGTCTTACACCAGAGTTTGACCATAAGGTAAGTTAGTTTATTTTGTCAACATATTCATCCTCAAAAATCATTGAATATATTTATATATGTTCTATATTTTTTATCATTTTGTATTTTCGCTATTTGTAATATTGTTTAAATTTTGATACAACATTTTATATGATAAACTAGATTGTAGAGCACCATTTTGAAGTTTCTTAAACCATAATTTGCATTTTGGGTAAGTTATTATATTTACTAATTTATAACTATCATTATAGTTTTATTGTGTGACTCTATTGGTTTGCAATTATTTTTTCTGTCAAGTAGGCATTTATCTTTAAGCATGCACAACCAAAATTATCACAATCTGTATATAAACTCAACTGAGACATGCATCCCACATACACCAGTATATAAACTATAAACCGTAAATTTCATCCTCCAAACTAAAAATTATCACAAACATGTGACTGAAAATTATGGAAGACATTAAAAAATTTCGAACAATTTAAACTGTCAATTTTCGAACAATTTTGGGTAAGTTATTATATTTACTAATTTATAACTATCATTATAGTTTTATTGTGTGACTCTATTGGTTTGCAATTATTTTTTCTGTCAAGTAGGCATTTATCTTTAAGCATGCACAACCAAAATTATCACAATCTGTATATAAACTCAACTGAGACATGCATCCCACATACACCAGTATATAAACTATAAACCGTAAATTTCATCCTCCAAACTAAAAATTATCACAAACATGTGACTGAAAATTATGGAAGACATTAAAAATTTTCGAACAATTTAAACTGTCAATTGTCAACGTAAGCTGAAGTGTTATGATCTTGCAAATGATAAAAACACATGAAAACTGAAATGAAAACAACATACCAATACTCGAAAGTTCACACAAAAATGAATACAATATCTAGCTCTTAACTGAAAAATGAAACTTAAATTGGAGTTCACACAAAGTACAAAAAACTAAAAATTAATTGGTTTTCTATCAATCAAGATTCATGGACTTATAGGTATTTGAGTTATGTGGGCAGAACATAATGGGTATTGATAAGTATTTATTCAATTATTCTTGATATATAACTATAATGGACGAGTCAGGTGACCCAGACAAAGACTTGAATCCATCTTTTTTGACAATGAGTCTGTCCATTTTAATCAGGTATGTCCCCTTTTATTTATATGGATGGGTCAGACCGGTCCCTAAATCATTAGGTTGAGACGAGTCTATAAGTCGAGTTGAGTCTTACTCACCCCTAAATGAGACACAACTTGAGATAAGTGATCTCTGTACGTATCTTGCCTCTTTCAACTTACATGGCTGTTTTTTTCTCTCTATCAGCTAGTGTTCAACTCTCATCAATTCTCTACAAATTTGCTTCCCGATCATGCCTTATCCACTGGCCCTAACAGAGAATGTGGTATTTTAATTATGTCGTGGATAGCGAATCCTTTAGTTGGGAAATCATGAGAGTGATAAAAAGAATTTATCTCTTCTCTTTCTTTCCCTCACCTAACCATTTTTCATTATAAAAAATACATGTTAGCGCTATTATGGGTTTTGCTTTGCGGCCCCTTATGGAGTTATGGGTTGTTGGATGCTGTTTTTATAAAAGAATGGTAACCCATATACAACAGGTGTTAAAGTATTATTACTTATAATTTTAGAGAAAAAGTTGTGTACCGTATTAATTTTATAAATTTTCATTATATCATCTATTATTAATTTGAAATATTTTTTGAATAGTCGATAATGATTAAATTTTTATATTGTCAGTATACAATGATAATTTTAATGTTGGTAGAGAGAAATAGAGAATTATCTCTTCATGACCTGAGCTGCAGCTCCAAAAGTTGCATCAAGTTTCAATTATAGGAAAAGTTCAATGTTGGGTGCAGTTTGTATTTGTTTATTGTGACGCTTTATGTTTTTCTAATGTTTCTGTCTAGAACACATTCAGCTCTCATAAGCACAAGACCACCCTCCAAACTGCCACAACACCGTCCTAGAACGTGTCTCCCCGGCACTAGAACACGTGTTTTGGTCGTCTTCTTTAAGCCCCCAATCTTCTCATTAGTTTTTAGAGAAAGACTTCATGAAAACGTATTTATATAGATATAACTAATTAAATCATGACAACACATTAAAAATTAAAAATTAATTAAAAATTAAAAATTATTATTAAATAATAATATTAATAGACATAAATATATGTGTTTCCAAAAATATATGTATTTTATTATGTCTTCATATAAATTTTTCTCTAATCTTTATTAGGCAAATTTTCATGTTTTTATTTGGTATGCACTGATTAGTAGCGAGAGTGCTACCTAAGGTGTTGGATTCATTGCAGTAAGGTGAGTTTGTGTGGTTGATTTCATATTTTTATGTGATATTTATCAATGCTTTTGTGGGTGGTTCATTTCATAAATATTATACTCATAAAGAGAAAAAGATGTATACACTACTAGTATAAAAGTTTTCTACATTATTATTATATTATTTATCATTCATTTTCAATCATCACCTCTTCAAAAAAATTATACCAATGAATGGTGAATAATACACTCACAGTGTATAAATTTTTACATTATTAATGCATAAATTTTATGATAATGAAGTATCTCCTCATACTATAAGATAATTTTTCTCCTTAAATTCATTGACTGTTTGACACGTGCAATATTTCACTTCTCTCTATAAGTTTTTATTTTAAAATATATTATAAAAAATAAGACATATGTCAAACAGTCAAAAAATTTAAAAGATAAATTATCTCCTACGAATATATATTTTATTCTCAATTTTATACTCTTTAGAAAAGCAAAAGAGGTGATAACTCCATATCAAACGTTGGAAAATGCTTTCTTACATTCCAAATATATCATCCATGTGATATATTTGTATATATAATCTAAGTATAATTAAATGTAAATGATATCTATATTATCTATACTATATATAAAGGCAAAACATGATATAACTTCCACTATAGTGTAATTTTCATTTCCTATTTTGCCATTTACATTATTTAATTTGTAATAAAAACCATAAAATCCTAATTAACCAACACCAACACATTAATTATCCACATCTCTCACTATAAACTAAACATTATCACAAACACACAAAAATTATAATATAAAGTACACTTAATACAACAAATATATTCTAATTATAAAAATGAAATATATAAATTAAATATGTAGTACCATGCAATATTGACCGACAAACACACAATGCATGTACACACTAGTTGAATTTTGTAATTAAGAGGCAAATATGTAATTGAATATGCATAATTTTTATATTTTAATTTTGTCATTTACATATCCAATATTTTTATGTTTGCTTCGGTAACATACAAGTTCTAATAATTTTCAACCACAAGTTGCAAATGATTTTGTAATATATAAGTTGCATAACACATAAAAAGAAATGAAATTTAATTGAATTTAATACATTTCCTTAACTCTTAGGAACTTTGACAAATTTGTAGGTATAAGTTGAGAAATTTATAAAAAACATTGTATATACTTAATATCAAAAAATAAGAATACGAGTCCGGGAGTGCAAATCGACATACTAGTAAACATAAATATAATATTATTGATATCATTTTTCAAACAAACGTGGTTCCATCTAGTATGGTCTTCTCATTTATATTTGCGACCCACAAAAGCTGACTCCACTACACCAACTAGACAATCTCAAAAGTTGGAGCTTCAAAACAACGTGCTTTCAAAACGATTTTGAAAACAAAGTGATACTAGGGGACACATTCTCTAAAGATGTTGGATCCTCATCAAAAAGGCTTGAACTAAATTTGAGACCGACACAGCAATGTAGGGTAATGTAAAATAAGTTAGACATGTGTTATTAAGGAACCCAGATCTTTTTTGGAATGAAAATGATAACATGTGATATAAATTTTTTTTTAACCATTCAGATTTTAATTATTTTTAAATATAAAATTTCAATACTAGTAAAGTCTAGTAGTGGAGAGGATTTCAATCTAGTAAGTGCCAACAATGTTAGGGGTAGAAATTCCACCTACAAAATGTTTGTTGAATAATTAAAGATATTTCATCTTAAAAAAATATGGATTTAATAAGTTTAAAGTCATGATAAAACTAAGGACTACCCATATATATCCTAAGTTGGGTGAACCATGATAAATTTTGTGTTTGTCATTTACTTCTCATCTAATTGTTTTCACCTTGATCAGAAATGATATACCTCTAAGCTCTAACTAAAAGGTGTTTTCAAAATCAAACTTAATGTCTTAAACAACCTAATCATGTGTGTATTTTGAAAAATATTAATGTCTGAAAATAAACAAAATTCTTTAAAAGAGCAAAAAGTTTAAATTAATTTTTTATTTAATAATATTATAATATGTGAAATTCTGTAAGAGTTAATCGATTAATACTATATTTAATTGATTAACTGTGTAAGAGTTAATTGATTAATATTGTAGTTAATTGATTAACTAATTAGTTAGTTCAGTTTATTAAAGTAAACTTTACATCGATAATTGATTAAACAACATAGTTATCTTATTAACCGTTTAAGTTTTTTGTTTTAGTAGTTGTTGTATATAAGTAACCGTTAGAAATGTTACTGCTGAATCTTGGACCTTATCGGTGATAGACATTATTTTTAATCCCGTAGTTGTGTTACATTTACCATGATCATAAATAAAAAATAGTGCCCATGTTGCTCAAATCAAAATCTGGTAATAGGTTTGGGGGAAATCTCATATTTATAAACAGTGACAAAAAAATGTCACGAGAATATGTATGCCAAGGGTCTTGTGATGTTGCATGCATGACAACTTTGTGGTTCACTGGAATTCCATGTGAACTGTGTAACCTTCACGAGACTCCCACATTTCAAAAGTCGAATCCTATAGAAAATAAAATTACACAAAGCTGCAGACAAGTATTTTTCTTCTTCTCAAGAGTTGTGCTATCTAGCACCATAATTTTTTATAATACAAGAAGAATATCTGCAGTCATAGTTTAGTTCTCACCCTATCCTTTTAATATTTTATATTTATTTATATTTTAGGAAATTGAGGCCTATTAACTACTTTTCCTCATTTTTTTGCTTTTATTTTATTAAATAAAATGTAATAATGATAATTGTGGGTTATTAGAAATTATTTAGCCAATATATTATAAATTATCAATACTAAGTTGGTTTAGTAGTGTATGACCCTGCTAGATCTCTAGAAAACTAAAAGGATAAGAGTTCGATTCCTCGAAATGACATTTGTTGAAAGAGGCAGTCACATACTCCAAAAGATATTAGTTTCTCACCAAAAATGTAAGGGGATACACTTAGTAGTATCAAATCTTAATGATAAAGTTTATTTGCATGTGTGTTAGAGTGACAATTAAAAAGAGTTTTACACATTGTAACTACATTATTCACCATTTATACTTAATTATTATTAATCTGCAAAAAAAAATAATACAAATGAATGATGAATGATTATAATTTACTGAATATGTATAAATTTTATTTTATACTGATTGTGCATAAATATCTTTATAAAAAAGAATATATCACTGATGAATAAAAAAATTTCTCAAGAGAACAAGGTGAAATTAAGTGTAGTAAAGGTGCAAAATATCAACATTTAAAAGAAATTATCATCTAATTAATTCATGATGAGTTGGTCCAGTGCATTTGAACCACAAGTATTTATGTAATATTAAAAGGCTAGGTTTGAATCTCTGTAAATAATCACATTGAAGGATGAATAATTGTTTCATTCTTAGAAGTTAGAATGAGGCAAACCATTTAATTTCCACCACCATTTAAAAAGATTATGAAAAAAATGTCATCTAATTAGAAGCTTTTGTATACATCTCAAGAATTTTATATGTGATCAAATTAAGGATTCTCAATTGTGGGTGGCTACTTTTGTTGCTTTTCACCCGACCATTAGTCCATTTAGTCGCACGTTGTGTGATTCATCATGTTTGAAGAGAGGGACATGATTCTTTCCAATACTAGATAATCCCATAATATATAAGGTCAATATAATTTTAGTAATTTTTAAAATTATTTTTATTTAAATATAATTTAAAATATAGATCGTTAATTTTTTCTTATAATAATACATGTATGATTTTCACTCAGCACTATTAGATCTATATTATTGAAATTTTGAAATATATTACTGTAAAATCTTACTAAATCCATAAGTATTATATTAGATTTATAAATATTCACATACTCCAAAATATATTAATTTATTATTTATAAGATGAAAATATACCATTAATTAACACTCGTTTTTTTTAAATAAAGTTTTTTTACTGCTGCAATACCAATTTTATGCACAGATGATCAAATTTTCACTGCAGAGTGAATCAGAAAATGTGCCTAAAGGAAACTTATATGAGATTTACAGTCTAAATAATAAAACGACAAACAACACAAAGATGTCTGAAACAAAGAATCCGGATCCTGAAATATTAAACCTTTGCCACACAAACATAAATAGTTTTATATATTTTACGTAACAAAATTAAAGAAAGATATGCGTATCTATTTATGTCAAGAATTAATTTTGTACAAACTTGACCAAAGCACGTCAATATATATAAATTATAGTCAAATCCATTTGACTATAAGCATTAGATAAGTTGAATTTTATAATAAAAAAAGATTGCATATAAATGAACGCATTAATATTTTTTTCCTGTGTAATCCATAAAATTTTGAAAAGCCTAAAATGATCCAAAAATATTAAATATGAGTCAAATTTATTATTTTAATATTTTTTATTACCCATATATAAATTATTTTGACTCACAATTTAATACTAGTTTATATTTTCAAAAATCAAAATATCACCTATATAATTTTATAAGAATCAAATTGAACATTCTCTTTACCAACGGATGTTGGTTCAAGTGGTACATGCTTGATTCCCCTTAAGCAAGAACTCGGGTTCGAGTCTTGTGGATGGAAAAAATGTCTGTTGGGAGAATTAGCCCCACTTACATGTGGATGTGTCTGCCTCGGACAGGATTGCCTCCAATGCGAGAATACCTGTGAGAAATCAAAAATTGAACATTCTCTTTAATAATTAATGGGGCAATAACATTGCTACTATGTAGTATGTAATATGTGGGACAAAGATTACATGTCCCATAATTTTCCTATCCCCTTGCCCTGGACAGTTTTTTCATTGGTTTGGGGACACCAAATGAGACATAAATGGGGACATGTGATCCCCATCCGTACTATGTGACATATGGGTGAGTGTGGTACATGTTGAGACAGGTTAAACATGTCCATCACCCTTCCTTAAATATTGATCATGTTAATTTTTAAACATGAACCCATCCCTAATTAATTAGGATGAAACATGTGAGTGACTGATCCAAAAATAAGACATGTCAAGTTCGGGTTGGTAAATGACAAAATGATAAAGGTAAAAGATTTATTTCTTATCAAGATGATTTGTGCCGCTTAATCAAATTAATATGATTTGATTCAAATTACATATTCTCGAATCTTTAATTTCTTTAATAATCAAACATTAATAAAAGCAAATTTTTAACTCATTCATTTTTTTTTGAATAATTTTGAAGAACGTTTTCTTGGGTCATACAACATTGAGTGTCCACAATAAAGAATAAGGATTATAAGTGATGTGACCTGTATATGTTGTATGAACTTGTAAGTATTTGAGTTAGTGAGCTGAACATAATGGATATTGATAGATATTTATTCAATTATTCTTGATATATAACTATAAGAGATGGACTGGGTGACCGGACATAGACTCAAACCCATCATTTTCGACAACAAGCCTGTCTCTTTTAATCGAGTATGTCCTTTTTATTTATTTGGATATATCAAACTTGTTCCTAAATCATCGGATTAAAACGAGTCTACGGGTCGGACCGAGTCTTATTCGCCCCTAAACTGAAGCCTACACTTTTAAACATAAGGTTGCATATTGTTAAGTTTGTGTTATCTTATTTTATAAAATAAAGTGAGCCAATTGGTATAAATAAACAAAAACAAATAGTCACATCATATTTTATTGATAAGACTCATCATAATTAGGCTTTTTTTCTAGTTTGTCATATGTATTCTCTTACTAGAGGCAATCATGTCTGAGCCGAGAATATCTATAGATATGTGGGACTAACTCTCCTAGCGAGTATTTTTCCATCCACAAGACTCGAACCTCAGCTATTGTTTAAGGAGAATCAAACATGTATCACTTGAATCAACACACCTTAATTATAATTAGGCTTTTTACGTATGATGTTAGAAATTTGATTCTTCTTACCATAGTATTATAGATTCACTTGGTTATATAAAAATTAAATATTGAATAGAGTATTAGTAATTGTCTAATTAAAAAAATGAACTATGCCAATTTTATAAATCATTAATCAACCTCTTTAATGAAATTTTCTTTTAGCAAATGTTTTTTTGTTAGTTGACATTTCACTATCACTTCACTCCTTAATCCTTACCTAACTATTATATCATCTTATAACTTAGGGTATTTACCATGGCATGTAACAACTATTAATTCACGAGATGAGTTAAATTTGGCCCGACATTTCATTTTGCTTGAGTATATTAGGTACTGCAGAATGCAAATAATGATGATAGATGATGGTGCTCTATGTGATAGCATGAATTACGATTAATTATTAAGGTCATGTTTACTTGTTTCCTGCATGTTTGCGTCAACTGCGGAGTCCAGTGTTGACTATAAATGGGTCAAATTCATGTATACATGTATATCTTATTTTCCCCTCCTTTTCGGGAAAGATTGTTTTCAAATTAAATTTTCTCAATCTGTTTGATGGAATCAGGTTTGTTACATTATTTTGAATTCGAGTTTTACTTGTGAAATTTTTCAATAAGAAAGTTAACCAACTATGTTGTAAATATTTTCGATTCAAATATGATAAACTATCGTAAAAAATAACTATAACTAGAAAAAAGATTAACGATATGTTTACATTAAATTCATCTGTTTATTTGGTTTTACTCACAAACTATTTTGCCATCGTGAGTTTGTGGGAGTTGAGACTTGAGAGCGGCGATAGGTGTTGAGAGTTACAGTTAGTGAGTAAAGAGGAAGATGATAACAAGGAGTATTTTAACTAAGATGGATAATGTTAGTGTTATATATATATATATTTTGTTAGTATAAAGATTTATATATAATTGATATATTATTTACTGTTTTTGTTTTTGAATAATTAATGATGATAAACAATTTAATGATCCAGTGCATACTCTGACTAACTGAGTGATAACAATATATAAAACTTATAGATGGTCAAAACATTTATTTTTTTAAATTTTAAGTAATAGTAGCAATAATTTTTATATAATAATAAGAGTTTAAGATTTATGGACTAACAATATAAAATCAATGCATCATATATCATTTATTCAAATTATTTTTTCTTACCTACATGACATAATTTCTACTTACCTATTTTGTTTTTACAATTAATAATTATTACAATATTTTTCCATACAATAAAAAATATAAATAGATGTTAAAGAAAATTACCTCCACTAAATATATCAAACCATTGATGCAGTTTTTAATAATATCAGAATTCATTTTTATATTTTTATTAAAAAAATTATACTATTATATACACAAAAAAATGATATAATTGTCCAAAGTAAAATATATAAAATTAATAGTTGAATTCTAAGAAGTAAGAATCCTGATAATTATATCAATAATAATAAAACAGTCGAACCTAAGTTTAAAAAAGAGAAGATCAGGTGTGGAATAAATTGGAGGCTCAGCAGCTGTGTACAGCTAAAAGAGGGTGCCACCTGCTGCATGGTTAGGATGGTTCATGTGCCTTGAAAAACTTACACGACATTTCTCTCACTTACTCTCTCTATTCATTCACTTTATATTTCTATCCTCTAAACTCAGTCATTTACTACTACTAATTCTTTCCCAACTGCTCCTCTCACGTATTCCAAACCCACCTCTTCTAAACTCTCCCTTTCCCAGGTTTCTCATTTCCCCATTCTTTCTCTCTTCTCTTTCATTTTAATGCTCTTCTTCTCTCTCCAACTCACCGCCCCCCGTTCTTTTTTCATTTAATTATTACAAAATGAGTTTCTTCTGCGAAACGGTAAGGTTGCATGTCTTTTGTCACTCATAGATAAGATTGTATCATGCACACCTCGAAAAAAATGTATATAGTATCGGTTAATATTTTTTGCACCTAGGTTAATATTTTTCGTATTCTTATACATTTTAGACTACTAATGCAATTTGCAACCAAGTCCCGTAAGGTTATAGTTCAAATCCTGAAAACATTTTTTTTTTTTCTCTGTCTACATCAATTACGACCAGCCCCACTAGGTGGAGCCTCTTGTACTGGTCTCTCGGTTTTTTAGTGAATTAGAAAATCTTATATAGGAACAGTCTGTACTATTTTATGTACTTAGTTTTGTTGATCGGAATGCAGGGAGGGGATTTTGCTCTGAGGAATTAGCTACTTGTGAAATTTTTTGGTACAGTTGAGTGAACGTATATATGCCTGGGAATAAGTATAACGGTCATTTGAATCATCGCATTCCAGGTCGTGTTGAACGGCTTTTAAGAAATAGAGAGTTAAGAAAAAGCAGTAGGGGTAGCCATTTGAATGAGAATGAGCAGCGGATAAGAGAAGACGATGATTTTTATGATGGTGAATGTTTTATTGATGGGGCCAAAGCAGCAAGGATGCTTGCTGAGATGTGTCAAAGGCAAGGTGTTAAACAAAGGCTTTTGGTCGTGGCTAATAGGCTGCCCGTCTCGGCGGTTAGGAAAGGTGAGGATTCTTGGTCTTTGGAGATAAGTGCAGGTGGCCTGGTGAGCGCACTTTTAGGTAAGCGCTGTGACGATGCTGTTAATTCTTTAAGTATTTGTTCTTGAGTAGATAGATGATCAAATTAGTCCATGATAGATGATATAACTTAAATGATGGAATTTACTCTTGAAGTCCTTCGATGTGAATTCTGTCATTCAATTTAGTCGTTGTTCGCTGAAGGTAGTCCTATTCTTAGGAACTAATTTGAATGATAGAATGCATGTTAAAGAACTTTAGGAGTGGGTTTTGTTATTTAGGAGTTCATATGATGGATACAATGTGTATTTGAGGGACTAATTTGATCATTTACTCTTCCTTTTATCCTTGTAAGTGTGACATCATTTTTCTTAGTGGGTTGTGGGTTCTAACTGCTATGAAGCTTGCATTTTGAAATGAACTTCTCCTTATCAATAAAGGGGTATCTAACATGATTGCTTTCTTTAACAAAGGTGTGAAGGAGTTTGAGACAAGGTGGATAGGTTGGGCCGGTGTTAATGTGCCAGATGAGATTGGACAGGAGGCACTTACTAAAGCATTGGCTGAAAAGGTACCGAGTTTGTGGCTTAGTCTGACTCGAATAACTTTTGCAACGATAAGGTTGTTTACCTTGTGACCTAGAGGTCATGAGTTTAAATCCTGGAAACAACCTCTTCACTTGCAATGGTAAGTTGCATATATCTACTCTCTCTGGACTCCACTAGGTGGGAGTCTCGTGCACTGGGTCACATTTTTTACTATATGTCAAATAATTTATGAATTTTGTTGTCCTCTTGCTATTTAAACTGCAGAGGTGTATCCCTGTATTTCTGGATGAAGAAATTGTTCACCAATATTATAATGGCTATTGCAACAACATCTTGTGGCCCCTTTTCCATTACCTTGGACTTCCACAAGAAGATCGCCTTGCCACCACGCGTAGTTTCCAGTCTCAGTTTGCGGCATATGAGAAAGCAAATCAAATGTTTGCTGATGTTGTGAATGAGCACTATGAAGAGGGTGATGTTGTTTGGTGCCATGATTACCATCTCATGTTTCTTCCAAAATGCTTAAAGAAATATAACAGCAACATGAAAGTTGGATGGTTTCTCCACACCCCATTTCCATCTTCTGAAATTCATAGGACACTGCCTTCTCGTTCAGAACTCCTGCATTCTGTTCTTGCAGCCGATTTAGTTGGGTAAGTCCCAAATTGTTTCCTCAGAGCCTGTGATAGTTTGGGAGGTTATACAAGGAGGGAAAATTTTGAGAATGCCTAAACAAAGTGTATTTCGAATGAAGAAATTCTTGTGTACTTTGAGGGTATTACACCAATCCAATAAAAACACAACCCATTAACAAGAATAGGAATATATGCTATTAGACTAAGTTACTGTATTTTATAATAATTTGTAAATAAGATTTGAACTGTTGATTCATTAGTTCAAATTGATTCTAAGCATTCTGTAATTTCCAATTTAGTTTGACATCATCTTTCTTATTTCTTTTAGGTTCTATGCCTTTTATTTCCCTCCTTTATGCAATGTATTGCCTTCTTTGGTTTAATCAATTTCATTTTTCTACTATTGTCATTGTTTCTGATTTGGATGTCTAAATTTTCTTGAGCAGTTTTCACACCTACGATTATGCACGGCATTTTGTTAGTGCTTGTACTCGTATCCTTGGACTTGAGGGTACACCTGATGGGGTTGAGTATCAAGGGAAGCTGACTCGAGTTGCTGCAGTAAGTGGTCATAAATTTGTCAATGAGCTAGCTCTTGATTTTACATTTGAACACTCGTCAAAGATTTATTGAAAATTCAACAAATTTTACACTAGACTTTACCTATTAAAAGGGAAGGGGAGGAATATAAGAAAATTCTTTCATGAAAATTTTCATTTTATTCTTGAACCCATGACTAGAATAAGCATAGAATTAAAACTTCTTATTTACTAGTACTGTTGCTCTTTTATGTCAGTTTCCAATTGGGATAGATTCGGAACGATTTATACGTGCACTTGACCTTCCTCCAGTCCAGGATCACGTCAAAGATTTACAAGAAAGATTTAAGGGCAGAAAGGTGTGTCGTTTACTTTATAGCAAACACTTTTTTATAGCATATAATCTGTTGTCCTTCTTGATTATTTCAGATTTATCATTCTTACTTTACATTCTTTATAAGGGTTTTGTTCTTAGTGTGAGCAAATTAAATTCTTTGAAGTATTGGCAAGATAAAATTTAGGTCATACTATGAAACATATTGGATGGAAGGGGAAGAGAAAATGGTGTTAAAAACATGATACTATTGCTTGGCCATAAAAACTGTCTTCTTTGTTATCTTTCATAGAATGGGAAAATTAAATATAACCTCTGTATGCTATATCTCTAAACACAATAAAATACAGTATGCTACCATTACTCATCATTATTTGACTATAGTATCACCGCCTTCAATTAGTAGTATAGCCATCGCTTAACAATAACTCATGATAGACTCTATTCTAGGTTTGCAGGGATTTGTTGCCAGTTGTGTTCTCCTCTTGTTAATATCAAATAGAATAATGATCTTTGGGTAAACAGTTAACTGATTAAGTGAATTAAAAAATTTGCTTCATCTTTTTTCTTTTTATTATGAAAAGAAAACTCATTTTTTCTATTATTAATTCAAGAGGACTGAAAGTGTTAGCAGATAATCTTACTATAATTCATTTTTATTTACATCCTTCTTCCTATCTGTCTGTCTATACTCTATAGAAAGCTACTATTTTTGTTAGATATAAAATCATTCACGGGCCTTTACCATATAATTTAAGATTTGCGAGAGTTGTCCATGACATGATATCTAAGCCTCTAAGACCAAATGGTCAAGAGTTCACTCCTTGCTGCATGTACTCTTCTGGTGATTAAGTGCTGAATTTAGCACTAGGCAGTGTTTCCTGTGGCCTTGTGCAATGTTCACGCTTTACTCCCAAAGGGATCTTGCGTGAAGGAGTGTGTTTGATGTAGAATCAGTCATGAGCACCTACCAGTTAAGCTTTTAGGGAAAGTTGGTACTGAATAAGGAGTTATTTTTCTTTTTTATTTGATTGGAAAATGAGACTTTTAATTTATGCCGCTAACTGTATTTGGTTCTATCAACTGACTTATTGCTTAACCTTTTTCTGTGTTGATAGGTAATGTTAGGTGTTGATCGCCTTGATATGATTAAAGGAATCCCTCAGAAACTTCTAGCCTTTGAAAAATTCTTGGAAGAGAATGTTTATTGGCGTGATAAAGTTGTTTTGCTTCAAATCGCTGTGCCAACCAGAACAGATGTTCCTGAGTGTATGCTGCTTATATTATTTGATTTCTTGTGGCATCTTCACTATAGTTGTATTCAAAATAGGCTTCTCTATTCAACTTTCCTGTTGTCTATACATGTGGAAGATCTTGTTTTTAAAATAAATATCTTCTGGCATCAACACTACAGTTGTCTTCAAAATAGGCTTTTCTATTCAATTTTCCTGTTGTCTATACAAGTGGAAGATATTGTTTTTAAAATAAAAGAAGGATCTAAATTTTTCTATTTTAGTGTTGTCTGTACTAGTATTTTCTAGAATTTTATTGGGACAAACGAACAAGTCTTTTGTACCTGAAAGAACACGAACAAATTCTTTCCGATATCTATTTTATATAAGAACGGTTGTTGGCTTGAAGTATTTGGTTTTTTTTCAAATACACATATAATGTTTTCATTTATATATAATGAGTTCACAATCATTATAATGTGCTCATAGTACTATTATTATGCTACATTCAGTTTGCATCATTTGTACTTAATGTTTATGTCACTGGTCTTGAGTTTTACTGCTGTCTATCTTACAATTTGTTTGAGATACTCTTTTCCTGGGGGAACATACATAACTAGCATGTGAATCCTGTGCTCATTTTTCTTTTGATTTTGGTATTGTCTTTTCTTCTTTCCTGAATCATGACTGGAAACTTTATTTCTTGCATATTTATAGATCAAAAGCTTACAAGCCAGGTTCATGAAATTGTTGGTCGCATCAATGGCAGATTCGGAACATTGACTGCTGTTCCTATACATCATCTGGTGCGTTCTTAACATGTTGATAATCTGATCAAAATTATATTAATGCTGACTTTCCATCATGAACAATACAAGGATTTATTCTTTCTTAGTTATTGGATAATCTGGTCCTGCTTGTGTATAATTCTTTTAATCTTCGTCATGCTGCCTGTTTATCCTAACACCTTCGTAACGAGGGAAATAAGAAGAGATCGATCTGTGGAATGAAAATTAGGATCCATATTAACTTGCTTGTGAAACAAAGAGTTATATGAAAGGAATGAAAATGAGGAAAATATTTATCTCCAATGCTGCCAAAATCAATCTCTCTATCAAAAATGGAAAGATAAGAAAGAAACTGTTAAACTCACACACATGCACATAGCCACATTAAGATCTATCCAAATTACACAATAATCCTTATTTAAAACACCATCTCAATAATCGGTTTTTATGGTATTTGTTCATTTTGTTTTATTTTCATTTCCGTCATTTAGATGACATCCAATTCGAGAGGGAAAATAAGGGTTTGCTAGGTTTGTTTTCTGTTTTCAATTTTAGCTGATATGTTATGTTTTTAATTACAAAAATGCTACCTTGTTTCATGTTGTTTCCTGTTTTCATGTTTGCGAAGGAATGTAAAGCTCAAAATTTTCATTTTCCTTAATAAAATCATGACCTAAGGAAATTCATTTATTATTTTTTTACATTGGACCTCACACAATGATGTCTGAAGCTAACAATAATCAATGATTGAGGTTATGTTCTAGCTTTGAGCTTCACACGTTAGAGAATCCATGCTATTCTATATGAATGAGATTTGACATTTTTATATGTTTACTTTGATGATTGATCTGCATCTGTTATTTATTATTAATATTAGACTTACTGAATACTTAGCTAAGCTAAATAGTCTAACAAATTTGTTACTTCTGCAGGATCGCTCCCTTGACTTTCATGCACTATGTGCATTGTACGCTGTTACTGGTACAGCTTATGTGCCTTTACATTTATTTATTTTGTTTACCGTGACTGAAAACTTTCCTATGTATAACTTCTCTTGTCAAATTGTCAATCACCAGCATGAACGTAGTTTTGATGCTTATTTCTATATCTAAAATTGATGGTTACTTTTTCTGTGTGCTTTTGGAAATGGTTCTTAAGGCTCTTTTATTTATTATGAAATTAAAGAGGAAAGGGCCAGCTTTTTATGTTTTGCACTCAAATGCATGTAGTTCATTTTTCTTCTTTACCCTTTATCTATTAACTTACACACTAAAATGTAAAGGATTGGAAACTGCTTTGAGAATTTATGATTTTGCAGTGGTTTCCCTACCACTCAAACTGCAGACTGTATGTTACCATATGGTCTTAAAATCTAATTACTTCTGTGAAGCATCTGTAATATGCTAGTTTTCTTAATTCGCATGAATTCATTTTTGAAATTAATACAATGCAATCTTTGAAGAGTCTTAATGTTTTCGGGTACGCTTGTTGACATAATTATTCTCATTTGTTTTATGATATGACAACAATTTAAACAGTTTCAGTTCTTGCTGGTGTTTGATGCCTTGTTTGTAAGCTCCAAAAACAAAACATTTTATGAAATCAACCATACAATAGACATTGTAAGCCATTTTCAACAACTCAAGCCACTTTTACTTCCAAACACTTGCTTCAACTTCTTCCATTGGCCGCTGCTCAGTTTTCATCTGTATACCCTACTACTAGGTCATTACTGAACTTTTATGTATATTGTGTGAAATTAATGCCCTTCAAGATAGTTTAAGACTATATAATTTTGGGGGAAATGAAATTGTGTTTGATGTGGCTAGGGAACTTCCCCTAGTTTGTTAATCCCTGTTTTATTGCATATTTTCAAGAATTCTTGATTGTCTTGGGAGCATCGAAGTTTATTGCTGGTATTCAATTTTTTCGAATTTTCGGACAATGTATATTCATAATACTATTTCTTATGCAGACGTAGCACTGGTCACATCCTTGAGGGATGGAATGAATCTTGTCAGCTATGAATTTGTGGCCTGCCAGGAGAAAAAGAAAGGGGTTCTCATTCTCAGTGAAGTAACCACAGAGACCTAGTTTATTTAAGTTTTGAATTAGTTTCTCCGCTCAGGATATGTTATGGTTGATTATTGCTTAAATGTTTAATAGAGAATGGACTCAAAAGTTGGAAGAGTTAGTCTTGATAAATCCAACATTAATAATCCATGTCAGAGATATAAAATTGATGTTGAGCCTTCTCTTAATATGGCCTAGGAGATTGGAGAAAAAAAGAACTGAAGAATTGCTTCTGACTGGCTTCAGTCATCTTTTTAGGTTGTTGCCAATTATATTTTTGAGGACAAGAGTGAGACGGCAACAAAGAAGTTTAAGCATATATAGTGTCCGTTTCATATCCGTTCAAATGAAACTATCACCTCATATACATCACGCTCTCTTGTTATCTTTCTGCAATGAGTATTTCTACCAGTACTTATTTTCCTGCAACATTTGATCGGATTTGTCAACTCCCGTCATGGTTCATAATGGCCATGTTATATACCCATCATAATCAATTTATGAAATCAAACTATATTTTATTGTTTAAAGTGTCTTAAATAAATGATAATTTGGGATCATACTTTCATCTGTGGTATGGATAAATTGTACTTTTCCAAATTTCTGTGACCCGACACCTGATATTTGCCATGCTTCTTGTAGTTTGCTGGCGCAGCACAATCTCTTGGTGCTGGGGCAATTCTAGTAAATCCATGGAACATCACAGAAGTTGCTGATGCAATTGGCAAGGCTCTAAATATGCCATCCGCGGAAAGAGAAAAGAGACATAAGCATAATTTTCTTCATGTAAAATCTCATACTGCTCAGGAATGGGCTGCAACTTTTGTTAGGTATGCATTTACATGTTAGTCTATTGAGTATCTTTCCTTACATACTAGAAGTTTGTCATTTATAATGAGTGTAATTGATCCTTTTAGAGCATGTTGACTTATCCTATCTGATTAAAAGTTAGTCTGAAATTCAGACCACGCCATAATCCTGGTGATTGTTCGCTAATCTATTGGAAGCTGTTTTTTGTTCTTGTTACCTTACCTAATTATAACCATAGCTTTGTATGTATCTTAGAGCTTCAGTTGGTAGTGATAAATCTGCGGAGCAATGCAGATATAGTCATGCTCAAATACGATGGTTATTTAAGTGTGGCTTTTTGTATTTTTAGGAATAGTGGAAAGACATGATAATGTGTCACTCTAATTTTTACTGAAATGTTGTAGTAAAGAATATGACTCTTGCATTAATTTGTAGAAGAGAAGAGATCTATATAACTGTGATGATTGTTTGAATATTTGCAGCGAACTAAATGATACTGTTATCGAGGCACAACTAAGGACAAGGCAAGTTCCACCCAGGCTTCCAACCAAGACTGCAATTGAACATTATCTGCAGTCAACTAATCGATTGGTCATTTTGGTATGCTGTCTCACACTGAAGCTAGTGACTTCTCAGTTGTTACAACACTTCTTCATATTTCCTCCTTGTCTTTTTACTCATTACTTGAGTGTTTCCTACTAGCTATTACATGCTTCATTTCCTTGATATATATAGTGAAATAGAGAAGGCAATTGTGCATGAGTAGGGTATTCAAAAGCAATGTGCCAGATCAGTGCCTATTTGAATTCATTGACCTATAAATTATTGAGTTTAGGTAGAAAAGGAGGAAAAGAGAGAAAGGTGGGTTTCTATATTAGATTGATTTGAGGGATGAGCGAGTAAATAGGCAGAGGTCCCATAATTCATGGGAGAAGATCCTTATGGATGAGTGTATAGAGTAGAGCTCTACTTTGAGATCAATCGGATCCCAGATGAAGAGAAGCTAGAATTGTAGATACAGCGGTGGTATGCCTCGAAGGGAAGGCATTGAACTGGTACCAGTTGTGGGAATCACAAATGTTAGTGGCGGTGACATTAAATCTTGAGATTGAACAAATTGCATGATCATTTTAAAAACTGGTTATGTAATGGTAGTTTTAATTTTTTTACTAGTAATAAATCGCGAAGTCTTCCATGGCTTACTTTTTTGTGTGTTAACTTTTCCTTTTGACACTGGTTTTAAAAACTGTAGGGATTCAGTGGGACATTAACTGAACCAGTCGAAAAAACAGGTGATCAGATTAAAGAAATGGAACTCAAGGTGCATCCACTATTGAAACAACCCTTGACAGCCCTTTGCAGTGATCCAAATACCACAGTTGTTGTGCTCAGTGGAAGTGGCAGAAAAGTCTTAGATGAAGTAATTCCCCGTCCATAATGTTTTCTGTGAACTATCACACCCACTGTTAACAATTTCCTTTTACAGAACTTTGAAGAATATGGGATGTGGCTGGCGGCAGAGAACGGGATGTTTTTACATCCCTCAATGGGAGAATGGATGACGACAATGCCGGAGCATCTGACTATGGAATGGGTTGACAGTGTGAAGGTGCTCATTTTGAAGTTTAGATTCTTTTAATCTCCCTTTATTATTATCTCAACTTACATTGATTATGCTGTGTTTCAGCATGTTTTTGAGTACTTCACAGAAAGAACGCCCAGATCACATTTTGATTTTGAAGAAAGGGAAACTTCACTTGTATGGAATTACAAATATTCAGGTGCTCTTGACTTGTTATTTCATATTCTTTTAGTTTTTCCAGCTATCTTTCCAGTTTCTGATGTCCGACCCTTTCCTCTTGACTACACAGATGTTGAGTTCGGAAGACTTCAAGCACGGGACATGCTGCAACATCTTTGGGCAGGTCCAATTTCTAATGCTTCAGTTGATGTTGTTCACGGGAGTCGATGTATCGAGGTCCGAGCTGTTGGTGTCACAAAGGTGACCTCTCGTGTTTCTAATAATCGACTTCTCGTAGTATATTTCTGCCTGAATAAAAATGCATATTTAAATGTCCACACTTAATTCATTTTTCAATCAGGGAGCAGCTATTGATCGGATCCTGGGCGAGATAGTCCACAGTAAATCCATGACATCACCAATTGATTATGTTCTGTGTATAGGACATTTTCTGGGGAAGGTGAACTAGATTTCATTCAATATTAATATGTTCTGCAAGTTACACTTTTTATGTTGTTTATTGTGTTTTTATATCCTTGTTTCCTATAATATGCAACACTGTTTAATTTATTATATCATATAATTGTATGATTTAACATAAATGGGCTAACAGGATATGGCATCATTGATTGTAACAGGATGAAGATGTTTACGCCTTTTTTGAGCCAGATCTTCCTTCTATCGGCGTGTATCATCCACGATCTATGGTAACAGATGGAGTAAAGTATCCTACTGAAAGGAAACCCTCTTTGAAGACCTCAAATATTAAAATTGCAACAAAATCATCACAAAACAAGGCACAAAAGCCATTGTCAAATTCTGAGAAGAAAACAAGCAATCATGCATGCAATAACACACCAAGAAGGCCAACTCCAGAAAGGGTATCATGGAACGTGCTTGATCTTAAGAAGGAGAATTACTTTTCTTGTGCAGTCGGCCGAACTCGAACGAATGCTCGGTATACACTTGGATCATCGGATGATGTCGTTGCATTTCTGATGGAACTAGTGGATGCATCTTCAAATTCTTCACAATTGAGTTAAAGAACAGTTAAAAATTTTGTACCTAGAGATAGGGATACTTCAAATTTTGGAACATGGGACACTCTTCACAGTCCCTTTAAGTGTTCTACCCATAGAAGTGGGGAGACAAGAATAAAGCTTTTCTTTTTATCTAGAAAATAGAAAAAAGATATTGATGTATCCCAATTGGAACATAGAGAACGTAGGCATTTTACTGAAAATCTTGTAATTGTGCTTCATTTAGATAACTTTATCCCCTCTTATGCAAATTGGTGTTTTTTGAAGAATGTAATATACATGTATTGTCAGTGTAAAGATTTTTACACAGTTAGTACATTTTTCATTTACATTATTTTTTTTGTATGAATCAATGATAATTAAATATGAATAGTTAATGATATAGTAACAGTGTATAAAATTAATACAAATGATATATATATTTTTTTCTCTTTTCAAATTATTTTCTTGCAATGTCATGGATTTATGTAAAAGAGTCTGTTAATAATGCAATGGATGGCGAACAACATTGCATTGGTACAACTTTATCAAAATAGCTGTCTTTTATGGTGCAAATTGTTTCATTCAAAATCAAACATGTGGCATAGGAGCTCATAGATGGTTTTTAAGTTGATTCTTTTGTTTCAACTTTAATGGTGGAAAAAAAGCTTATATATCTTTTCATAGGAGCTCATAGATGGTTTTTAAGTTGATTCTTTTTCACCCAAAAAAGTATTATTCCCGTCATTTTCCTCCAACATCGATATAAAAGCATTTTCTAACTAATTCAAAAGGAAAATATTATCTGAACATCACTTTTCAACGAACATGCCGAAACATAAATAAATTCATTTGCAATTATACTTACAATCTAGCTTTCAAAGTTAGATCAAAACAACATAGAATGCATCAATCATGAATAATCAATTATATTGTTTTCTTGAAAACTAAGAAAAAATTTAAAAATCGAAAACAAATGAAATACTCCACTAAAGTAACTTTTACTGTTTTATTCTTATATTTAATTTTGAAATTATACTAAACTATTTTTTAACATTTGGGGATATTATCTAAACTGCAGGTAGAGCTTTCTTGGTACCTATTAAAATGTATAAGATTTAAAGTTTCAGTACAAATTCACTTTCAACCTTTTTTTTGAAAATCATTACAGTTTGAACTTACCATTGAGAGCGGTGTCATTAATACCATACTGATTATGAACTATCAAACTAATTAGGATATTAGTATGATGATATATCAAACATATTATATGATCTATGAGTTGGTAAATACATAATTATATTTGAGACAATTCTATTTGAGTTGAATATAATCACTATGCACAACACAATTCTCTAGCAAATATCTAACACAATTATATTTGCAAGAACTAGAACCTGAGAGCAAATTAGAATAACCCTATTAGTTTGAACTAAATGCTAGTTGGTCACTTTTGTATATATTTATACTAGTTGTAGTATATTTATTAAAAAATAATCAATCTTTTTATAAATATTTATTGGACGCATTCCTATATTTTTATACATTCTTCCTCTATCTTGTTTTAATATTCATCCTTGACTAAATGTGTCAACCAAACTAATATATGATTTAGGAGGATATTTAGCAAAATCATTTCTGCACCATAAGTCCAAACCATATATGTTATATATATATATATATCATTAGCTTTATGTTGATGAAATTGACATCAAACACGTGTTTTAGTTTAAAATTTGATAATTAGCTTCTCTTATTCCTAAGTTTTCATTCAACATTACAGACAAGCATCCAAGTACATCTCAATAATTCAAAATTGTAAACAACTTTTATTTTAAATTTTCATTCTAGATGAGTAACAAAAGAATATAATCTTATTCCATGATTTAAAAGTTTACTCACCACAAACTTTCAGATAACCAATACCCTATCTAATGCTATAACTTGGATAAAACTCTAGAAATGAAAGTTCAGGAAACATTCCTAACACAAGTGTAATACTAGCCACTTTCTACACTATGGAGCAAACAGTGGAATAATGAGTGATCCATGTATGCCCAACTCATAAATGCAATGTTCAAAACATGAAATTGCTTATTTCTTGTTTGGCTCAAAGACATGCTTGATAAGTGATTCCTTGATTGAAAGCAATTCTGGGAACTCTTTCTTCAATTTGGATGCATCCATCTCATTGTTGCTTCTAGGAGCAACTATAACCTTGGCTTGCTCTTCAAGTGTGAAGTTGGTCCACTTGAAGTTGGGGTCGATGTAATCCCTGTACATCTCAAGGATCTCATTATGGCTCACAACCCCGGGATTTGTGAAGTTCCAAATGCCCTTTAAGTTCCTCTTTGCCATCTCGATTGAAATAGGTAGAAGTTCGTCCAAAATAGTCATGCTGTTTGGGATGTTAACTACCTTGTTATAACGAGAAATCTTTGTAATGAAGTTACGAGGGTTGTTCAAGTCGGATGAAATCGGCATGCGAACCCTGAGGGTGCATACATTGTCATATTCTCTCAAGAGCTCCTCAACCTGATCAAAATTCCAATAAAAGTTAATAATTGAGATATTTCATAATCAAAAGGGAATGATAAAACCATATCATGTAAGAAAACTTACCATAGCTTTAGTTTTGGAATAGAAAGAGCCAATGAAATTGGGCTTGTCTTCCTCCTTATAACCAATTCCAGAGCCCTCGGGATGTGCTGCATTGTACTCAAATATGCACCCAGTAGCATAATTTATCACCAAAATCCCTTGCTCTCTGCAGACATCCGCCAATGTTAGAGTACCAGCAACATTAGTGCGGATGGTTTCTGTTTTATGAGATTCACACCAATCAACATTGGGTCTGCCGGTAACTCCAGCAGCATTAAAAACATGGGTTGGCTTCACATTCTGAAGATCGGCGATAAGTGAGGCACGATCCTCCAGACGCCCTTTTCCATATTCATATGGAATCCCTTGTTTTTCACACAATTTCCCCAGCAAACCCCCAATCCACCCAGTTCTACCATAGAGCAAAAACTTAAAAGGAGGTTTTTGTTGCGCGCCAGTGTTCTTGGTTGATGGGACAACCATTCTGGTATTAGATGAGCCAAGAGATGCAGGTTTTTCATCTTCAGATCCCTCAAAGTGTCTCTCCAAGCCACCAGGCATCATCAGCATCCTCGGATGAGGAAGCAGTGCTCCGGTTACATCACCCCACCAATCAGGATTCTGTGTATACCAGTCCATGGTTTTCTTCAATCCCTCTTCCCAAGTAGTCCTCTCAGCCCAACCCAAGTTCTTCAGCTTTTGATCATCGAGAAAGTATCTCTGATCATTGAACGGTCTATTCTCTACAAATTTTATGCTAGCTTCTCGGTCCATCGAGAAAAGTGTGCATATATCTTTGGCCACATCAATAACTCTCCTTTCCTTCTTTGTCCCAATATTGTAAACATGACCAACCTCTCCCTTGTGAAGGATAACTTCAAAAGCCTCTGCAACGTCTTCACAATATAAATAACTCCGCACATTAGAACCATCCCCGTGAATTGGAAGATTCTTTCCTTGCATAGCCAGAAGGATGAACTTTGGAATTAACTTCTCAGGAAACTGATTTGGCCCATAAACATTGTTGCCACGAGTCGTGATAACAGGTAATCCATATGACCTACCATATGCCATGACAAGCATTTCCGCCCCAGCTTTTGTTGCAGAGTACGGGTTTGTGGGAAGAAGTTGAGAAGCCTCATGGTTTCCGACAACAGCATCCTCATCGGTTTCCCCATAGACCTCATCAGTGCTCACATGAATGAACCTCCTGATCTGGCCAGTTACCTTGCAAGCTTCTAATAAGACATGAGTACCATATATGTTATTCTTGGTGAACTCAAAGCTATTACCGAACGAGTTGTCAACATGGGTTTGAGCAGCAAAGTGCATTATAGTGTCAATGGACTCAGTGATAAGAAGATAGTTGACAAGATCAGCACTACCAATATCCCCCTTCACAAACTTGAAGTTGGGAGATGATTTTGAAGGAATGAGATTCTTCAAATTAGAGCAGTAATCAAGTTTGTCAAGGACAACAATTTTGTAGTCAGGGTAGCTACGGACAAGCCGGTTCGCAACATGAGATGCAATAAATCCAGCTGCCCCAGTAATGAGAATATTTTTTGGGGTATATGAACCCATGTCTGGCAACTTCTACAATAAAAACATAGGCAAATCACAATACATCAATTAGAACTTAGAACCAGAAATAGAAATCAATCAAATATTATTTTATGAAATAATCTCACAAGGTGAAATAAAAATATACTATAGTCTATAGCCATAAGTCCATAACAACAGAAATTGGACAAAACAATAATGAAATTAAGCCACAAGGACTAGATTAATGACGAGAAGTTTGGCGACTGAGCTTAGTAACAAAACTCCTTGAAACAAAGGGAAAAGAACCATAAAGAGATTAAAGCTCCAATGCTCACAAAAAAAAACATGAGAGAAGAGTTAAAATAGCAACTTCAGTTAGCTAAGATGCAAAATAAAACAAACAAGAGGTTGAATTATTCATCAATGAGCTTCTGCAAAGTAGTCCACTCTTCAAAAATCTAGGTAGAAAATTAAATCACAACAAAACACATAACACACAAAATCAACCAAAAATGGTGAGAATTCTAAGAATCCTTACAGACACTACTAAATGCAAAGAACTTTCTTATATAACCAAACACATTGAACAGATTCAGGCATACATAAGAACCCATAATTACAACTCCAGTATAGATCTGATAATTTTTCCCTAGAATCAGCTAGAATGTTCACGTGAAAATGAAATAGGACAACATGAACAGTAAAAACCATCATTTTCAATATAACCACAGATCTATAGAAAATGAGGATACCCAGATCATAAAAAACACTCATTTGCCACAAAGTCAATTCTTTTCTCACAACAAATCAGAGTAACGGAAATGGGCATAAACACGTGTTTTGAGTAAAAAAAGTGAGAAGAACTTACAAAAATGGAACCAGAAGATGGAGAGAAGAAATGGAATAATGAGAAGGTGATAGATATGAGAGTGATGAATATTTTCTCGCTCTCTCTTCGATGAGAAGAGGGAAATGCAGAGAATAGTTATATAATGTAGACGTTATGGAGAGAATTAAGGACAGCCATGGGATCATGCTATCACCTTTAATCAATTATGTTTTCATTACATTATCAATAAATAGATATTACATTGTTAATAGTTTGGATAAAATTGAAACATCAAAATACAATTGTTACTATTTCAAGTTTTATTTTTTTGAGATAGTGTTGGGTTAGTGGTTAATGCATTTTTGTTATGTTTATATGGAAGGACAAAAATGATTGGGATTGAGGTTGCTTGATAAAACTAAAAAGTTAGATGAATGTTGAATAATTGATTGACTCAATGAGGGACTACATACTTGAGCCAAATAAGTTAACATGTTTGATTAAACTAATGACAAACTAAGTGAAGTGGTAAAATGTTTTAAAGGAGATTAGATATCTGATTTAATAAGTATAGTATAAGTGTTTTTACATTGTCAGCAAATTATTCATTATTGATATATTAATTATTATTGCTCTCATATAAAAGTATTATAAATCAATGATGGATAATATATTGATAGTGTAAAATAGTTTACACCGTACATGAATGTTAAACTCTTAGATATTACGGGTTATAAGACATAAAATACTTTAAGAGATTTCTCAAAGCAAAGTTTTACAAACTGTATTTTTTTCCGAAAATTCATTCTAACTAAATATGCCTACGTGCTCATTAAAGTCAGACTTTTTATCCTCGTTCAAGGTATTGTTTTTCATTTTTTTTTTTGGGTTTTGACTTGATAATAAGAATTCATGGCAGTACAGGTAATAAGAATCTTAACATTTTTTTTGGAGCTTGACTAAACATGTAATTTGATCCCGACTATAATGAAGTATTATTTTCATGTTAATTTTATATGTTCCTTGAATTTGACCAACTATTGGCATGATTTAGGAAACAACTAATCAATATCAATCCTTAACTAATATTAATCTAATAGTGTATGACTCTGTTAAATCTTTAGAATAACTAAAATGTCATGTGTTTAATTTAGATGGACGACATTTATTAGAAAGACAATCACACATCTAAAAGGAGATTAATTTGTTACCTGAAAATTGAATAAATAAACCTATTAGCAACAAAAGAAAATATATCCTATTACAACAGTAGGAATGCATGTGAATTATCCAACATTATTCATTGAATTCTGTTATTCTGATTATAGAGGTTGTTAATTAGATTTGACTTTGAGGAATTTTAGGTAATCCCAAATTTTTTTGATACGGTGCCTCAGTTTTTTGAAGAATGTAATTATGCACGAAGCTATACTTTATGTATCTATTTCTGAGCTAATAGCGCCAGAGATATTGTTGCTAAGCATGGTTTAGATTTAGCTACGTGATCTAAAATCTTTGATGATGCTCGAGTTTTTGTTAGTTGAGTTGTTACTTCGTACGAGAGATCATTTGTCTTCATTTGTGTCTTTAAATTAAATAAAAAAATCATAATTTATTTATTATATTTTGATAGGATAGGGACATGAATAACACCGTGAAGTCCTCTTGTTTCATTGACAAAAATGTATCTATTTCTGCCTTATAGTTTTCTCTGTTGCGCTGAAGCCCCGTTGAGTATTATAAAAAGGGAAGATGCCTTTCCCACTCACTTGTCGGCATAGGTACATTCACATTCTACAATAATATCTATATTCACGCTTCTCATATTTAATTCAATGCTATGGGACAATAATTTAAGGTCACTAATATTTATTCATTAGCAATAACAAATTTTTTACATTATCATTGTATTATTTATTATTTATATTTAATTATTATTAACTTTTAAATGTAAATAAATAATGAATTACGTATAAATATTTATACTAATAGTGCATATATGTTATACTCTATTTCTCTATTTTTATTCTTTTGCAGTAACTAACCAAATTATTTGGTTAATGTTTAATAGGGATAATCTTGTTGTTAAGAATAGTCTCATCTACTTTGAATAGGATGGCATCATGTAGATGATATATTTCATTAAAAAACGATTTAGAACATTATTAGACATAAATTATTAAGGTGGATGATTTTGGGTTACTTGATCAATTCTACGCATTAGATTTCTTTAACAAATATGTTGGTTAATATAATTAATGTATGCCATTATATATGTATATATTTGACCCACGTTAAATTATAAAGTGTAAAAGTCAAGGGTTCGATTCATAAAAATAACACTTATTGGAAGGAATAATTACACATCTTAAAAAGATTAGTTCATTAGTGATAGTGATGAAAAAATATTATTAGTACCAAAGATTTATAAATTGTCAGTTGTTCATTAGAAAAACTTTGACATTAAACATTATCGTTAGAGCTAATAATTGATATGACAATTATTTACTCAAAAATAAAAATAAAATATTTTCTCATTAAATTTATGCAGGATTACATTGGTTATAAGTGACTGTAATGATAATAAATATAAAATAACAACCCAATTCAAAAAATGAACCTATGTCAAATTGAGTTAGATAAGACTTGTTTTTAAAATAATATTATGATTAGACTATTTTTTAAATCTAAAATTCATCTTATGGCCATATTATGATAATAAATATTAGCCATGCTAACTTTCTGGATATTAATTATTATTTTCAATATGTAAATTAACACATAAAATGATATGTGTATAAATAAACATGTATTTTAAAAATGATATGTGTATAAATAATTATGTATTTTGTTATTCGTTTACATATAGATTTATGTAATAAAAAAATTAGAAAATCTTCGTAAAAAAGTATAATGGTGTAAAGATGAATATGTAATAATCTTCATAGGGATGACTAAGACATCAAAAAACATTCTTCAAGTTTGATTTGATCTTAGGACATAGTTTAATTATTTAAAAATTCTTTGTAACAGATATGTTACAAAATTACTTGTAATGTGTATGTTATAAAAGCAATCATAAAAATCATAAAGCAAAATTGGAATATGGAAATTACATATTTAAAAAAATTAGTACAAAATTATATGTAATGCTTATGTTATAAACAATCATAAACATATTGTAATATTGTAAATGGTAAATAGTAAAATTGGAATATATAAATTATGGATTTAATATTTATTTAATGATAATGTAAGTGTTTTTACATTGTCAATAAATCATATATCATTGACTTTCAAATAAAAGTAATAAAAATCAATGATAGATGATATGATAATAATATAAAAATCTTTAGTGCATAAATTTTAAACCCATAAATTATATCTGTTTAATGATATATTTGTCCCTTAGTCATGTTTTGACTTAATAGATTAATATGGATAAGATCATGTTTTCACTTAATCCTAATAGATTTGTTTTATGCAGAAATCTTAATAGATTAGTATCACTATTCATAATCTTACCCTTATAATTTTCAATTTATAACCGGCGGAAATAATGAAACATACGTTAACATATGCAAATATTGGTTCAGTTGTTGGTGGCACCAATAATGTAGATTGTAGAGAAGACAAGGTTGGGCACATCAAACTATCCTAAGTGGACAGCTTAGCATTAATATTCACCCGACATTAAACTCGATTATGGGGGTGTGAGAGAGACCATTTAGCAAACGTGTGTATTTAATTTCAATAATGTATGATTCCAAAGAGAGAGAGAGAGAGAGAGGGGATCTTAGTGAGAGAAAGCTTAGAGGGCAATGTCTAAAATTTCATTATCAACTATCTGTTGATAAAATTTGAATCTTTTGCTTTCATTTGATTGACAGAAATTGTTGTTATTTGAAGCTTGATGTCTCTCTTTGTTGCTTGTTCCATCTGTGAAGTTGGAAAGGATGCAGCTGGAGTTGCTGGTACTTTCTTTTTACTTTGCTGTGATTTTCTTTTCTAGTTACAGAAAAAAATGTCTTTGCTTTTTGGGGTTCTGTTTGATGAACTAAAGAACCCATTTTTACAACCCAAAGTTTCTGCTTGCTTATGTGCAGGGAACATTTTTGCTTTTGGTCTGTTTCTATCTCCCATGTAAGTTTCTTAATTGATATTTTAAGAACATTTTGGGTTTTAGAAAGAATTGTTGTTTATCCCTTCATTATTAACCCTTGTTCTGTTCTGAATTATAGACCCACATTTAGGAGAATTGTCAGAAATGGATCAACAGAAATGTTCTCAGGGTTGCCATATATTTATTCTCTCATGAATTGCTTGATCTGCTTGTGGTATGGCACACCTCTGATATCACCTGATAATTTGTTGATTACCACTGTTAATTCAATCGGCGCGGCCTTTCAATTTGTGTACATTATCCTCTTCTGGATGCATGCTGAGAATGCAAAAAAGGTTATTATTCTGATAGTATTAGAAAGTTATATGTGTGTGTGATAATGCCCAAGACACGTTAGTTCATTCATTCCTAAGCTGTGATACTCTAAACTAACATTTGATAGGTGAGAATACTTGGGTTACTGCTGGTAGTTTTGGGCATATTCACAATCATACTAGTTGGGAGCTTGCAAGTATCTGATAGTAATACCCGTCGAGCTTTCGTGGGATTCTTGAGTTGTGCTTCTCTCATTTCAATGTTTGCCTCTCCGTTGTTTGTAATTGTAAGTTTGTCATTTCCTCCATCTAAAAATTGAGTTGTTCAAGTTTCTTCATCTATTAGCTCGGTGAGTTTACTTGTTTATGTATATATTTTCCAGAATTTGGTCATTCAGACGCAGAGTGTCGAGTTTATGCCATTTTATCTTTCACTTTCTACCTTCCTAATGAGTGTCTCCTTCTTTCTTTATGGATTTCTCAGTGGCGATGCCTTCGTTTATGTAAGATTCCTTTCCACTCATTTCTTTTCTTCTTTTATTTTATTTTATTCTAATACCTATAATGTTCAGATTTTCATTTTGCTGGCTTATATTCGTAATATAACATGTACCTACATTTTGTGCTTGATTTTGTAGGTGCCAAATGGGATAGGGACCCTTTTGGGAATGATACAATTGGTATTATACTTCTATTACAATAGATCATCTAGTGAAGATTCCAGAGAATCCTTGATACTGTCTTATACATGATATGCAGTGTTGCCAAAATGAAGGTAAGTACACTTGCTATGATCAAGATTTATGGTCTTTCACAGTCAGTGAGGTGGTTCTTTGAAATTAGCCACGGAAATTCTTTTGTTTATGAAATGTATGTCATCTTTTCCATCAGTTGATTGAGTGAAAAAATGGTTGTGAATTTGTGAAAAAATGAAGTCTTTCCATTCCAATTTATGGGGATAACTGAAATTGTCCAGTGATGATACTTTAATTCGTCTTTGGAATTGTGCTCTGTCTAGTTGTTACAGTTACTATGTAAGAATGATTGCTTTTAATGAAATGAGTGTATGAAACATTTGCAATCAGAAGATGATGCTAGTTTCTACCTAGATACATTAAATCTAAAAATAATGTCAATCAGAACTCATAAGCTTCTCACTTTAGGTAGTAAATCTCTTCTGCATTGCATAGTGAATTTTTCCTTTTATTACACACTAACATCAATTCTCCAGGAAAATATCATTGAAGCAATCTTTAGTTTATCCACATTAGAGATTAAGTCAAAAAGTAGTAGCCTTTTCATTTTAGATTCAGATTAAGTTTTTAAATGCTCTCATTACTTCTTAGATTACCTGCTTTTCAATCATTGATTAAAAGTCTTTTCACTTTGCGAAGGTAAGTCTGTGCACATCTATTTTCACATACCCCACTAGGTAGAAGCCTCGTACACTGGGTCGCATTTAATGTTTTATCTTTTCTTCAATAAACCTACCTCGGGTATCACATGTTGCTAAGTTATCATGGTTGTGTATTTATCGGGTTGGGGGTCTAACATGCAATCCCTTGTTACACGTGGATTATTCTAGATCTCGATAGCTTAATACAATGCTAATATAGAAATTACTTGACTGAAGGGAAGCACCATAAAAAAGAGTTATATTTGGCTATCTTCACAGGATGTGATTTCACTGTAAAACCAAGTAGTACTTAATTGTAAAAAAAACTTTTATAAACGATATCTTATGCCATGACATACTGACATGTCAGTTGAAGTGGATATTATTGTGCTTTTTTTCTATATTTTGCAGATGGCCCTACACTTTAATAGGTGCTTTTCTTTTTCTGGTTTTGCTTCTACCTAGAAGCTGCATTTAACATGTCATTTAATTTAATAATAATAGAAAAAGAGAAGGAAGGATTTTATCCTCTTTGGAAAATTTGGGTATGTGTGGAGGGGACTGTTTGAAATCCCAATAAGGAGGTAGATTAAACGGAGCTTAGCCCAATTTTTAGAGGCAGAGGGAGGCCAAGAAAAATCGTAGGTGAACGATTGTTTAGATATCAATGTTTTGTCAATGAACATGATTTATGGTAGAACATTATGATATCATTCAATCCATGTAGCCGACCCTACCTAGTGGGACTAAGGTTTGGTTGTTGTTGGTATTAATATCCATTGGGAGTGCGAATGAGAATCCGAATAAAGATCCCTAAGTTTGATTATCTCACAATTCAGTGGATAGAGATACCATGCATTCATACAATCATAGTTGTTGTTGGGTTGGCCACCAAATAGCTCTTTGGTCATTGTTTACCATTTTCACTTTTGTTAGTCTTAAATGAATGATCTCTACAATAATTTAGGAAGAGACAACTTACCTAATCTGCATGAATGAATTTCAGTATTCCTATACAGTAAGTGGCAAGGTGGTAGTTGATTACCTGTTCTGATGTTTCCTTGCGATGAGATTCGATCTCGGAATCAAGAAGCAGCCTTCCTTTTTCATCATAGAGAATGAGGCCTTCCTTTGACTTTGCCAGCCACTTTCATCAAGACCATGCCTTTTTAAGCAAGCAAAGGGGATCTCCTCTCCTTCTGCCATCCAATATTATCACCCAATTTGCTTGCCCTGCTCGAGCACCCTCTTAACCAAAATCCGACCACAACTTGGCTCAGACCATTCTGTAGTAGTAGTAGTACTGCTAGTAGTTGTTGTGATAGTAGTCTCATAATCATCTATGTACCCTCTTAAGTATAATCACAATGCAGACACAAACAAGTGCAAAACTTGCACATGCTAGTAGGAGAATAGCACCTTGTGTTGAAAACTTCAACATGTCTTCCAAATCAGACAAAGCTTCCATGAATAGCTTGTTTTTTTCTATTTCAGTGTGGCCAAGTGAAGTGAAGAGAGTGATGAGCCAGGAGGGTAGATTTTGTTTTGGCTGAATATGGTATGTATTGTGGAATAATAAAATTATAAAACGTGGATGGCCGTTTTTGTTTGCTTACTCTAATTGGTATAACTTTTTTAGGATTTGTCTAAAAAAACATTAGTTGTGTGTGCCATTAGAAATCACTTGCATTGTTAATATGTCTGGAAGTATTTGACAAGATTGTAGGCAAGTACGGCAGAATGTAGAAGACACAGTGTGTATTTAAACATGTTAGATTGTTAAAGATGGATAGATGTCGATATTGTACTACCAAATAGATGTATAGACCACTCCCTTAAACATACAGGTACGTTTATTGGAGTCATTTTTGCAGGATTTTTTGGATTGTAATTGAGTGGTCTGGTTAGTTGTTGGGGAATAAAGTTACTTTAAATATTTCTTTGCTAGTTAAGTTTTTTTGCACTATATCCCTTCACTTCACTTTGTTGGTTAAGAAATTAATCTCTTTCAGAGTTTGTGACTGTCCCTCGTAACAAGTGTTGTTTCAAGGAATCAAATATTCGACATTGAGAAACCAGTATGGAAAGGAAAACTACTATATCAACTTATTGTTAGTTGGAAGTTGAGTTTTTGGAAAGGAAAATATAAAAATGAAAGATTTTGGAATCATATCACAATATATTTTTTATGGCTATCAGGTTTCCTATTTCATTTCCTTCCTTTCAATTATTTCTCATGTCTCTCAATTTTATGGCTCACAAGATAACCTAAAGGGATATTATTTAGTTTTATATATAGTTTATGAACTTAATCCAAATTCGATATTGGAAGTGGTTGATTAGTAAGAAGTGTCATCTAGCATGTGAATTTTCGGAATGATAATGTAAGATATTGTACTACCATTGTCGTTACTCTTCCTAATAGACTTTAGTTTAAGTCCATCATTTAGATGAGCAGCACTCCTTGTGCTCTATTAATTCAAAAGTGGTGTGTATAACAAATAACTTAGTAATGGAATTTTATTAAAGATTAACATATTTTGTTTAAGCATAGAATAACCATCCTTTAATCAGAGAATAATAATAAAATGAATAAATCTATATCTTCATCAATCTTTTTAAAAAGCCTTTTAATTCCAACTTATAATTTTTGAATACGTCATGTATTATAATATTCATTCTTGGAAATATAAAAGACATAATTGTTTTTAATTAGTATTATAGACTACAATGAAAAGCTTCCTCTAGTAGATTCTCCTTTCCCCTTGTGCTACATTTTTCTTATGATGAATAGAGCTATTTTTATATACCGATAGTACATTATTCATTTTAAATTATTATTATTTTTTAAAAAAGTAATATAAATAAATGATATATGTTATCTTAAGTGATGGCTGGAAAATCAATTATGTTCTATAGTATCCTCTGAATACATCAAATCATATTATGAAAGTCTAGATATTTTGATCGAGTATAATATGAGATGTGATTTTTTTTTAAAATTTCTGATATTTTTTGGTACATGCTTTTTTTTTTTAAATTGAAGATACCGAATGATTTAGATGTATTGAACTAGTTTTTTAGAAAAAACATTATATTGATTCAAAATCTTTATTAAGAGTTATCATTTATCCATTATACACATAACCTCACAATCACAATTTTTGGTTCGGCTACATAACTAGTTGTGTTTATTATCATTATTTTTTATTGTCAACCAAAACATATTTAATGCAATTTAAATGAAGTTTTAGTTTTATACAATAATACAATAATAACCTACAATTGAAAAACACATCTATTTGATTATAGTTTGGAGTTAAGGATTGCATATGGGGAGAGGAATATATTTAAAAAAAAGGCAGAAATATTTGAAATTTTACCTTATTGCATTAAATAAGTAAACATATACTTAATAATTAATATTGAAATAAGTAATGACAAATAAGGGATGTTTCTTGGGGTGTTGTTAATACTATATCGGTCATTAAATCGGTTAGGGTATTAGTATAGTGGTATAATCGGTGGTTTACTAATTAAACTGCATACTGACAAAATTAGATATAAAAATATAAGATATTATTATTAATGTTGAAAAATCAATAAAAATTAATATTTTTCAATTTTAAATAAAAACTGGCCGGTGTGACCGGTACGGTTCAATTGAAAACCAGTCGATATGACCGATTTTAACCAATATAATTGCATGACCAGTATAATTAATATACTATATCGGTATTGAGACTGACATATACGAACCAGTTTTTATAACACTACTCTCCTGAGTACGCTAAAGTACGCAACTACGTATCATATGCTTCTCAATATCGAACTTCCACACTGATATTTAAGTTGATACCAAATCTATACACCTTTTATTTCTGGCAGTGTAATTAAGGGAGAGAAAATGCTTATTATTTTCAATTATTTTCTCAAAATGGAAAAATGTCTAATAGGTTTTTGCAACCATTAACAAATCCAATTTTGATCCTAATATAAATAAATTGTAATACAAATTTGAAAGAAGATATGTAATTCTGTCACTATATTATATATTATTGATTTTTTATTTTTAGTGATCATTAAATTTAAGTAATATCAAAGAATGTTAAATAATATATTTATTATATATAAATCTTTAAAATATGAATGCATAGATATTCCATTCTACCAATTAAAATTGTTTTCCAGAAAGCCCGCCTTTTTGTTTTTTTGTGGCAACAATCAAATTCCAGATTCAAGAAAGCGCGGGTTATGAATGAAAAATGATGAATAGATTGATCTAAAACGACATTCGTTTTAATCCCCCGCCTTATTTTCATTACTGAAAAGGTAAAAAATCTTCGAATTTTCCCTTCCTCTCCCTTCATTCAATCTTCCCGGTTTTTCCTTTTTCATTTCCCTCACTTCTCTCCCTCCACCCATTTTTTTCATTCAATTCATATCCCAATAACTCAAATAAACCAACCAAATTTCATTCCAATTCAATACTTTTTCATTTCTTCTCTTCCATTAATGGATTCCTCTTCCTTCAACCACTTACCTCCTCTCAAGAGACTTCGATTCATTCACCAACAACAACAACAACAACAACACTGTGCTTCTTCTAATTCAACCTTACCTGCCAAGAAGCGTAAAGAATCTCGCGACTCTACTTTTTTTCACAACCCACCAAATCCTTTTCCCACCACCCTTTATTCCCTTCCCGCTAAGAAAAGGGTATGCGCTTTTCACCCATGCGACACCGTTTCACTACCCTTTGACTTAAACGTCGAATACTCACCTTCACCGAAAAAACCGATCAAAAAAATCCAGACTTTCACAAACCCCTCTCCCCAAAAAGAAAAACTAGATCTTGATGATGTTGAAAATGAAATTGATGAAGATGATGGGATATTATGCTGTGTGTGCCAGAGCACAGACGGTGACCCTGAAGATCCAATCGTTTTTTGCGACGGTTGCGATCTTATGGTACACGCTTCATGCTATGGTAACCCTCTCTCAAAGGGTATCCCAGAAGGTGATTGGTTCTGTGAACGGTGTCGTTTTGATGAGAAAACTGGGTCTTCTTTCTCATGTTGCTTATGTCCTATTAAGGAGGGTGCAATGAAACGAACCACAGATAGCCGTTGGGCCCACATAGTGTGTGCTGTGTTTGTTCCTGAAGTGTTTTTCTCTGACCCAGAAGGGAGGGAAGGGATCGATTGTTCCAAGGTTCCGAAGAAGAGGTGGTCGGAAAAGTGTTATGTTTGTGACACGCGTGATGGGTGTGCTCTTATGTGCTCTGAAATCAAGTGTGGTTTGGGTTTTCATGTTACGTGTGGAGTGAGAGAGGATCTTTGCATTGAGTATAAGGAAGGGAAGAAAGGTGACACCATTGTTGCTGGGTTTTGCAAATCCCACTCTCAAATATGGGAAAAGGTAACATGTTTTTTCATTTATTTAATTTGTGCTTATTATGTCTCTTAACATGTAAACGAGTTCTCTCATTTTATGTTTTACATTGTAATTTGATAAAGAAGTTTTTTAATGGTGGATTAGATTCACATGTTTAGTCTAAAGAGATATATTTTGGTGCAGCAACAGCTATCAGGAAAATACAAAATCGTTGCAATTGAAGATAAAAAGTAGCGGAAATGGCTATTGGCGTCTTTTAACTTAATTTATCGACTTGATTTTTATGGAATTGCAAGATTGTCTGCTCTTGGAGTTTATTTGATTTGATTTTGTTGTAGTTTGTACTGTTCAAGTCTTTTATGCTTCGTGTCATTGTTCAGATGATGATGTTTAGCCATCAGCATGTGATATTTGTACTTGATTTAATGCATAACACAGTTTATAAAGTGACACTAATAAGTTTTGTTTAGTGTTAGAAGCTCATAATAAAATTTGATTGCTGCAATGTCTCAGCGAGGTTTGTTGGGTTGGAAAATGAATCCTACCCATTAGTTTTGGGGGAGCAACTCTGTTCTGGATAATGGATTGGGTGCAATTCTGTTTTTCGATGTAGTCTTATTCATTTAATTAATTAATGATTTTATTTTCAATTAATTAATGTTAATGTACTTTATTAAAAAAAAAGGTTAATTAATGTATGTACACAAGAATATTATTACATAAAAAATATCTATGTTATGATATGAGAAATATCAATCTTATGATATGAGAATGACGTGAAATGGGATGCTTGAACAGATTTATACTAATGTTAGGGTTATCCTTTTCTGAAGATTTGTATAGGGTAGAGCTATGATTATTTTAGGTATTTATATTTATAGGAGGGACAATTTGCCATCAAACAAGTAGCTGGTAGATTAAAAGTTGAAGAAAAAGAATCATGGAAGGATGACTTTTATATAATGTTATTGTATAATTTATAATTGGTATTTAATTATCGTTAATTTGTTCAAAAAAAAAAGTAATCAAAACCAATGGTATATAATAGTGTATGTGTATAAATTTATATATTAATAGTATGTAGATTTTATAACTTGTACAATTGTAATTCACTTATCTTGATTAAAAAAATGTTGCGTCTAATGTCTTGACTACATTTTTTACACTGTTAAACACATATCTCTATGGATGAAGCGCATCTTCATTATTTACTTCAAAGGAATATTTATACAAGCTAGCAGAGATAAAAGTTAACAACAGGATCTTCTAGAATATCTCTATTCACAAACTACTATGCTAACAATAGGATAGCTAACAAAGGATAAGTACAAATTCAAAATATACAGAGTGTAACGTAACAAGTTACTGTTGGTGAGGCTTATCACTAATAATCTCAAGGTAGTCAAAATTGCCATTCAACTCATGTGATCACATGATCTTACGATTATTGACCCTCACTTTGTGCTTGATCTTTAGTCTGGGGCACACCTTTGTGGGATCGAGTAGGATCATCGTGTGGGTGCGTAAAAATGGTGGAATCTACGAGCCCATCGACTCTTAAACCTATTTCATCCTCTGTTTGCTTCACTTTCTCTCTCTCTCATCGTGCAAGTGAAGAGAAGAAGCTAATTGGGTCATTTACAACCCGGTTTGTTGAAAACCCTAATTTTTTTATTTATGAAAAAACCATGGGTTGTTAACCCAATCTTTGAAGTCAATATCTTTTTGAAACCTTTAACTTAAGTAAAAAGTGAGTGAGTGGCTATGCAACCCCACTTTTTTTACTTGGAACTTGTGTACTTGAGATATTTTGCTATTGTGATTTATGAGTTTGTTGAAAGAGAAAAAGATGTATGCACCGATAGTGTATGAGTTTTATACATTGTTATTGCATCATCCACTATTGATATTTCATATTTAATTATGATTGACTTTACAAAAAAAATAATCTAAATAAATGGTGGATGATGAAGTGCATGTGTATAAATCTTTACACACTATTAGTGTATAGATTTTACACTCTTGTTGAAAAACCTATTTTTTTATTTATAAAAAAACATATGATGAACCATTATTAACTCAGTCTATTAAATTTAATGTCTTTTTTAACACATTAATTTGATTAAAATGTGAACAGTGTGTGAGTAAACCCTAATTTTTTACTTGGAATTCGTGTGGTTAGTTATTTTGCTATTATGATGTATGAATATACTATGTTTATTATTATGAATATCTTTAAAATTATAATTTATGAATTGCTTGCTTTCCATATATATATATTTGTATCTATGTTACGATCCTACGTTTATGATCTTTGGTTACCCTCTTAATTCTAAATAAAATCTCGATTTTAACTATCATGTGGTTGTGTTATTAAAAAAGATAGTAGCAAAAATAGAATTGGTTTAGTTTGTAGAGTTAGAAGCTTTTACACAATCCACTTATGTATATTAAAAAAATGTTGAATCTAACATCTTTTATATTTTAGTGAAACTACATCTTTAGAATCTTTAACACTATTAAACACATTGTGTCTCTATTAAAAAAGGAATTTGCACAATGGTGGAGTTTTTATTAAAAAAGATAGTAGAAAACAACTATGTTTTGTATATTAATTTTAAAAAAAATATGAAATGATGTTGATTTTTTTGTAGAAGTATGAAATGATGTTTTTTCTATAAATGAATATGTTTTGTTATTTTAATTGCTTGTAAAGTTCAGAAAAGCAAATGTATCAGCCTTATTTCTAGTGACGATCACATGTCTAATGTCTTCCTTTATTTTTGTAGTGGAATCACAACTTTAGAATCTTTTTAACACTGTTAAACACAATTTTTGTGTACCTCAACAAAGATATTGACAGATTGTCCCGGTCTCTTTCAAATCCTCAGTAATTTCTGTTTGCTGTTAATGTAGGTGCTTTGCTTACCTTGGAGTTATGTTATTTAAACATAAGTTGGTTTAAATATTATATTAAAAATATATGTTGCTTCTTTCTCTCATATATTTTTATCTCTTATACACACTCATCTTAGGAATATATCAAAAAAGTAAAAGGACAGCTTGTTACCTTAAGATATCCTTGTTGTAATAAAGACAGTCACCCAATGAGGCTCATACTTAGCGGAGTATGAAAAGAATAGATATACATAACCTTATTTCGCAAGCGAAAAAGTTATTTATATGATTTGGACATGTGACCTAATAATTACTAAATAACAATTTCATTGCGGCATCAAAGTCACCCTTAAATATCCTTGTTTTCATATTCATTAAATATTAATCACCTTCACTTTATCATATGCTTGTCATGGGAGTCATGAACCCACCCACACTCTATAAAAAGGTCCCATTTTCTGATCAACAAAACCATCCACACTCACACTCATATCTCTCTCCATCATTCTGCTTTAATCACATTCAAAGGTATTAGTAGCACTTGTTCTACTTCTGGCAGCATAACCATGTCTAAAGTGGTTGTTCTTCTTTTCCTTACACTCTTATCTCTCTCATCAGGTATGTCTCTTATTTACCCCTTATTACATTGCACTGTGTAATATTCAAGCCTTAGACAGTTGACATGTTATCCCCATGAACTTAAGCAGTGTGTCACCCTTTAAGCTAATACCCATGCAGTATTTTATTTTTCCAGGGAGCCTCCCCGACTCGAACCCATAACCCCATATAGTTATAGTTATTGATTTCATTGAGTCACTACCGGTAAGCTAAGTGAAGTTAACATGACTTGTAGTTACTCTCTATGATTCAATTATTTTTTACTTACGCAGGAGGGAATCTGATTATGGTTAATGGACAGGTAACCATAACCAAATTCATCAATTAATATAGTATATTGGAATCACACATTTTGTTAATTGATTTAAATGAACTTGTTCCTAATACTATAATGTTTATCAAATTGAATCACAGAGAACTTGGTGTGTAGCTAAGCCTTCAACAGAGGAATCTACCCTTTTGGTTAACATAAATTATGCATGCTCTCAAGTTGATTGCCAAATCCTGAAGAAAGGTTGTCCCTGCTTTGCCCCTGACAACCTCTTGAACCATGCCTCTGTAGCAATGAATCTATACTACCAGTCTCATGGAAGAAACCATTGGAATTGTGATTTCAAGGGCTCTGGCATTGTTGTGGTATCTGATCCTAGTAAGTCACATTATGGGTTGGTTTAAGTATTGAAACTAATGTATATGTTTGACAAGACATTGTGCTAAAAGAATGTTCTTGATGTCAATTTGAATTGCAGGTTATGGTGGCTGCATTTACCCATAGAAATTGGAGTATGCATCAAAGTGGATCAGCTTCCTGAAGGAATATTAAATAGTTCACTTGGTGGTGGTGTTATTGTTTTTGTTATTGTAATCTTTGGTAATAGAATTCATTAAATTAGGTTGTTATTTTCAACCTGCGGCAATGTACTATGCTAAGTGAAGTTAAATTTTGCCATTGCAAGTTTGTTACAAGTTTCTTGGAAATGTTGCTAATCGTGGTTAAAACAAGAAGGAATTAAAAAGGACTAAAAACTGCTAAACAAGTTATAGCTATACATTTTTTAATGCAAACCATATATGCTTTGCGCTCGTATCCTTTCCGGTACCGGGGTCTAGTACTGGAATGTGAAGCTCAGGTTTGTTTTATTATTTATAATAAATTTTTTTACAAATATTTTAAAATTTGTATCGTTAAAATTTTTCGAAGCCACATGTCACATTCTTATTTGGTATTAGATCCTCTCGAAGATAATCCATTTTCATATGCTCTGGCCAGTGATCCAGTATTGAAGAATCCAATATTAGAATTGTGAAACTCAAATTTATTTGGTCTTCCTTCTGGAATATGAGAACTATATTTATTTTATCACTTATAATAACTTTTGTATTAAAATATAACAACATTTCCAAAGTTACTAGTAATTTTACACATTCCAAACCCAGATGTACTTTTTCATTTTCCAAACCCAGATGTACTTTTTCATGCTTCCTTTTTCCTTCATCATGGCACTTTTCTTCCTTGAACGCATCAAAGCTAGCAATGCTTTATTTCTATTTTTATTTTGTTCACATTGCTAGTGCTTTATTTTACTCGTATAACCTCTCCATGAGCACCACTCATGGTCATAAAGCACTTTCATGGGATTGTGAGAATAAATAAAGAGCGGCTATAACAGTATTATTGTGATCTAAATATCATTTTACGTTCATAATAATTATTTTTAATTATTTAACTGTTTTTATAAAATAACCTATTCATGGCCTGGATCTTTATATCTGACTAACTTCTAACTCGGTTGTGATCAAAATATTTCGAGCCAGAAAAATATAATTTCGGACAATATTCATAATTAAGTTATAAAATGTTAAAACAATAATTTAAAAGTAAAAATGTTTTCCGTATATACAACAACCAACCAAGGTAGAGAGATCACCTAAATTATGACATCTCCTAATAAAATCTTTTCTATAACATGGTAGTTACCATTCCTTGACATTATGCTTAAAAAGTCAAACCATTTACCTAAATTTGGCTTTGTTAATAATCAGAGCCTTAATATTATGATTAAGGTATCACACGGTCACATTTGTTGTATGACAAGAAACATGATTTAAGTTCTTTATCTTTTAATTAAATAAAATTTAATGAGTTGTCATAGTGTCATTAGTTGTGGCTACTATCAATTAAGTGTTGATGTCAGATACTATCCAACATACATATGATGAATATGGATCTTCTCTATTAATGAAGAGGTAAGTGATTATTTTTCTTCATATTTTCAATGATAAAAATGTGATTTCATAATAAATAAAAAGATAAAAATATTATTACATATTACATTTTATGTATTATTTTGTAGCACTTATCTCTCCATTAATGAAAATGATCCTTAGTCACATATGACAAGTATGTTGGGTTAGGTGTCCTCGTGTTTAATTGGATTAAACCTAAGATAAATAAATCTTATAAACAACCTTTTGTCTTAGTTAAGAACTTTCCTTTTGCCAAGTAATTGAGAATTCAATAGAATATAATGATGTGATTGAAGCAAGAATGAAAGTTAGCACGGATAATTAAGAGGTTTTACAGTGTAGTTTTTGATATCATATCATATGAGATCACATGTATGTTTGTATAATTGTATCAACATGTTACGTTATTAAAAGGGATACATGATGGTAGATCGGATAGACCCCACATATGAGAATATGACCATATTTTTTCATCCATAAATCAAACACAATACAACAAAGCAACCAGTTTGTGTTATGCAGAGAAACAAATCTAACTAGTTACAAATTACATTAATCCTATGCAGTGTCCATTCCACAATTAAGTGATATTGCTATCCTTAACAGAGATTCAATTCAATAATTGTACAGGATCCGAACATTATAGGTAAAATTGAAATGAAAATTTTAAGTTTTATGATAATCAGAATGAGTTTGATGAAACCATAGACTTCAACTTTAAGACCCCCTTCGAAATAGTCTAAAAAATGTTTATGCGTGTAACACGTTTTAGTTTTTTTAATAGATAAAGAAACCAACATTAGAAGTAGAGTTCATAATTCAACTCGTTGAAAAGTTTGCTTAGGAAAAAGATCACTGAATGGCAGAACAAGTTTCGTCTGTGGAAGTCAAAAAGAAAAAAATGATACTTTTCATACTAAATCTTGGATGAATTTTTTATATTAGTGATTAATAAGATATCCTATATAATAATTTATCTTTTATATGATGATTAAGATATATTTCAGAGTGATGAACATGTAGTATATCATGATAAACATTACTATTTGACCTTTTTTGTATGACAACTTTTATTTACTAAATTATTAAGCTGGTGATTACTCAAATTTTAATGTGTGAATAACAAAACTGAGGTAAAGTTGATGACAGCACTGTTAACGAATCTAAAGAATTTTCAAGTAAAGATAGTAATAATACTTAAACAAGACCTGAAAGTGGTGCGGAAAAAGTTAATATAATTAAATAAACACTTTTCCGTAAAAATGATCAATTATTCCAAAGTCTGTCCCAATTCTGTATTTATACAAATTATAAATTAACACATAAATAAATAATTTTTTTTAAAAAACAAAATGTTCAATTTTTATATTACTTGCTCAAAATTAATTGGACTAGGATTGGGAAATGAAAGTATCTTCATCCCTCTTTTCCAACCACCTTCTGACATAATGTCTTATATTCAACATGTTGACAGTGAAGTGGGTTGTTAGATCTCATATGTATTTATTGCTCTAACGCCCATGGCTATGCTTTCACTGCTTAACTGGTTATCAAGGTGCTTGAGTCTTAGCAAATAAATGCATGCTTCAATTATTGGTGCCAAAATCAAGTGAGGGCGAGACAAGAATATTAATCAGCTCTAATTGTGGATCACCAACCATTCCAACAGGTATTATTGCATTTTTCTCAACTACTCACAAGTTAAACACACATCCAATTTCATCCCATTTTCCTTTCTTCTAGCATTGTGTTTTAAGTTGAGTATGGTATAAGATTAATCACATCTTTGTTATTGATTTGATATAAGTGTATAATTTTAAAGGGCTAATGTTTCATTAATATTAATAGTTTTACATTAATATTACATTTACACAACCTGGATGTCTATGTCCAACGAATTGTTAGCTTGGGAGAGTGGATAGAATATTACATTTTGAACTAAAATTCTAATATAATAGTTTTACGAGTGTTTATCACTTAAGTTTTTCACTTAAGTTTTTCACTAATCCATCATATCAATATCTAATGTAAGATTTCACACAGTAATAATTTCTAGTTTTGTCTGGGCATTATAGTTTTGTTTGCCCAAAATGCCCATGCCATTAATTGAAAACTCAAATATGGCCTTAACCATATCTTATGTGCCCAGTCTTCATTCACGCACAGAGGTTTCAACGCAGAGGCTTTTTCACTTATCTCCTGTGATGTTCCTGGTTACTTGATAATTACTGCATATATTAACAACTTCTTCACATTATATTTTTTTTCCTTCTAGACCGTATGATCTGATTGAAGCAAACATACTGTGCTTTATGGCTTCTATTTTTTAGAAACTTTTTATTAAAAAAAGTTATCTGTTACATGAGGTTTAGATCTTTATGCAGGGTATATTATCATAACCCCATTTCCTTTATATCCACATGTAGAAGATCCAAATCCAGTTTTGTGGTATTTGATTATTAGTATTTTTTTCTTTTTCTGTTTTGCCTTTTACTATAGCGCATTTATTTTTATCTAAAATAGTATATAAGGGTATAAAAGTAAATTGAACTTATTTTCCCTTCTCTCCACTTGCAAGTTGCAAATCAAACAATATTTTCCCTTCTCTCCACTTGCAAGTTGCAAATCAAACAATATTTTCCCTTCTCTCCACTTGCAAGTTGCAAATCAAACAATATTTTCCCTTCTCTCCGCTTGCAAGTTGCAAATCAAACAATATTTCCCTCTTCTTTCCTTATTTAAACCAAACACAAAATATTTAGTACTTTTTGTGTTTTTATTTTTTTAGAAGACTTGCCTCTTAAATTAAAAACAACTCAAATAATTGAGCATATAATTTTAAGCCTTTTTTATCTCAACTTGGATAGGAGTATTTATCAATATATCCACGACTTAGTAAACAAGGTTCTTAACATCTAACGAAAATATATAGAAATTAAACTAATAACATTTAAGTCATAAGATAAGACTCTTATATGATTTAATAGTTATGGAGATATTATTACATAAAAGTTATAATTTAAATTAAAAAAACATGTTATGCTAGAATTACTTTCTAGTGTACACATCCAAACAAAAAGGCCACTTTTGTCACAAAGAAAATAGTCAAGCATGCTTTATTAAATATATTTATACACCAATCTAGTCGTGTAAGACTCTGCTGGATATCTTGAATGATCAAAAGATCAATAGTTTGATTCTTGTGAGCGACAATTATTGTGAAGGACAATTACACAACACGAAAGAGATTAGTTCTTTACCTAAAACGTGATGAGATACCCGTGGTAGTACCAAATATATTTGTACACCAATGGAAGTAAACCCGTTTTATCACTCTTGTTGCAACCAAGGATTGATGGTGTTGCTAGCCTAATCCAGAACACACACTTTTGCTCATTGTTGTTCCCTTATCTGTTGCAGAATCAGGTTGCATAACAATCAAACAAAGATGGATACTATTGCTAAAATAGCATCAAGTGTGGCACTACCTTTTCTGAGACAATTCACTTATATATTGTTGTACAACAGCTACCTCACTGAGCTTGAATCTGAGATTCTGAAACTGCAGAGGGATGAGAAAGAAGTGAGGCACACTGTTGAAGCTTCCAAAAGAAGTGGTGAAGAGATTGAAGACACTGTTAAGGATTGGTTTTCTAGAGTCCATGCAGCTCTAGAAGAGGCACAGAAGTTCCTTAATGGTGAAGACAAAGAAAGAGTTGGATGCTTAGACTTATACTCAAAGTACATGTTGAGCCAAAAAGCAAGGAACTTGGTGGATCTTCTATGTGCTCTAAGAAAAGAAACATTTGATAGAGTTTCTTACCGTTGTGCCTTGAAGTGTAATGTGAGCCCAGCTGCTAGAGGGTATGAGGATTTGGAATCTAGAACAAAAGTAATGGTTGAGATTATGGAGGCATTGAAGGATGTTAAGGTTCACATGGTTGGAGTTTATGGGATTGGTGGGGTTGGAAAAACTGCAGTGGTTAAAGAACTAGCATGGCAAGCTGAGAAAGATGGTTCTTTTGATGTGGTGGTGATGGCTAATGTGACTAATAATTCTGATGTGAAAATGATTAGAGATGAGATTGCTGATGCTTTGGGTTTGAAGTTTGATGAGCAAACTGAGTTGGGAAGAGCCAGCCGGTTGCGGCAGAGGATTAGGCAGGAGCAGAAGATTCTTGTGGTACTAGATGATGTTTGGGGAAAGCTGGACTTGACTGAGGTTGGTGTTCCTTTTGGTGAGGACCATGAAGGTTGCAAATTGTTGGTTACATCAAGAGATCATAATGTGTTGAATGCTAAATTGGGTGCAGAAAAGGTTTATAGGATTGAAGGTTTGTCTGAGGATGAGAGTTGGAGCTTGTTCGAAAAGAAGGGTGGAGAGGCTGTTAAAGATCTTAGCATTCAACCCTTAGCTATTAAATTAGCCAAGAGCTGTTCTGGTTTGCCTCTTTTGATTGTAACAGTGATTGAGGCTTTAAAGAACAATGATTTATATGCTTGGAAGGATGCACTTGAGCAGTTAATAAATTTCGACTTTGAGGGAAGTTATTATTCGCAAGTGCTTTCGGCTATTAAGCTGAGTTATGATTGTTTAGAAAGTCATGAACTCAAATCATTCTTCCTCCTTTTAGGTTCAATGGGAAATGGTTATAACATGAAAGATTTTTTGACGTATGGTTGGTGTTTGGGTTTGCATAAACATGTTGATACATTGGCAGATGGGAGAAACAGACTTCACAAGTTGATAGATAACCTGAGAGATGCCTGTTTGTTACTTGAAGGGGGAAGAGAGTCGGTTGTGGCACTTGATCTTGTTCGCGCTGTAGCTGCCTCAATTGCATCCGAGGTCAAACCTTTCTTTACCATGCAGAGAAATTCTGAATTGAAAGAATGGCCAAGATTGGATCTGCTTAAAAATTGCCATCATATTTTCTTAGATTGGTGCTATATCCATGAACTTCCTGAGAAGTTGGAATGTCCCAATTTGAAGATACTCCAACTCAATAGTCAAGGTAACTATTTAAAAGTTCCGGATGATTTCTTTCTAGAGATGAAAGAGCTCAAGGTTCTAAGTTTAGGAGGTTTGAATTGTAGCCCATCTCTTCCTCCATCTCTTGCTCTCTTGACAAACCTCCAAGCTTTGAATCTGTGTAAATGCATATTGGAAGATATAGCTACTATTGGAGAACTCACAAGTTTGGAGATTCTCAACCTTGAAAAATCAGAGCTTAAGGAGCTCCCAGCAGAAATAGGACAACTAATTCATCTACGGTTGCTAGATTTGTCGGATTGCCCAACCCTTGAAGTAATTCCTTGCAATCTGATATCAAGCTTGACAAGCTTGGAAGAGCTCTACATGGGAAACTGCAATATTCATTGGGAGATCGAGGGAAGCGAAAACCGAAGCAATAATTCAAGTCTAAGTGAGTTAAAGCATTTGCATCAACTAACAACTTTGAACATGCAGGTTAAAGATGCTTCAGTTTTTCCTAGAGACTTGCTTACCTTTTGGAAACTAGAGAGCTACAAGATTTTAATCGGGGACAGATGGAAATGGTCTGAGGTGGAGTCTGGTAATTACAAGACTTCAAGAGTACTTAAGCTCAATCTGAACATGGATCCAAGCATTCTTTTGGATTATGGGATTAAGTTGTTAATGACTAGAGCTGAAGATTTGTATCTAGCTGGTTTGAAAGGTGTCGGCGAAGTACTTTATGAATTGAATGATGAAGGATTTCCAAGATTGAAGCATCTTAATATCCAGGACAGTGCTGAGATGCAGTGCATCATTGGCTCAACAAAGTGGGCTCACAATGACCATGCCTTCCCCAACTTGGAGTCTTTGATTCTTCACAATCTGATTAACATGGAAAGAATATGCAGTGGTCCACTTCCAGCGCAGGCCTTTACCAAACTACAAGTTATCAAAGTAAAGGGTTGTGATAGGATGGAATTTGTTTTCTTGCACTCCATTGTTAAACACCTCTCTGAACTTCTTGAAATTGAAATTTCTGAATGTAAATTTATGACCAAGATCATAGCCGAGAAAGAACAAGAGGATGATGGAGAAACTGACAAGATCGAGTTCTCAAAAACACGTTCTCTCATACTAGAATGCTTACCTTCCCTTGTTAATCTCTCTCTCGATCCACGAGTTAAGGCTACTGAAAACGACAATGGTTTCTCCAGTGAACTTCTTAATGATAGGGTACTAATGTGACCTACTGTTCTTTTTTAAACTTCAGCTTTGAACCTCTTATGTTTATTATGATTAGTGTGTTTGAAAACTTCATTTTCTACCTTCCTGAGCCATGTTTAATACTATTATCCTCTTATTTTTTATGGCATTAATCATGTTGATAGGTTGAATTTCCAAATTTGGAAACCTTGAAGCTGTACTCAATCAACGTCCAAAAGATATGGGATGAAAAACTCTCAGCAGGCTCTTGCTTTCAGAATATGACCACATTAACTGTAGATGGTTGTGAAAGGTTAACATATCTTTTCTCATACTCTGTGGCTGGAAAACTTGACAAGCTTCAACATCTTTTAATCAGTTCATGCAAATTGGTAGAGAATATATTTGTCCAAGATGAAAGCATGGGTCACCTTTCTCTTGCTAGAAAATTGATTCATCATGAAGAGGTGAGTATTTCAAAAAGCTTTCAGTTTGTCTTTATTAATTCTCTCTTGCATAGAATTGTGAACTTTTTTTAGAGGTACTTACTGCTTGATTGTCTCATTAGTTGTTTCCTGGAAACAGCCTCTCCGCTTGCGGGATAAGACTGCATACATATATACTCTCCCCGGACTCCACTGAGTGGGGTGCACTGCGCCGTCCTTTGTCTCATTAGTTGTTAATGTTTTCACCTGTGTATTCTGTTGTGAAGTCTGAAGTATGTTATTTGTATGATACAGGTTCCAATTTTCCCCAACTTGGAGACATTTGTGATATCTCACATGGACAACTTGAAGTCAATATGGCCCAACCAACTCACTCAAAATTCTTTTTGCAAATTGAAAAAAATGGAAATCACATCCTGTGACAATCTCTTAAATGTGTTCCCATGTCATGTGCTAAATAAATTACAAAGCCTGGAATCATTGGATGTATGGTTCTGTAATGCACTTGAAGTTGTATATGAAATAGAAGGTACAAGTCAAGAAGAGCTACACATTCCACTAAGAACTTTGTCTTTGGGTCATTTACCAAAGCTAAAGTATATGTGGAATAAGGATCCTGAAGGAAGTGTCAGGTTTCAAAACCTGATTATGGTAAAAGCTACTAAATGTGAGAGCCTAAAACATATCTTTCCACTGTCTGTGGCCAAAGATCTTCAGCAACTCCAAGTCATTGAGATAAGTGACTGTGGAGTATTGGAAATTATTGCAAAGGATCAAGGAGGAGATGAATCAGCTATTGGACTTGTTTTTCCAGAACTAGCATCCTTAAAATTTGTGAATTTGCCAGAACTTCAATGTTTTTGTACCGGAAATCACAACTTCAGATTTCCATTTTTGAACAAACTATACATGGTTGAATGTCCAGCAATGGAGACTTTCTGTGAAGGAATCTTAAGGGCATCAATCCTCAGAAAAATATATTTGACTCAGAAAGGAGATCAATGGCATTGGGAAGGAGACCTTAATACTACTGTAAGAAAGATTTTCAATAGAGGTATGCAGTATTAATCTGACTCCATGATCTTTAATTGTAAATCCTATCTTTGTGATTTTAATTGTTACATCATATAATCTTGAATATAGAAGGTTATGTTTTGATTGAATATGCAGATTTTAAAGGAAAACTAAGCATTTCATAAAATTCTGAAGGCTGAAACTCCTCGGCTTGAACCTGCTGTCAAATGTGTGGGATCTTATGCTTCCACTTGAACTTTTCTGGTGACATTCAGAAAGATCATTTGGTTCTTGGTTCTCTTTTATTTTTTGGTAGGAATGAGAATTTGTACTTTAGAATCCTTGCATAATAAAGAATAATTTGAAGTTCTAAGGTAGTAGGTTATGTTGTCCTTTCTCCAAAATCAATATTTACAAATTGTATGTTTTCATCATAATTAGAAGATTAATCCACATTTGTTGTCATCTTTGTTGGATTTACCCTCTTCAGTTGTAACTGAGAGAAATGTTACATGAGTATTGATGTTCTCTCTAGTCTCTACAAGCCTAAAAATAAGGATTGTATTGTGCTATAATTTATAAACATATGACCCTTGTGCCGCTTTTAACATTGCAAGGTTATGTTTGGCAGCAAAAGAAGCTGTATATCCAATGTCAGTATTCAGCAAATTGTTCACTAGCATCTGTTATTGTATTCAAGAATAACATCTGCTCCTCTCTACTTTGGCTCAATAGTTATTATTTTTGTCTGGAAGGGATATGTCCTGGTATGGTATTTATGTAATTTGAAGTACTTTTTTTAAGCTCCAACAGGCTCACAAATTTCACTTTGTCATTGCCTTAATAGTTAATTTATATCTATCAAATAATGACTTCAATAACTAGTAAATATAATTGAATTTTTTTGTTTAAAAGATGAAATTATATCACTATATAGGTGTTGCAACTAAATGCACAATATGCTCAAACCAAATAAATATCATTAGTCTATATGTAATTAAACGTAACATATATTAATAGAAGTCAATGATGAACATGTTTAGGTTGAATTGACTAAGATTTCTCATTTACTCATACCTAAATATTAATCGAATTATTTTTAAATTTGAACCTGAACCTATACCTAATTAAATTTGATCATATACATTTTCAATTAAGACATAATTAAATCAGGTGAACGAACAAGGTAGGGTTCTGACACCCCTTATATTTATATATACATATATATTGGAATGTCTTGAGTGTAGAAAATAATTTATATAACTATAATACAATACGTTCCACACTAGGGGCTCAACATTGATCATACATGTATGACATAATACACATCTGAGACAACAATAAATAACAATTTCTTCATTTTTAATGGTATGAATGCCAAATATAATTTTGTCGTCTTGGAGGTGCAGTTGAATAAAAGTAGTTTTCATTTGAACGAAAATATCATAAAATCATCTAGATCACAATATTATGAAGCCTTACTTCTTTCTTCATGCAAACGTTTAATATATGGTAAAAATTTCAAGAAGCTTAATTATAGAATGCTTATTAAAAATGATACTTGGTGACGGCAAGACTTGAATACAATTCTTGTGTTTTTTTCCTATTATAGAAATGCATGGTACTGTTGGCTATTTCAGAATGTTTGTTTTTTCGTGCTAATTAATTGGAAAGTATGGCAACAACTATGGTTAATAAATTGTCAACATTAAGTAAGATGTTTAAATCTGACTATATGTAACTGTAAATAAAAGCTATATTTTAAATGATACAATTATATATTCTGTTTAAGCACAATTCTTCAAATATGGACAAGTAACCTTATGTAAGTACTTGCTGGAAAAAACCCTCACCAATGTATTTAAGCATTACCTTTTAGCGAATGAAAAACAGATAACCTCACTAAATTTTTGTACCATTTTTAAATTCTACAATAATAAGATAATACCATTACTGAATCATTATTATTAAAGTTGTGTTTTCAAATTGTCTTTTTTGGACAAAATGAAAAGAAAGGCTTTAGAGTATCTCATAAGTCTCAAATCTTCTTTTTCCTCAAAAAAACCAATTCGTCAATAGATTATAAGGCTAGCGGTGTCTTTAAAGTAAGGGGCACAAACTCGAATATGAAGGTTAGTGGAGTTCCTAAAGATTCTAGTGTCATACCATATAAGGACCAATGTTCAAATTCAGTTGTTGATATGAAAATTCAGCTGATGGATAATCTATATATGTAATTCTGTAAACATGGTGGTTTGCCCTAACCCTGATGAGCTCTTATGACCCATACCTAAAGTTTTATGTACTTAAAAAAGCAGACTATTTTTACTTCTAAACAAAAATCCAAGACCCCATCTTATTGTTTATATAAAACCAACCAACTAACTAGGTCAAATTTCATTCATGCACTGTATAGGATACACCACCTGCATTTTTTATTCACATAGCACACCCTAACTTTTATGGATAGCATCTAGAGGGTAGAATCAATTCCAGCTTAAGTGGGAATGAAAGATGAAAGGGACTTTGTAAAGGAACAAGACATGAAGACAAAGAAAAATCATAAGAATTGATGCTTAACATTGTAAAAGGTAACCTTTGGATAATTAGGTGTGATCTTTAAGGAACCTTATCCTTTCCACTCTTCAAGATGAGATGGAAACATAATTCATTAGAAACTCAGACCTCAATAGATGTACCCTAATCTAAATCAGTATAGAAACTGTGTCAAAATAGGTTCAACTACACACATTAGAGGATGCCACATCATTTATTATTAGCACAAAGGTTTGGACATTTATTGAGCTTTAGGTACTCAATCATATTATTTCCTAAATCCCAATACCTTTTTTTGGTTCTCAAACATTTATTGATTGCTAATGGTACTTTATGAACTCAAGACAATTTGTAAAAAAATAACACTTTACAAATATGTGACATAATTAAATGAGCCAATACCCATTAAAGAAATACTAAGTGTGAGGGACATGCATGTTCAAAAATGACTAGTCTTTTTGGTTCTACCCTTCAACATGTCCCTATGCTTTTGGTTTCCCATAATATTCTCCTTTGTGATAGGGGAGATATTGATCTTTCAAAGTACTAACAGACACTTAAACATGGAGTACTCCTAGTAATGTTTATTTTTTCTATACATGTGATTCCAATCCAAGGATCAATTCAAGGACTACATGTGTAAGGAACACATTGGTGTGCACCAACAAACAATGGTGCATAAGGATCAGAAACCTATCTGAGAACTTCTCCCAATAATGTTTATTCCATACAAGAGCCAGGGAATTGAAACCAAGAGAACATGTTTAAGGGACTAAACCCCTTTCACTAGGACCCATACATATTGGTGTATACCAATCTTTTCATCTCTCGGTCATTCACGAAATTAACTGGCTAAATCGAAGGGCAGTCAACAAGAGGCTTACAAAATTTACACCACTATATGACTGTGACGGTGTTAAAGATTTAAGCTAATTGAAGTATGATATGTGCTTGCTCATAATCATAAAATAACTTAAACTAACCACTTAAAACATAAAACACAGTCAAATATATGTAAATAGAGACTAGTCCCTAGAAAGTTTGATTAGAGCATACATTATATGCTCTTGAAACAAAGTAACTGCTGTAAAAATAGAAGATGAAAAATACTGAAAACTAAGGGAAGCTACATCACCCTTATCCCAATAGTTACAGCTGGAAAGTTGGTCATTGGCTGTATAAAAAATGTCTTGGACCCATGTTGATCAGTTTTTCCCTGTAGGACCAGTGACCCTTGGCCTCACTGGAGTCTTCGAAGGACTTACCCTACAGGATGAGAAGGAAATGAAATGTAAGTAAATTTAGTCAAAATTTGCATAACAAAGTTTATCCTACAGTAAAGAGTCTAAACCTGACTGGCTGGATTCCCAACATCATCCCACTGCAACCAAGAGCAAGAATGGCACTTTCGGCCTGTTGAAGAAGAATGAAATAGACAAGCGAGGTAAAGATCGCTATTATGAAAGTTAATGCAAATTCTAGTACTAGCACATGATAATTTCCATTGGTGTTTATGCAAACAGCATTGTTGAGTTTGACAAAACTAGGTGCGTAAAGTCTCAATGATTCCACATTGCCAACATAATTTTCATCTAGTTTAGAAAATAACTTAATTTAATTAATTCATCCTTATCCTTAGGAAGACTGTCAACAATTTTTATTAGGGTGAAAGTTGTTGTTTTAGTTCACAAAATGCCATAAAGGCGAAGAACAAGCTGTTGGGGTCTACCCACACTTAAAGTAACACAATAAACAATGCTAAACATAGTATGAAACTAAATTAGCAAATAAATGTTTTTCCGTTTAACGCTTTCCCTTAAGAATGATATATCCTAAAGATGTAAAAGAGACCTGGGAACAAAATTTACAGTAATCAAGTATAAACAACATAACCTGTAAATTTATCAAGATAGGCTGAATAAGTTGTTTAGGGTGCAGTTGTTCTGTTAAGTTAAGAAGCTTTATTGCAGCCAACTATATGAGCACTGAGTAGAAAACTCAAGACTTACCATTGCAAACTCCACAAAAGCAATTCGATTTAAATGCTGATGATCTCCTAAAAGCCTCAAGCGAGTGACCTATAAAATAGAAAAGTGGTGTCAACCATCATTTAACTTGTCAAATAAATATGTTCTAGACCTCTAGAAAATAGCACGAAACAATAATTCTGGTCTCATGTTCTGACCTCCCCACAAGATGATTCAAAAAACTGCTTGACTTCAGCTTGAGAAATCTGCACACGGATATTTGAGAGAAAATTAACAAGTCAAGAGACTAAAGTCTGATATAAATCCACTCAAATTACAGATGAAATATGGTTATCTTGGTAAAAACTACAGGTTAAAAAAGAATAAAAACAAAAAATCACTAATTCATTCTGCCAACAAAGGAAAAAATATATTTCAAAGGATTTCTTCATAAAAATGTGCATGGCTTCCTAATGGCTAATTAAGTAAATATACACATACCACACTTTGAATACATTAACTAGTTGAGTGGTTAATCATTCGGACATGGAAAATGTTTCTTGCAAGAATTCTTTTTTTATGATTTTACCAAAAAATAATGAAATACCTTCTTATCAATGTTTGTGCAGTAGACAGTCCTTGTACACATTTCACGTTCATCACCTGACTGCATGTTACAAAACAATGAGAAACGTTTAACAGACTGAAAAAAATTTGAACCAAAACTTACCCATCAAAGTTACTCATGAAACAGAGCTTTTTTACAGCAAATTTTATCATTGGAGAGAGAAAAATAAAGCATAAAGGACGACCGAGAGATAAGAAAAATTATGCTAAAAAACGAGATGTAAAATATGAAATTTTTATAACAACTACTTTTAACAATGCTGAACAACTGCAGGAATATCCTTTCAGAAAAGCCCTCAGCTATATACGAGAGGCAAGTGAAACTAACCCAAAGTTAACAATCAGGAAAGAAGCGTATAAAGCATGAAAGTTATTGTATTTCTTTAAATCCGAAAACACCTTAGAAAGTAACAAAAAATATTCATACCCTAGGGAGGAATGTAGGATTCACAGGAAGGATAGCAGTTTTTGAGGGAAGGACCTTGACTGGAAAGGATCCAAGCAGGGTACCATTGAGGCTTAAAGCTGCCCTTGCATCATCTGTTGACACAAATTCCATTAAAAATGCATGATAAGGGCTGAACAAATACACGTACTTTTGTGCGTATGTGTGCTTAAATATATATGGGTGACGTCAAAGACAGTTGGATTTGCAGGACAAAAACTTACGCTCATCAGTGAACTCTACAAATGCAAAGCGAAGAACTGAATGAGGATCACCACAAATTCGGCAATCAATCACCTTCAATATTTCAAATGATTTAACAGTGTCATAATTAAGGTGATTTCTTAGAACAAAAACATCAATTTGGAAATTTAAGTCCTAGATATGCATTGAGATGAAATTATTACTGTACAAAAAAATGCATCGGACAATAGTTTGGAATGGCCACTCAAGTTTAACCAGATAAAGAGAAAAATATTGCAATTATCAGATTCAGAAGGTCGGTATAAATAGTTTTGATTCCTTCAGATAAACAAATTCTCTTTTTTAGGTAAGCATTTGATTTTCCACCTAATATCACAGATTGATCAGGTTTAAAAAACATAATGTCCACCTACCTACTCAACTAAGGATTAAGAATTACCACTAAACCCGAAACCCTATACAAAATACAAAAAACATTCTGAGTTCCTGCCACCACAAGATAATAGCGAGAATCATAAAGAAAACTTTCTGGCAAAGAAGTGCAATCAAATACCCTACTTTAATGCATTCAAACTTTGTAATTATTTCTTCAGAATTATAACCCATAAAAAAGGCCAAACAAGCTACCAATCAAGGTCATGACTTACTTGCCCACAAGTACTAAACAAGGAAGCAAGGCTCTCCTCAGTTACCTACACCAAGACAAGAGACTGTTCAATCAACACTGTTTTTCTATAATCAGAATGGAATACTAAACAAATTATGAAACCAAGATAAGAAGTCACTCTCACGTACATCTTGCTCAACTTCAGAAACATACACTGTCCTTCTAACGCTACCTTCCCTCTCAGGCTTAGGTGATCTAGCACTCACCCTTCTCTCTCCACGACCATGGATAAAATTACCTCTTCTCTGCAAGATAACGAAGGCACAATTAAACACCGAAAAGAATTATGAAATCATGATTAACATCCACATGAGGAAAATGTCATTTCAATGATATCTTCATTATCATTCACCAGAAACTAAAGTCCGCACATAATATAGGCATATCATATGCCCATCCTCAATCTATTCCTGACGTATAATCAGTTTTGGATTAACCATGCAATTAGTTGAAAGATGACAGACTCAAATATAACAAGGACATACATTGCAACTAGCTACACAAAATCTTAAATATATCCTAATCCATATAATTATCTAAAAGGAACATTTTTTTTAAAAAAAAGGTCTGTACAAATTAACACAAAAGTAAAAACACATGGATTCGATTCAATACATGTTAATTTATAAAGTAACATAATAGACTTTTTGATGGCATAATAATTTTTCATACACAGCAGCCAACATGAATTATATAAAATATTAGAAAAATAAATGGACATACCAACCAACATTATATTCAGCTATTATACATACTCGATGGAACACTAAAAAAATCCAATTTCCAGCAACACAAATAGAACTCAGCATTGGATTTAAGAATTAACCAAAACTGAAACAAAAAGAGAATATGAGAGATTAAAAAGAAATAAATCATACCCTTCCGTTGTTTGGGTTATGACCATTAACTAAGGGCATGTTGGGGGCCACAAAATTGTTGGGTAGGAACTGGTTATAACTCTTATAAGCATGATCATGTTGAGAATAAGATGAAGGAAAAAACTCCTCAGCCAAAGGATTCAACTTTTTGAGCATGTCAACTAAATTTTGCACATTGAATTCAGATTCATCAGGCTTTGGTTTAAGGTCCAATTTGGTTGGAGCAGGAACTACTGCATCAGCAGAAATCTCAGCAACCGCAGCCATGGAATCAAATTCAATCAAACACCACCCCACAATGAAAAATAAAAGTGGAAAAACCCAACACAATTCAAAGTATCTAAACACACCAAAAATATATATTTTTCAATGACGGAAAAGGAAATAAAAAAAATTATTAAAAAAAAGATGAATTGAACATAATTTCTTATTCAGAAGACCAACCCAAAAAGGGAAAAAGGGTTATTTTGAAAATGTGATTAGGCAAATAAAAGGGAATGGCCAGTTATGGAAAGAATGATATAAAGGGAAAAAAAGTGATTAGAAATAATAAAATAGGAATAGAAAAAGGAGAAAAAATGACAGAAGAGAACAGAGAAGAAAATAGGGTTTTGGAAGGATTAATGATCAGAAAGGAAAGTGGGAGAGAGAGAGAGAGAGAGAGAGAGAGAGAGAGAAAGGGTATTTTTGTGGAGAGGTGGTGTTCGGAACAGCAAACAGTTGGCTTGAAATTCCTTTCTAGCGAATTTAGTTACTAGATGGATCCTTAATAGATTATTAAGGTAAATACTAAATACATTCATTTGAATTGTTGAATACCGTAAACTTTATATTATTTTTTTGCAAGAAGCTATTATAATTTTTTTTGTTTCTGCCTTTAAGCTTAAATTGTTGATGAGATTAGTCTATATATAAAGATAATATTAATTAAGAATAATAAATTTTTTTGTCATGCATTTTATTTTAAACTTGAGTATTAGATCACTACTATTTAATTTTATTTTATATGTATATATATATATATCAATATTAATATATTAATTATTTTTAACTCTTAAATTTATTTATCATCTAATTCTCAATTAATTTTATATCTTGATAACATTTTCTTAGGAAAATTAATGTTGGCTAACACTCACAGTTACATTGTTAGTATTTTGAGTTTTATTATAGTGATTTCCTTGTTGAGATACTAATGATTTAACGATATATTCCTACAAGGCCAATTTCACCATCTAATTAAGGGTGAGGAGTAAATATGAAGAAAATTAATTCATAATAATTACTTATAAAAGATATAAAGTTTGAGAGACTTTATACACTTTTTCCTACTATTTATTGAAGAGACAATAATATTTAAAAATGAATGATATATTAGTATATAATAGAATAATTGTATATAAAATTCTGTTAATACATATATTTTATTCTCTACTAATATAGGTATATAATATAGGTATATATATATATATATATATATATGTGTGTGAGTATGTGTGGGTGAATATTGCTTTTTAAACTAACATTAGTATTTTTTACGACTTAGTCAAGTGAAAATATAAATATAATTTTTTTAATACATGGACAAAATTTGATATTGAGATAGCCAAGAATTTAAAATATTAAAACCCTATCATTCCATAGAAAAATCGTTTACTATATTTTTTTAATCTTGGCTCGCACTAGAAGAAAAATAGAAAATAAAAAGGAAGGTTACAATAACACGAGACACACACATGAATTTTTTATTATAAGGATAAAACATATTAAAAGGTATAATTTTGTATTTATATAATTTTTAATACTGTAATTAATTTCATTTTCACCTACTTCAAATTTAATATTAATACCATTTAGATAGATGTAAAAAAGTTTTAAAAATTCATTTATTATTTATTGCTTCCCTCTCACGTGATACATATAATATAATTTTTTAAATACATGCATGAAATTTGGTATTGAGATACTTTAAATTGGACATATTCAAACCTGAACATTTAACTAAAAGCAAAATAGTTTACCATATTAATTTTATATCTCAACGATCACCCTAAAAGAGAAATAAAAATGAGGTTAGAATAAAGAACATGAGCTCGAATGATTTGTCATTCCATAGATAAAACATATAAAAGTATAACTTTATATTTGTATAAGTCTTTAATATTTTAATTAATTTCATTTTTCTTAATTATACTTTAATATTATTACTTATATAATTTGTTTAAAATTTTATTAGTATTTATCTAATTTTTGTTTGTTTTTACCACTCAATCATATGATAAACACGGTAGTTTTTTTTTTAATATATGCACGGGTTTTTTATATTGAAATGTCCAAGTATTTATTACATTCAAGCCCTATCACTTAACTAGAGAGAAAAATTGTTTACTATATTTTTGCATCTCAATTAGTACTTTGAGGAAGGTTAAAATAATAGGACTAGTTTAGATCATTTGTCATTTTAAGGATAAACTATATTAAAAAGCATAATTTGTATTTATAATTTTCAATATTTTGTTAATTTCATTTATACCTACTTCTAATTTTAAATTATTATTATTTCCATAAATGTAAAAAAACTTCCAAATTTCATAAGTGATTGTTCTCTCGGTACGTGATAAACACACTATACCTTTTGTTAAAACGGGCATAAATTTTGGTATTAAGAAAGCCAAACATTCAAAGTTTCAAACACTCTTTTTAGAAAAAATAATTTATTGTATATTTTTTATCTCTCGACTCTCACATTAAAACAAAAGAGAAGGGATATTACAATTTTGTAATAAAAGAATAAGATTTATAATTAAAAAATAATTGTTGGGTAAGCAATCTAAGCATGAACAAGACCAGTTGCCATTCCTAGACTTGAGAGTAGTGTACACAATAACATGATGAGCTAATATGATTCTCATTTTAAATATAAAATATTTGAAAAAGTGAAAGTTTGTGTTCATATAATTTAATAGTTTAATGAAATTCATTTTTGTCGTATTTATACTTTGATATTATTAATTGATTTTTCCATTAATCAAAATTTCATTTTAATTAAAACTCTGTATACGTGTAATTTAATAGCTTAATGAATTTCACTATTATCGTATTTATCCTTTAATATTATTAATTTATGATTTCATTAATGGAAATTATTTTTGCTTATCATTGATGGAAATTTTTTACTAAAAGGGAGAAATGAGAAATTATACAGCTCTCAATGTAATAAGAGGATGAGCTCATGTGATTTTCTTTTTAAGGTAAAATATCTTTAAAAACTATAATTTTGTATTTATATTTTTTTTATATTTTAATTAATTCCATTTTTCTCTCACTTCTGCTTTAATATTATTAATTGAATTTTATATTAGACAAAGTTTTTACACGAAGAAAGGTATAGAAAATGCATTTAATATATATACACTAATATTATTAAGTGTTTTTACACTGTAAGTAAATTATTCATCATTTATATGTTAATTATTATTGACTCTCAAATAAAAATAATATAAATCAATAATGGATAATATACTGACAATATAAAATTTTTACAATGTTAATACGTAGATTATAAACTCATACAAAATTGTGGAATAGTCCAAGTTTAAATTCAAATGCTTACATTTCCACAACCTTATCAATCAAGTTATTTGGTGGACACAATATTATTAAGAGTAATTACCGATTTTAGTCTTTTATGTTTTTTAACTTATCAGTTTGGTTCTTCAAAAATTGAAAAATCTAAAATGATTCCAAATTTTTTAAAGATTGGTCAAATTAATCCTTTTTGGAGTCAAATTAATCACTACCAATTGTTTTAAAACATGCTAAAAAACTAATTTGATCCACATTTAAAACTTTTGGATCATTTTTTGTTTTTCAATTTTTTCGAAACCAAATTAGTAAGGTCTAAATGAGTATTTGCTCAATTATTAATTAAATAAATATAAAAAATAAATCTTCACCAGTATTTATTTTATATTTTTTACCACTCAATCACATGATGAACATAATATACCCAAAATTTGGACTCTTTTGTTATCCATTAATATGTCACCGTGTCGAAATTTTCTATACCATTATTTTTTTATCTCTATGTATTAAACTAATGAAATTATGCCAACTAATAGTAGTGATTATTTTTGATAGATGATAAAAAAATATTAGTATAATTTTATTAGTTGACATGGTTCTATTGATCTGGTATAGAGAAATAGTAATATAAAAGATCTTAGTTTATCCCAAGTTAGGATTGTTTTACCATTTAGAAGTAAAAATGGAGAAGTGGCACTTTTTAGTGGGTGAAGAAATACTTAATGTGCACATATATAAAATAATAAATTATTTCCTCATACTTAGAGATAATTTATGTCCTTCTATTAGTAAAAGTATGACATCTGTATTATTTTGTTTAGTTTTTGAAATATTTTTGTAGAAAATGATTAAATAGAACAATCAGATTTTAGTGACAAAAAAAGATAACTTATCTCCTTGTACAATAAGATACTTTATTTTTATACGAGAAACTTTATCCATTGTGTTATTTTTAATTGATAAAAAATGTATGCATATAAGAATATAATATAATGACATTGTATAATTTATTATTTATGTTTAATATGTATTAATTCTTTAAAAAATAATATAAATTAATGAAGAATAATATATTAACTTCATGCATATTTACAATAAATTTTACACTCTCGCTAATTTTGTTTATAATACTATCTATATCAATATCTATATCTATACCATTAATAAAGACAAAACAATAAATAACTACCACCATCACATAATTTTTATATTCCAAACTTATTTTTTTGAAATATTAATAACTACTATAAACTTTTACACATCCTATTAATATATTATATTAATATATATAAATATTATATTTACATATCTATACAAATAATAACCACGATCGTGGCCTAATTTTTATATTCCAAATTTATCATTTGAATATCTCTCACTAATAACTAATACAAACTTTCACATATTACTTTCATTGTTTTCATTTTTATATTAATATATCATTAATATTTTTACTCTCTATTGAGTTCATATATTGCCATTTTATATTTAAATTGTTTTTTCTTAAATAGTATAACATGAAGCTGATATATTATATATTAAAATACAAATGCGGGTCAATCGCACTGAGCGTCGGTCGATACACTAGTATATATAATAGAAAATAGTAAATTACATTAACACCTCCTGATTTTTAGTAAATTACACAAATAACTTATATTTTTTTTGCAACTACACAAACCACACATAATTTATATACATATATTATACTCACTATTCAGACAGTAAAGATGAATGTAATTTTTAAACAAAGAAGAATTACGAATGTAACTAGTTAAACTTCAAGGAGTGTCAATGTAATTTACTCTTAATTAATTATAAATTAACTAGAATAGATTGATCATTTGTAAATTTACGTCTAGGATTTGATTATGGAATTATTAATTCTTATACTATTTGAATTTGACTCTATAAGAAGATATTTTTTGTACTACCAATTATGTTTTCTCACTCTATGATTAAGAAACTAATCCTTTCAAGCTGTGTGTTTACTCATCACAACAAGTATTGTCAGCATTAAGAAAGTAACCTACACAAATATCCCTATTCTAAAAAGCAAAAGAAGAGAAATAGCTCCTAGCGGCTAGCTCCAAGATTAGCAGGTGTACTAGAGCCCTTGCTCGGATCGTCCTTAGGCTATGAGTCCGATGAGAGGTCTACTACCTTCACAGAGTCCTCTATACAGACTAACTCCACACAGTCGACATCGTCGTCAACCTCCATTTCCTCCATCGTGTCAAAGTCAGAACATAGAATCCTATTCCTCACCCTATCAACTCTCCAAGTCCCATCCTAGGACATTGTGAATTGGTAATTCTGAATCATTGCCAATCGGTCCATCTGAACAATGATGTATACAAGTACACTATAAAGAAAGAGAGGAAGTAAAACATCTAATGAACATTCTTCATTGATGTCGTGGAATTAAACAAAATATCACACCAACACAGAAAAACAAATACAGATATAACATGTTATCATACACGTATGTGTCGATGTTGAATGATGCTTGTAACTCGGATTTGGGAATAAAAATAATAAAGAAATATTGACTCATATATTATTTGGACTTGTCTCCACAATATATCATGTTTTGTTTAACTTAATTGCATTTATCACATTTTTTGTTTAAAAGATTACATTTATTTCTTATGCAGGGATGATCAGTGTAACGAAAGTATAAAAAATAAGGGAGGTTTGTGTAGGTATAAAAAAGTAATTTCACTAAAACTCAGAGGGTGTCAGTGTAATTTATTCATAAATTTATTATGAGTAAATTACACACTCCTTAGAATTTAACTTAATTATATTCATTATCCTTTTTTTTGTTTAAAATTTTACGCATCTTTCTTCTAGAGATAGTCACTGTTATGCATATTATTAGTGATAATTTGCATAGGAACAAAAAACAGAGATATTTCACATAATTTCACTAAATAGCACACGAACAAAGCTTAAAAACCGAGGAAATGAATGATCTTTTTGTTTGAGGAGTATGTGGAATAGTTTGATTTGAGTGTATCCTTTGGTGCCATTTGTTCTGTAATTTCACGACCAAGATGGCCACAACACATATCCAACCGGTGCAATCGGATACAAACCATAAATCTACAATTCACGATTTTGGAATAAAAAATGTTATGCATATATCCTAAGATACTTTTAACATACCATTATAGTGAACATTACAACGGTTTTTTAAAAAGTGCATTGCTTAACTGAACTATGAGTTTGCATTTGATGCTGTAATTCAATTCATATTTAACACAAACAATGATGAGCATAATTTATGATAGTATTATGATGTTCCTTGCCAACCTCACGATTAAGAAGGGAAAACTCTCTTTTTAATCGTGATATTGGTTGTATTCTTTTATCAACTCCAATTTATGTGTCCTTTTCCTTACCATGCCTTCATCACATATGTTCCATATGTTGCTTCTGAAAAATAACTATGATAACATTTTGGATTACTAGCATTTCTTCATTCCATATGCTGCTCATATCATTACTAATTATGTCTATTTTTCTTAATCAAATCTTGTGGCTCTATGGTTTCCATACCTACAGTGACAAAGCACTTCTGTCACTTTAGTCACCTAGTATATCTCTTCTCTCTAATCCCTTTTTACCCATGTTAAAATGGAAACAACTTGAGCAAGACTGCATAAATCTATCTTCCTCATATCATACTAGGTGAGAGTCTCGTGCACTAAATAATCATAAAATTTATCCACTTGCTTCCCATCCCATTTTCTTTCTTCCCAGTTTCTCTCAATCCAGACACATACAAATAGCAACAGCTCAAGTTCCTCAGTTCCATTGAAAAGTTACCTTCACCACCATCACTCTCCTTAACCTCCATTATGTTTAGACTTTAGAGTGGTAAGAGTTCTAATGTAAGTTTCAGCAAGCATAGATGTAATAGGTTAACAGGAATATATTCATGCAGTGACAACAAAGAAAATCACATCGGATAATAAAGAACATAAATGCAGTAACAAGTGCATTGGTAAGATCTAACATTATGGCGAATTTATTACGGAGACCAGAAAGTAGAAATCAGGGCGAAGTACACAAAAAAAAAACCACGAACCTGATTTCTTAGAGTTGTGAAGTTAGTCTACCACTACTTAATGGGTCTTGAATACTAGCCAAGGTCAAATTATCTTCACCTACACTTTTTTTCGAGGCTGCATTTTGATGTGTAGCCGATGTGCAAAGGTAAGATAATGACTGCAACCATGAAACCAATGTCGGTTTTCGTATGACATCTTCAGAATCAGCCACTAGTGAATATAACTCATTAAGAACCATGTTCTGTGCATCTCGTGGCAATGCAGTAATCAGCTGTGCCAATTGTTTCATCAAATCGGGCAAGACCTAAAAAGCAATAAAAAGATTTTCATAATCCAGTTTAACAATAATGTTAATGCATATGGAGTAAGACAATTCCCAAAACACCAATTATAAGCACTTACACATTAAATGGGTCATTTTTTAAGAGGCTGTCCAACATAATAGCATGTTTCATACTAGAGGAATGGAAGGTCAATATTTCTTAATTTAACATGAAGTGGTAAGAAGCATAGTACAACTCAAAGCGGGTAATCATAATTAATTGATTAACAACTTACTTGTATATCAACAAGGAAAATAAGGCGTAAAAGCAAGTCCATTAATTTCTTGCTTGGCTCAGGCTCTCCTTGCCGCTTTTTCCATGCATCAGCCTCATGAGTGAATGCTTCAGAACAGAGCTGGCTCGCTTTTTCGACAAGACCGTGAATGAAATAAAAAGTGGCAGGGCTTCCAGCAGGAAGATGTTGGGCTACTCCTACAACACCAGAAGCCATACCCTCAAAAGGAGTAATGAGAGGATATCTCTACATTCATAGAACATGATAGAATGAAAATGCATTCGAAATAATCAGTCTCAGATATAGGAACAAGATTATTAGTATAATCAAATACCAATAAGGATGTTTGTATGTAGTGGAAAACAAGCTGCTCCTTCAATGACACTCTGTCATTCTTTTCAGATTCCTTCCCCATAGACATAAATGCCACGAACAAAGAATGAGAAGCTTGAGCTACTTTTCCATCCGGGTGCTCCAAATATCTAGTTTCAATTAAGGAAGCAAATCATTTCCTCATGATGATGTGACCAGACACCCCAAAATATTATTTACTGCATGTTTGAATTAGCTTATCTAGGGTTTAGAATAGATTGTATTTAAACACTGCAGAGAAAAGTTTTAGCTGAAACTCTATTTTGCATAAAAATCAAGAAAACTAAATGTCTACTTAATTGATATAGGATACAGGAACATAGTTGGAGCTATCATGTTGCTGAATACATTGCTGGGCAGGCACTCAATAAAGGTCGGAATGACTCGTAAGTAAAACAAAATGCGAGCTGTTTGTACTTCATCCTCTGACCATAAGTATTTGGTTTTCTGGTCTAGAAGACAAATAGAATCTTATACACTGTAAAAATAAAAACAAAAAGGAAACCAATATTTTACATCAAAGGCACAATGGAAAAAATCATACCTGGTCCATTTGTTAAGTCAACATAAGAAGGCATGGAGTTCAAAAAACTTGTACAAGTATGCTCATTACTGTTAACAGTTGCAACTACTTTGTGAATAGTCTCCATATACTCTGGCAAACGGACATGACGAAAATATTCCACACAAGAAAATGATACTAGTATCCTCAACGAGACTTCCATCTATATTTCTAGAGCAAATTTGGAGTTTAACTTGTGCTTCGTTACAGCTAATGCAAATACTACAACCATAAGGAAAGCAGATTCAGCAATTTTTTCCAACCCTTCAAGCAACTCGTCCTGCTTGCCTTTAAGAATCAAAGCCACTTGTCTGTGTCCAAAGTATATATCTCGACAGTATTCCCATATAAGATTCTCCACTATATTCTTATTTTCCTCATCTGCTGAAACATATTGATTGCAAAAAATCGCTGTTATGGCTCCTGCTTCCTGAAAGAGGATATTATCTAGATGTTCTTTGACCTCATTAAGCTTCAGTTCATGAGGGGCATTTGATGGTTCAACGACAGACTTATAAAGACGAGGCAATGGAAATATTTCAGTTAACAATGCCAAAGCAAGGCACACAAACAAAGAGGAATGGCCTAAAAAGGAGCCAGTTCGAGCCAATGCTAATGAGACACACTGAAGTAAAAGCCTATTTTTATGATCATTGCCTGAGTTATTAAATCGCAATGTCCCAGAAACCAAATCATTAGTTAAAGCTTCCATCCAAACAACTGCAGAAACCCTCATTGTAGAGAGAATCTCCAATTTCACACCACTTGATGCAGATCTATTTACAACTCTTAAAACTCCAGCCGCAGCCATGAAAACAGCAAATGAAGCATAGTTTTCCTTTAAAGACCCAAAAGTTTCTTGGAGAATGACATTTATTTTATCCAAAAACTGGAAATTGATCAAGTTTGACATAACCCAATCAAACAAATGAAGAACTATTAGTCCAAGAAAAATATTACATTGAGGCCCATCATCCTTATGCCAAATTTCAAACAATGAATTCAATATTCTATGATAATGAACAGTTACAGAAGATGATAGGGCATATCCGATTCCAGCTAGAAAATCAGGTACAAGTTCTGTAAATGAACCGAGTAACTGACACTTCTCTATCAACTGTCTAGACAGCAAGTCCAAGAAGAATGTTTTACTTTTTTCAGATAAGGAAGGCACAAAAGAAAAGGCACCTAACAAGAGAATACCTTCAGAGAAGAAGACAGGATTGTTTCCAGAATCAAATTGAGAAGAGAAGAGGTGAGACAGAACCCCTATTGCTGAATCAATAATATCAGAAGTGGGTTTGGAGGCTTTTCGCACCCATATATACAGAAGCCTAAAAAGTAGAGGATATGACTCATAAGGAAGAGAAAAGTTTGAAGATGAAAGAATGCGAAGAACAAGTCGTGCTTGGGGGTCTGCAACATGGAGAGATGTTTGTGAATTAATGAGGGATTTAAGATGCTGCAGATGATGTTGATGGAATGATGGTTGTTGAAGGGAGTCTCGGAGCTCAGCCCATGCCTGAATGATGGCTCTGGCAGACAAGGGATAAGACTTTTTAGGGCTGAATTTCTTAGGATCACCGCTTCTGCTCTTTAGCCACTCCTCCAGGAACAAGATGTCAGGTTGTCTCGACATCTTATTCTAACACTGCAACATCAGCAAATTACATGGTTATTTATCATATTGCCTAACATTATATATAACCAATTGTAGTTTTAAATGTATCTATGCATGGAAAAATGTAATTCTCAACTTTCATTTAATAGATTGATATTTATGTAGGTTGTACCAATCAGCAAACCGCTTTGAGAATAGGTCGTCTACTGAATTTCCTATCCCTGTCCGCAACACATTTTACAATGAACCCCATCCCGACCTTCAAGAGATATTGGAACACCTTCCATCCGTTTCCATGTTGTAGGACACTAGGACACTTACATCGACTTGGGTGCAAGCCATTAACATGCATTGCGCCCCAAATAAACATTTACGACAACTAACCAACTAAAGCATCATTCATGGAGAAAGCAAGATTGAGACAAAAAAGGAGGACTAAGAACCAAATTAAAACAGCCAAGCAAACAAATATGATATCACCTATGGCAAACTTACTAGCACATCTTCAAATTCACCGAACACAAAAAAGTGCACATGCCAAATCACACAAACTATCATAAGTTGTGTAATGTGCTATAAGCTAATCCAACAATTTTACGCCCCACAACTAACCAATTTCACTGAGCCTGACATTTTTCCTTCTCCAAGTCCCAAACCCTTGATACAAAATTGATAAAAAAAATTGGGCACACCTAATGCTCATAAAAAAAATGCCAAAAGCCTATTACAAATATGTAATTATCAATCTCAAGTCACCAATCATATACTCATATGAAAGGGTGGACATTATGGTACTGTTTTGTCAGAAAAATACGTAATTATTAAATTTTTAACTTCGATATATTTTTTCAACCAATCAAAACATATGTGCTCCCCATATGAAACTACAAGTAGTAGCACAACAGTGCTGCAATTCTGCGAAAACTAAGGAACCCAGAAATAAATGTAGACACTTTTCCACCGTACCTATTAATTTATATACAGTAAAGGCAGAAACTTTCACTTCTGCAGATTCCTCACAGCAACTATGCTTCTAATTAACATCCAGAAACAACGATAAAACGAAAAAGTTTATGAATTAGAGAAGCTGAAACAGACGAACCAATAAGTAGATAAATGTATTGGTGCCGTTGTTCAGTGACTGATTCAAGAAAATGGGAAAGATATTTGACATATAGCTCATAGAACTTAACGATGTGGGAATTTGTACAACTTCAATATAAAATAATTAGGTCTCATATCAAATAAATAAAAGTTTTTTATTCACCAAGAAAATACACCATACTTGTGTGTGTAAAATTTGTTGTACCCTGAAAAATAATAATAATAAAGCTTATAAATTATTACATCTTACAAATGTGGAAGTATTTAAACCCATTAAGGGTAAACTTTGTTGTGTCTATGTACCCAAATTTTTTTTTTGTGTCTGTGGTATATATTACTAAACTATAAAAGAAAATGAAGGGACTAAAATTGGATGAATCTAAAATTTATTGAGCTGCATTTAGATTTAGATCATCTCAAATTTGTCCCTGCGGTTGTAATTTTAATTAAGTGTGATAATTGACTTAAATAACTATAAACATTTAAAAAAATAAAAAACACAACTGAACAAATCTTCAGTAATAACTTAAAAAGGATAGTGCCATGTATTTTTTGATATTTATGATAACATTGTAAATACATGCTTTATTGATACCATTTTTATTTTGTGGTGTTGAAACATGAAACATGTACGGAATATATTTGTGGTTTTTAACATTTTCTATTTCATAATAATTGTTTTCTTATAAACTAAAACTTATTGATATATTAATATATTAGACACCAACTTATGTTAATTTAAGTGGTATAGGACAACGATCTATTGTCCTCAACCTTGTCTCCAACTCTGCCCCTAACTGATTACACTGAAATAAAAATTGATAAAATTATGAATATTTAATTTTTTTTAACTGACATAACATAATATGATTGGTTTGTGACAGACTTTGGACAACAGATCCTTGTCCCAAGTGGTACATGCTTAATTTTCCTTAAGCAAGATCTTGAGTTTCAGTCTTGCGGTTAATTTTCCTTAACATAATATGATTGCTTAATATTTGCTGAAGGAGTTAGCCTCAGATACATATAGATTTCTCAGTTCAAACAGGATTGGTTAGGGTGGGAGGATACAAATTGTAAACAAAAGAAAGACAACTTGTTTATGTAATATACTCCTAATTAAAGCTATCAGGTTCAAACGGTAATCTCCTATGTAAATCTGTCCGTAGCTTAATATTAGTAAATTGGGTTTTGACCTTGTTTATGGCGTGTTTTTAATAGGGTAAAATTTATATATTGATAATGTAAAAATTTATATACACGCATTCTATTATGTATCATTCATTTGAATTACTTGTTTTAAAAAGTCTATAATAATTAAACATCAATAATAAATAGTACAATAACAATATATAAACTTATATATTGTCAATGCATACATATGATTTAATTGTCTTTACTTATAGAGGGTCTATATTAAATTATATGTCTGTATTTTATTTTTAGTATACCAATAAGTACATATGGGCTATGCACCGTACTTGATATGACAAGAGTCTTTCTAGGAATTTATTTGTGCTATTTTAGATCTTAAACTTAATTTTACATTGTGATCATTTTAAAGTTACATACATTTATTTGCTAATGCTTTTCTTTGCATAATCTTGTTAGTCACACTTTAGTATATTTTCTCACTAATGCAAAAGTAGTAGCCACTAATTTAAAGCTAAGAAGGCAAAATGCACTAATTTAAGCCAAAAAAACCCGTGCTGGAATGCAAAGAGAAAAATACACATATTTTTGTCCCAAATTATGTTCAAATGTTCCTTACTCATATTAACATGATATTATTTGTAGTGCAAAAAATCATATCACATACTAATCAAAACTAACATCAATTATAAATTTCTAAACATTTACTACAATTGATTTTTTGTTTTATTTTAGATTAGGGAGAGACACAAAATATATGAATGATAGAAAAGGTGACAGCCACTTAGCTCAAGAATCATGGAGGAATTTGAAGACAATTTTGCATTGTACTCAACTCTCCAGATAAGTTCTTGTTTCAATTTTTTTAATAAAGTGAGTAAATCTGCCGACAAAACCAGGAACCAGAAACTCCCAGAAAAGTTCACACCCTTCATTCATCAATCATCACCAACACTATGCAAGTATATATAAATAAGAATCAATAGCATTGTTTTGGCGTATGAGTAAGCAAATAGAAAATACCACCTAGAACTAGAAGCTTCAGAAACCATAAGCTTTTCAAAACAACCCTTCAATAATGGGTGATGAAGTGATTTTACTTGATTTCTGGCCAAGCGCATTTGGCATGAGGGTCAGAATAGCTTTAGCAGAGAAAGGAATAGAATATGAGGGAAGGGAAGAGAACTTGAGCAACAAAAGCTCTTTGTTGCTGAAGATGAACCCTGTTAACAAGCAAATCCCAGTTTTGATTCACAATGGAAAACCCATCTCTGAATCACTCATCATTGTTCAGTACATTGATGAGGTTTGGAGCCACGAGTCTCCTTTGTTGCCATCTGATCCATACCAGCGTGCTAATGCAAGGTTTTGGGCTGATTATATAGACAAAAAGGTATTTGGTACCTCCAAAACTTGTTATCATTTTCTAAAGCAGAACATAAGTGATGTGGAAATATCATTTCTCTTATATCTCATACAAATATTATTGGTGTCATCCCTTGGTAATTGATTATCATCTTAATTATCAAATAATATACGCTACTAACCAATTATGTATATGTTATGATCAAACTATGTAGAAGTGACTAGTTGTATTGTAAAGTAAGTACATATGCAAAATTTAGTGTATATATAAATTTTCTCATTCTCAATTATATATGCACAAAAGGGTATTGAGGAGAATAAAAAAAACTCTTTGTTCTCAATGATTAAAATTATGTCAAACATTACAGATTTACTCTCAGATTTACTCTGCTGGGAAATTGGTGTGGGGAACAAGTGGGGAAGTTCAAGAGAAAGCAAAGAATGAGTTAAGGGACAGCTTTAAACTCCTAGAAGGAGAGCTAGGAGACAAGATTTATTTTGGTGGAGACAAGTTTGGGTTGGTTGATGTGGCTCTGATTCCATTCTATAGCTGGTTCTGTACTCTTGAGACTGCTGGAAATTTCAGCATCATGGAAGAATTCCCTAGGCTTGTAGCTTGGGCCAAGAGGTGCATGCAGAGGGAGAGTGTGTCCAAGTCTATTCCTGATCAGTACAAAATTTATGACTTCCTTTTGGAGCTTAAGAAAAAGATTCAGATTCAGTAGCAATAATCAAGAAAGTCCTTACACTTCGAAAGAAAAATATATCATCATGTATGCTACAAATGAAGATGATGAGTGTTTAGAGTGTCTACTATATGTGTGTCTTCTCTTGTTTTTTCGGTGTGTCTTTTTATGGATAAGAATAAGACTATTAAGTTGTCTGTGCTATATAGAATTTAGTTAAAAAATCCCTGTTCAGTTTAAATGAACAAGTGTTGTTGAGTTTGTGTTAATAAGATATGAAATTGAAGCCTTTGTTCCTTTTCCCTAACAAGATAACTCTGTTTTTGTACTGCCTGTTCTGATCTGTGATAGTCCTAATTGGGTTTGTGTTACAAATCGCACCAGCTTGAAGTGATTCTCTATGTTTGTTTTTGTTAATGTTAGCCTGTGAGATTTGAATAAGCAGCAAAATATTAGATTTAGTTTATATTTTGGACAATGATATGAAGAATTTAGAAGAAACACTGCATTATGCACTATTGTTATGGTATCTAATATTGTGATATTAAACACTTCATCTATGCTGGATTGCCTAACAAATAACATAAGTAGCTGAGGGGATTCACTTACTTTAAGAGTAAGTTTTTTAAACTTAATCTAACAGTAACTTTTTTTATAGATATCTAATAATTTAGATCTACTTGCTAATTCAAACAATTGGATTTCCCTAAAATTGATGGCTAGGATATGGAATAAAAAAACCAAGTAAGTGGATTCTGTTAGAATTATTAGTTAGTTAGGGGCTTCTATTCTAGGAAAGTTTTCAAAAGTTAGTTTAGTTAGTTGAATGCCTTGGTTGCTATAAATAGCTTGTTAGTTTGTTGAACATTCATTCACATTAATATACATGGAGTGTAATTCATTGGCAATCCTCTCTAACTAACACACTTAATTCTTTCTCATTTCTCTTCTTCTGCTTAGCAACACATTTTCTTCTTCTCAGTGCAGTGGCACTTTCTTCTTTCTCCAACAAAATTGGTATCAAGAGCTATAGGTAGATCACCCTTTTTACTTCTTCTCCTCCTCATCATCTTCATCTCAATGGGACACACGAGTACAAGCTTCCCAGCAAGCCTACCAGTGCTTGATGGAAAGAACTGGAATAGATGGAACATCCAAATGAGAGCAATCATGGGATTTCAAGAAATTGCAGACATTGTTGAGTTCGGTTACCCTCAATTAGAAGCAGAACCATCAGAACAAGAACGAGTGGCATACAAGGAGAACAAGAGGAAAGATTGCAAGGCTATGTGTCTCCTACATCAATGTGTTGATGAGGCACACTTTGAGAAGATTGCCTCAACTTAAACATCACAAGAAACATGGATAATCTTGGAAAAATGTAACAAGGGAGCAGAACAACTAAAGAAAGTCAGACTTCAAACCATGAGGAGACAATATGAATTGATGCAGATGGAACAAAATGATAAAATTGCCCAATTCTTCAATAGGGTAATCTGCCTCACAAACCAGATGAAAGCATGTGGTGAAAGCATGGCAGATCAAGCTATTATAGAGAAAATTCTGAGAACTCTCCCCCCCAACTTTGATCACATAGTAGTTGCTATTGAAGAATCAAAGAGACTGGAAGACCTCAAACTAGAAGATCTTCAGGGGTCCCTCGAGGCTCATGAGTAGAGGCTCATTGAGAGGTCAACTGATAAAGTTAACCAATCACTGCAAGCTCAAACCTTCAAGAAGGGGAGATATCTTGGCAGAAACAATGAAAGAAACCGAGGAAGGGGCATAGACTTCAGGGGAAAGAATTTGGCCAATTCAGGAGCACAAGATCAAGAAAGAATTGATCTTAATCAAGCATCAAGCTACTCAAAGAGAGGAAGTGGCAGCAATTGGAGAGGAGGAAAGAAGAAACTTGATAGAAGAAGAATAAAATGCTTCAATTGCAGCAAGATGGGACATTTCTCATCTAAGTGTCAATCTCAGCCAGGACACTGAGATGCTAACAATAGGCAGCACCATGATGAAGCACACATGGTGAAGGAAGACAATGAGTATGCTAATGATGATTCACCAATCTTGTTGATGATGACTACAAGCCAAGGCAACAACAGTGAAGAAATTTAGTATGTAGATTCTGGATGTTCAAACCACATGACCGGACATAGAGAGTGGCTTGTTAACTTTGATTCCAGCAAGAAGAGTAGAGTGAAGTTTGCTGACAATATGACTATACAAGCAGAAGGAATTGGTGATGTTGTGATCAGAAAACAAGATGGCAAGAATGCCTTGATCTCTGAAGTACTATTTGTGCCAAACATGAGTCACAATCTGATCAGTCTTGGCCAACTACTGGAGAAAGGATTCTCTGTGAGCATGCAAGATGGTGAGCTTGAGATATTTTCTCCACTAGAAAGAAAATCATCAAGGCTCCTCTGACTCAAAACAGAACATTCCAGGTAAATCTCAATGCCATTGAATCTCAATGCCTTGGTACTGAGACTTTGAGTGAAGATGTATGGCTATGGCACATGAGATTGGATCATCTGAAATTCAAAGACATTAGCCTCATGAAAGCAAAGAATATGGTTCATGGCTTGCCCTCAATACAGATGCCAAACAGAATCTGTGATAGCTGCCAGATCAGTAAACAACCAAGGTCATCATTTGGCAAATTCACTGCCTCAAGGGCCAGTAATCTCTTGCATATTGTCTACTCTGATGTATGTGGTCCCTTTGAGACTACCTCACTTGGTGGTAATAGATACTTTATCACATTTGTTGATGATTTCAGTAGAAAAATCTGGTTGTATCTGATCAAACAGAAAAGTGAGGTGTTTAACATCTTTAAGACCTTCAAGTGTATGACTGAAAAACAATCAGAGAGATCAATCAAAGTATTGAGAACTAATGGAGGAGGTGAATTCACATCCAAGGAGTTTGAAGTATTCTGCACATAGAATGGAATCCTACATGAAGTAACTGCACCCTACACTCCCCAGCATAATGGTGTGGTTGAGAGGAGGAATAGAACAATCCTCAACATGGTTAGAAGCATGCTAAAGACTAAGAACCTCACACATGGCCTATGGGGTGAAGCTGCAACAACAACAGCACATGTCCTCAACCATTGCCCAACTAAGAAACTTAAGTTCAAGGTGCTAGAAGAAGTATGGTCAGGAAGGAAGCCCTCTGTCACTCACTTCAGGATCTTTGGATCGGCCTGCTATAGACACATTCCTGATCAGAAAAGAGGGAAATTGGATGACAAAAGTGAGCTGCTAATGTTTGTAGGATACCACCCAACAGTAAGATGCGTTTTCAAGACTAAGCTCAACCCAGATGGCTCTGTTGGCAAACACAAAGCAAGGCTAGTAGCAAAGGGCTTTATGCAAAGGGAAGGTGTTGACTTCTCTGAAGTGTTTGCACCTGTAGCCAGAATTGAAACAATCAGACTCATAGTGGCATTGGCAACAAAGAACAATTGGGAGATGTGGCAGCTTGATGTGAAGTCAGCTTTCTTAAATGGTTCACTTGATGAGAAAGTCTACATCAAACAACCTCCTGGATTTGTGATAAGAGGTAGTGAACACAAAGTCTACAGCTTAAAGAAGGCTTTATATGGGTTGAGGCAAGCTCAAAGAGCTTGGAACAGAAGAATTAATGCATTCTTCCTAAGAGCAGGGTTCAGAAAATGTGAAGTAGAGCATGGTGTCTATGTGAAATGCTCAAGCAATAATCATGTTCTCATCATCTGCTTGTATGTAGATGACCTCCTAGTAACTGGAAGCAACTCATATGGAGTTGTATTGATCAAACAGAGCCTAAAGTCAGAATTTGAAATGTATGATCTAGGGAGATTGTCTTACTTTATGGGCATAGAATTCAAACAGATTGATGGAGGAATCTTTATGCATCAGAGGAAGTATATTCAAGATGTCTTGAAGAAGTTCAATATGACCAATTGCAACTCAACTGATACACCAGCAGAGCCAAACTTAAAGCTGGACATAAGTGACAATGAACCTGCTGCAGATTGTACAGAATTTAGGCAAATGGTTGGGTGCTTGAGATTCATTTGTCACACCAGACCTGAAATCTCATTCAGTGTTGGCTTGGTTAGCAGATTCATGAGCAATCCAAGGAAGTCTCACCTTGTAGCAGTTAAAAGAATCCTAAGGTACCTTAATGGTACACTTGAATATGGAGTTTTCTTCTCAAAAGGTTCAGAGAAATGCAGGCTGCAACTCTCTGCCTATTCTGATTCAGATTGGTCTGGTGATTTGGTTGAGAGAACGATTATAATGGGCTATGTGTTCATGCTATGTGGCTCTCCCATATCTTGGTGTTCAAAGAAGCAGGAGATTGTTGCTCTTTCTACTTGTGAAGCTGAATATGTTGCTGCTTGTCATGCTGCCTGTCAAGCATTGTGGTTGAGTTCTCTACTAGATGAATTGATGATTGGATTTGAAGACATTGTTGAGCTTGCTGTTGATAACAAATCAGCAATTAATTTGGCCAAGAATCCAGTTGGCCATGGAAGAAGCAAGCACATAGAAAGGAAGTATCATTTTCTTAGAAGTCAAGTAGAGAAAGACAAAATTTGTTTGAAATATTGTAAAACTGAGTTTCAAGTTGCTGATATTATGACAAAATCTGTCAAGATTGAAAGGTTTAGGATGTTAAGAAGGTTATTGAGTGTGATTTGTTTGTAATAAATGATTTAGAATTAAGGGGGAGTGTTAGAATTGTTAGTTAATTAGTGGCTTCTATTCTAGGAAAGTTTTCAAAAGTTAGTTTAGTTAGTTGAATGCCTTGGTTGCTATAAATAGCTTGTTAGTTTGTTGAACATTCATTCACATTAATATACATGGAGTGTAATTCATTGGCAATCCTCTCTAACTAACACACTTAATTCTTTCTCATTTCTCTTCTTCTGCTTAGCAACACATTTCCTTCTCTGTTTTCTTCTTCTCAGTGCAGTGGCACTTTCTTCTTTCTCCAACAGATTCCTCCCATCATAAGCCTAAGGAGTGATACATGAGACTTCTCCTCAAAACATATGTAATTTTTGGTCAATATAAGAGTCTTGGAGACAAGCATTAGCAGTTAAATAGTAATGCACCCAAATTTCTTTTTTCTAGTTCACCATTGATGAACATTTCTCCTCCTCTGCCTGTCAAAGAAAATGACTATCCCGTGATGAAACTGTTTCACAAGTTGAGACTTTCAATAAAAGATTGACGAAGGGATGGTGTTATTATCACTCTCTGTTTTCCCTATTACTCTAATTATCTAAGACGGCCTTCAATAATATATTGCATTTTTAATTCATGTTTTACGCTTCTTACTCTTAATTGTTAGAAATTTGAAATAAAACTACTATTTAATTCAGTATCTTAAATTGATCATAAAAGAAGATTTTAGTTAGTAAATTTTATACATCTTAAATCTCATATGAAGTTGTATAAATATTAGTGTATATTAAATTTATAAAATAAAATTATCCTATGATAAAATTCAAATTAATAGTTATAATTCAATTTATAAGCAATTTGGAAGTAGTAAAAAGTTTGAATTGTTAGAAAGAAAATTATTGGAGGTTATAGGTAATAAGTGTAGGAAATTTTCCATCAAATAATCCTTAGATTGAATGCGGAAATCCTTATGATCATGACTTCGTTCCTATAACCCAATGTTTTTGCCCATACATAAATCCAAATGGAACAACCATGATCCAGACCGAAGAAACTCCAATTGATTTCATGGTGAAGAAGAAGAGCATACTTTAACTAGCCATTTGGAATCTCGAAGGTATAAGGGTGTGATGATCTTCCAGATGTTAGAGCGCCTGATGGTTTTCCTTTGCTTCCCTAGAGGGGAATGAGAAAGCCAAAGTGTGAGGTTTGAACCTGATGACGAGAAATCTAGTGTGTATTGTGATGGATGTCCTTTTGTTACCTTATGAACAAATCCCTTGATTTCACTTTAGTCATCTTATCTACTCAACAAAACCTATTGCTCTACAAATAGGGACCATAATCCATAAAAGTAACCGTAGCGGTTACTACTTAAGTTGTAATAATTCTGATTCAGTCCCTTATCAAATCAGAAATTGCCTGAAGGTATCTACACTTATTATATTTCATGACACGTATGACCTTAGCCACTAAATTAAATTACCGAAGATAATTTTATATTTTGGTTAATTAAATAATGGTCATAACACAATTATAGAATTATATTTGTGACCCATAAACTGTCAGAAATTCTAACAATCTCCAACTGGTCACATATATGATTCACCATACGTGTTATCCTTATTGCGCGCTTAAATATTGCCATTATGTCTCAGGCATACCCAAATTATCCCGTCCATTAGTCCTGTCTCTATATCGAATCACAGTGAATTTTGTCATATCAATCATGACTAATTCAA
>NC_032021.1:5061072-5063489 GCF_001865875.1 Lupinus angustifolius
ATAATGACAGAATACTAAACTGAATGATTAATCAACTGAAGTTTGAATACAAAGTATCCATACATAATACTGAAATCACACAGAACATAATAAAAGGTGTACATTTTATAACTCCCACTAAACCAAAAAATCCTCACATTGCACAACACCTATGTGAGCAGTATGCTCATGAAAGACCTTGGGTGTGATAGCTTTTGTAAGAGGATCCGCAATCATGGAGTTAGTACCTAAGTGTTCTATGGAAAACTGTCTACTTTGTACTTTCTCCTTAACAACTAGGAACTTAATGTCGATGTGTTTCGACTATGCTGAACTCCTATTGTTGTTGGAGAACAACAAGGATGACTTATTGTCACAATATAAATTTAGTGGTCTTTCAATTCTTTCCACAATTCGCATCTCAGTGACAAAATTTCTCAGCCATGATGACTGAAGTGATGCCTCATAACATGCTATATATTCAGCTGCCATGGTGGATGACGCCACAATCTAACAGAAAAATATAGCCCGAAGTAGATCGTCTACTATCTTGGCATCCCGCAAAATCGGAGTCAGAGTACCGAATGATCTCTAATTGGTCTGATCTCCTATATGTGAGCATATAGTCTTTTGTTCCCTTTAAGTACCTCATGACCCTCTTGGCTGCTTTTCAATGGTTCATTCCTGGATTACTCATATATCTGCCTAAAACCCCAACTATGAACGCTATATCCGGACGCGTACATACTTGAGCATACATAAGACTCCCTACAGCTGATGCGTAAGGGATCTTTTGCATTTCCTAAATTTCCATATTTCCTTTAGGGCATTGATTGAGACTAAATTTGTCTCCCTTAGCAACTGGAGTATCCATTACTTTACAGTCCTGCATGCCATACCTTTTGAGCACCTTTTCTATATAGCTCTTTTGTGATAATCCAAGAATACCCCCAGATTTGTCTCGGTGTATCTGAATTCTTAATACAAATGAAGCTTCACCAAGATCTTTCATTTCAAAATTATTGGATAGAAATTTCTTGGTTTCTAACAAGGTACCCACATCATTAGTGGCAAGCAGTATGTCATCCACATACAAGAGCAAGAAAATATATTTGCTCCCACTGAACTTGTGATACACACAATCTTTGACTGAATTCATCTCAAAACCAAAAGAGAGAATCACCTCATGAAATTTGTGGTGACACTGACGAGACGCCTGTTTTAGCCCATAGATGGATTTTGTCAATTTGCAAACCATATTCTTTTGGTCTCCCGTTATAAAGTTTTCTGGTTGCACCATAGAAAAGCTGTCTTGACATTCATTTGATGAAGCTCTAAATCATAATGTGCTACAAGAGCCATGATTGTCCTAATAAATTCTTTCGTTGAAACTGGAGAGAAAGTCTCCTTATAGTCAATCCCTTCCTTATGAGTAAAACCATTAGCTATAAGACGCGCCTTATACCTCTCCACATTACCATTAGAATCCTGCTTGGTCTTAAAAATCCATTTGCAACCAATGGGTTTCTTACCTTCTGGTAATGGGACAAGTTCCCAAACTTTATTGTCTTGTATGGATTTATATTCCTCTTTCATTGCTTCAATCCACTTTTCCAAATTGGAACTTTGGATGGCTTCACGAACGTTTAATGGATCATTATCCATTAAGCCATCACCCTCATGTTCTAGGAGAAAGCAAATGTAGTCATCTGGAATTGTATTTCTCCTTTTTCTAGTGGATCTACGCAAAGCTATTGGCTCTTGCAACTTTTGTCCATGTTCTTGAGGATTTTGAGTTTGTCCTTCATGAATTACCAACTCATCTTGAGTAGGAAAAGCATCACCAGCTATGTCTTGAAGAAGTTCCAAATTTGCTTTATCAAAAGCAACCATATGAATCGCATCAGGAATTGATACAGATTCTTCCTCTAAGACAAAGTTTCTAACCTTATCTTCCCCTCCAAACTTAATATCCTCTAAGAACGTGGATGTACCCATCTCAAATATGGATTTTAAATTTGGGTCATAAAATTTACAGCCCCTTAATTTTTCAGAGTAACCAAGAAAGTAATTGCTCACTGTACGGGAGTCCAATTTCTTTTCATGAGGCATATAAGGCCTTGCCTCAACTGGACATCCCCACACATGAAAATGTTTTAGACTAGGCTTTCACCCAGTCCAATGCTCATAAGGTGTTTTGGCAGTTGCCTTAGTTGGCACCCTATTAAGAATATAAGTTGCAGTCTTAAGTGCCTCTCCCCAGAGTGACTCTACTAAGGTAGAGTGACAAATCATACTCCTCACCATGTCCTTAAGAGTTTGGTTTTGTCTTTCAGACACACCATTCATGCTAAGCGATCCTAGCATGGTGTACTGTGGGACTATACCCATTCCTCTAGGTATTTGGCAAAAGGCCTTGGACGTTGTTCGCCTGAACC
>NC_032021.1:5063589-5096817 GCF_001865875.1 Lupinus angustifolius
TGCTGAGTTGATTTTCAACTTCAGCCTTAAAAGTTTTGAACATGTCCAATGATTGGGACTTTTCATGAATTATAAAAATGTATGCATAACGAGAATAATCGTCTATGAATTATATGAAGTATTATTGACCATTCCAGGAAGCCGTAGGGAATGACCCACAAACATCTGTATGTATCAATTCTAAGACGTCTGAAGCTCTATATGCACCATATTTCGATTGTTTGGTCTGTTTTCCTTTTATGCATTTGACGCAAACTTTAATGTTTGTGAAGTCAATGGAATCCAAAATCCCATCTGACATAAGACACTCAATTCTCTTTTGAGAAATTTGACCTAGGCGCTTGTGCCATAATGCACATGAATTATTATTTTCAATTTTACGCTTAGTACCACGTGATTCCACGTTTAGGGTTTCGCTATAATCAGCTATAGTATTCAGCATATAAATACTTTCATTTAACATAAGTGAACCAGTTCCAATAACATTTGAATTTAAAGACAATTGAACCTTCCAAATGAACAATAATAACCAAATTTGTCCAAATAAGAAACAGAAATTAAATTCCATCTAAAAGACGGTATAACAAAAGTGTCTTTCAAATCCAAATAAAAACCAGTACATAATAACAATCTAAAATGCCATATAGCTTCCACTTCTACCGACTTTTCATCGCCAACGTAGATGTATCTTTCAACATAATTAGGCTTTCGGTAGCTCAGGCAACCCTGCGTTGAAACACTGATGTTAGAAGTTGAACCGGAGTCTAACCACCAGGTGTTTCCAGGTACTAAAGTTAAATTGACCTCGGAACAGACCAAAGTAAGAAATGTACCTTTCTTAGCACGTCATGCGTGATATTTTACACGTTTCTTCTTTTGATGTCCAGTTGCTTTGCAAAAGTAACAGACATCAGCCTGCTTCTGCTTCTTTTGCACTAGACCCTTAGCAGCTTCATTCTTGGGCTCTGAAGTGTTTTTCCTTTTGCTCTTGTCCTTAGAGGTACTAACATAATGGGCACTTTCAGTCCTTTCTCGCTTCAGTCTTTCCTCTTCTTGTACACAAAATGAAATGAGCTCATTTAGAGTCCATTTCTCCCTTTGACAGTTATAAGAGATCTTAAACTGACTGAGTTGTGTAGGAAGGGAAAGCAAGACCAAATGTATGAGTAAGTCTTCCGGCATCTCAAGTTTAAGGGCCTTAAGTTTTGAAGCAATATTGGATATTCCCATAATGTATTCCCTTATGTTTCCTTTGCCTTGATACCTCATGGAAATCAAGTTCTGTAACAGAGTACTTGTTTCCACCTTATCGCTCTTTGCAAAGCATTTTTCAATCTCAGCAAGGAAAGCTTTGGCTTTATTTATCTCATTTGAGATAGTACCTCTAAAGACTTCTGGAATGGCGCGCATAATAATCATCAGACTCATGTGATTAGAGCGATCCTACTTCTCATAATCCTTCCTCTCTTCATAGGCACTGAATTTCGAAGGAGAATGGGGTTGCTCTACCCTTAATGCATAGTCTAGATCCATGCAGCCAAGAACAGTTTTCATGTTCTCTTTCCAATCCTTAAAATTTTCTCTATTAAGGACTGGAACTGAATTTAAATTTGCAGATATAGAAGCAATTGATGTAGCTTAATAGAACAAAAGACAAAAAAATTAAATTATGCTCACAACTTAAAATTATCAATGTGCTTTAAATAATGGTATGTCCAAATCAAGATACCTTGTGCTCCATTAATATCAAGTCTCTGGACAGTGATATTAACTACAAGTGGTACTCTTGTTGTAATGATTAAATATTTATAATTTATAATAAGGCATGTCAACTGATGAATCTCTCTTCGGATTGATCCATCAGTCACATGTATAAAAGATTTATAATTATAACATGTTTATCATTACAGGTGTGTATAATCTTCGGCCAAATATTAATTTTCCTTTGGGTCAATTAATACTAGCATGAATAATCATACACACTTACATCCAATATTCCTCATGAGTTATATCCATGAAAGGGGTCACTTTAGCGACATTTCACTTCAATTGGCTCACTTGAAATAACAGACAACTTAATGGATAACCAAACAACAATCAAAGTTAATGCACAAAGATACCAAATCCTCATAAATCTTAAATTTTCCCAACAAAAAAAAATTTCTTAGGAAATAGTATTCTCGCTTGGGCGAGGTACTCTCTCGCTTGGGCGCAATAGAAGGTAATGCTTCTGTTCAATTCTCGCTTGGGCGAAATAAAAGACCATGCTTCTGTACAATTCTCGCTTGAGCGCGGGATTTCTCGCTTGAGTGAGAGCACAGCGGCAGAACACGAACATGGCAGTTTCTGCATCATTTTTCTCCGAAAAACCACCCCAAAAAACACCAGAAAAGACAATTGATTCATTTCGAATCTATACATATTCATATGAAAAAATATGAATTTCTATCCTAATCAATCAATGACATAGTTAAATCATCAAAACCCTAAATTAATCCTAATTTGGGGAAGAACATGAAAACCTAATTTCACACATGAATCAATTAGGGTGGCTCTGATATCAATTGTAGGAGATTTTCCATCCAATAATCCTTATATTGAACGCGGAAATCCTTATGATCATGGCTTCGTTCCCATAACCCAATGTTTATGCCCATACATAAACTCAAATGGAACAACCATGATCGAGACCGAAAAAACCCCAATTGATTTCATGGTGAAGAAGAAGGGCATATCTTGATTAGCCATTTGAAATCTCGAAGGTATGAGAGTGTGATGATCTTTCAGATGTTAGAGCGCCTGATGGTTTTCCTTTACTTCTCTAGAGGGGAATGAGAAAGCCAAAGTGAGAGGTTTGGACCTGATGAGGAGATATCTAGTGTGTGTTGTGATGGATGTCCTTTTGTTACCTTATGGACAAATCCCTTGATTTCACTTTAGTCACCTCATCCACTCAACAAAACCTATTGCTCTACAACTGGGGACCATAACCCATAAAAGTAACTGTAGCGGTTACTACTTAAGTTGCAATAATTTTGATTCAGTCCCTTCATCAAATTAGAAATTGTCTGAATGTATCTACACTTATTATATTTCATGACACGTATGCCATTAGCCACCAAATTAAATTACTAAAGATCATTTTATATTTTGGCTAATTAAATAATGGTCATAACACAATTATAGAATTATATTTGTGACCTATAAATTGTCAAAAATTCTAACAATAAGAGTTTGAAATAATCAAAATAGAATGCTAATAGATAAAGGGGTGCTAAACTGCTAATAGTTAATCCATACTTCAAAACTATAAAAATTTAGAGTAAGAGCATTAAGTCTTATGAACTTGATCAAACTCTTTTTTTTCTTCAGGAAAGAGGTAAAGGGTAAAAGTCTCATACGCCTATATTTTATTTCTCACATCTTTATCTACCCGGCTGAATTTTGGGACAAAAATCATTAGCAGAAGTCTTAACTAGTACAAAATCTTCTATTTTGATTCATATGAATATTCATTTAAACATGCCTTTGTTTTTTAATTTTGTAATTTAGCACAAATAAGAGGCTACATATGAGTCTGAATGCATATCAATTATCCTCAACCTTGTTCGATTCAGTAAAATTGTGATACTTATTAAAAAAATTAAATAATAAGAAACATATATTAATTTTTATTATGTGTCAAAATTTAATTGAAATGAGACAAAGTTTGAGATACACCTAGAGAAATGGTAATGTTCATTCCATGAGTCTAGTTATGGATCCAAAAGAGTAAACGAAAACTAGAGAGTGAAAATAGAACAGCGTTATCCTAAGTAGAAAAAAGGACAAACGAAACCAGGTAGATATGAAAACGGCTCCTTATGTTTGGCTTAGTGAGGTTATAACTTATGTTTCGGTTAAACAAAACCTGCATATAAGCTCAAGTTTTCATCTACATAGTTCATATTTTTATGCAGTATAACCTTAGAATGAGTGATGACCAATATAATTTCATTTTGTATCCATCCGTCATAAAAAATCCTCTCATAAAAAGTATCATATCACATTTTTTTTCTTTTCCTCACGCCTTATATATATATAGTTATGTTAAATACTTGGGATAAATCTTTTATGTCTTATAGTCATCCTACTCGACTCAAATAAAATTATCTCCAATAAATAACACTTGGGGTCCACTAAATTAAAAAACATTGGAGTGGTTGGCAACATAATTAACTAGAACAGTTAATCGGTGATATATATCACTAATATATTAAAGATGAATGTTTGGCATTAGGTTGGGTTAGTGTTAACAGTGACATGTTTGCTAGAAGGTCATCATAAATATAAACGCTTTCCCAGCACCGCATACATGACATGAAAACAAAATAAATTGTGAAGAAAATAAAATAAAATACATTATATAATGACAAGCAATGGCTTGTCAAAATGGCAATGTGATATTGCATACACTTTATTAATATCTTCTTGCTCCTATGGTCATTACACATGAAGAGTTTCACATCATCCTATCATATTAGGATTCATATATGCTATTCTTACATAGAAGCCAACAAGTACAAGAGGAGCTACATAAGAAAGTAAGTTTTCTAGAGCACAAGAAATAAAAACATGTTAGACACCGAGAAAAACAACACATTATTATAAACTAAGTGGTGTTCTTTCTCCTGTCTATTTATTTGATTCAGCCTATGAGCCATGAATGAAAAATATTAGCAATCATGGCTCTTTTATTCTTCTCAGTACATAATATTTTGTAGGAGCAACTAGCTAAAAGTTTTTCACCAAAACTGTCCTCTCTGGTAGACCTATAGAGGAAGAACCACATTTTTTTGAAGAGAGACATTTGTTAGCAGCATCTAAATCATTCTCTTCCTCAGCAATGGTGTCTAGCATTTTCTTCATCCTGTGGCGTTTGACTGAGATAAATCTTGGTGGAGCAACCTCTGTCATGATCCTAGCCATTTGTAACTTGGCCATTTCTAAGAATGGAAGTTTTTTTTAGAAGAATGAATGAATGAAAGAATTGATGATATAAAAGAAAGCAAATTAAAGAAGTTCTTTACTATCTGATTAGAGGAAGGAAATGGAAGTTGAAGAGGTGAGGCACAATGCAAGAGTCATATATGTTGCACCATCATTTATAAGATTGATGAAGGTTGTGGCGCACAGTTTATTGGATTGTTGTCTCTTTCAGTGGTCGGCTGCTATGTGGGGCTAGGCTAGCAGAGAGCATACTTACCTAGTTTGAAATAGGAGCACATCTTTTCTCCCATAATATATACAATTTTATATATTAATTTTATGTTTTACTTTTTTTAACTAATAAGAAACAAGAGTTTTATTGAGTTGCAAGATGTGGATCCTTTCAGATTATAGGTTCGAAAGTATGGTACATGGTTTTACAAGTAAAAATATATTATTGTCGGAAAATATGTTATTCATCAATAAAAATATACATGTCAATTAAAATATTTATTATTATTCATATTTTTATTCATTATCATTATGATGACAAATTTTGTGACAGAGTTTAAAATATAAGTTGAGATTCGGCTTTCAAACACAATGATGTGATTAGTTAAATCAAATATGTGATAGATAGACACTAATTTTATTACATGCCTTTTATAGGAGAATAGAGATATATAACTATCATGTTAGTAAAGCAAATATAATAATAATAATAATAAATATTTAAAAAAATTAATTGATATAACTTATTTTTATTAACTCATAATCATATAAGATATGATATGAAATATTACATCTATGTTCTTTACATCTAACATCCCTACACAATGAAAATATGAAAATGAATGACCATAAGGCACGGGTAGAAGCAGTACCCTATGACAATTGACAACCATGTTTGTCTTAGCAGTTAGCATTCCCTCACTACTCACTGCCTATACCGTTTTCACTACAAATGGGAAAAATGGAAGTACTTTTGGAGTTTTGGTCGCTTAATTTCATTATTTTCTTTTGGTTTCTTTCTTATCATTTGGTCCATCAAGTTTATTAACGCTTTGGTTATTAATTCTGACATTAACTTTTAACTAACGCTGTTACCCTAATTCCTTAATCTAATTAAAAATTATTTTCTCTTTCAAGTCATGTGTTGAAGAAAGTCATCGCCACATGTTAGAAAGTATTATTTTAATTGATCTAATAGAATATTCAAAAAATATTTAACCTGATATGGTGTTCCATGTAGGACAATGTTGAAGGAGGATATATACACTTCATTATAAAAAAACATTTTATGATACATTTCACTTCTTTGTAATGTAATAAGATCCATAAGTTTATTTTGCATCAGTAATAGTCACAAATATCATTAAAGTATATTTTGGCCTTTTGCAAATTACAAGTTTAATATTTTCCCTTTAACAAAATTTGCAATTTATTTATATTTATATTTATACTATATATAAAGTCAAAACATGATGTAACTTCTACCATGGTGTAATTTTCATTTCCTATTATGCCCTTCACATTATTTAATTTTTACAAAAACCATATAATCCTAATTAACCACCACCAATACATTAATTAACCACATTTCTCACCTAAAACTAAATATTATTATAAACACATAAAAATTATAATATAAAGCACACTCAATACAACAAATATATTCTAATTATAAAAAATGAAATATATAAAAATTAAATACGTAGTATCATACAATATTGACCGGTAGCCACATACACACTAGTACTACTAAAGGGAAAACCCAAAATAACCACTCATCATAATGTAATTTGTGATTCTCTCTATTGTGTCTTCACTGTTTTCTAATTTTTACCAAAAAAACCATAATAACTATAATAACTCAATGTTTCTCTCCGCCCAATATATGTTCTATATTATTTGGTTAATTATTTCTTCTTATATTATAACTATCACTTTTTAAGGTAGAACATGAATGTTCAATTTAATCAAATAAATTCAACTGTAGATTATAAATATTTAACACAAAATATTACATTTGACATTTATAATATACAAACTGCACATTATAAATGATAGGAAAGTGAGTTGTTAATCACTATCATGCCTAGTAGTTACTTAATGCCAATTTACACTATTAATTTCTATTTTTTACTACCATCTTAGTATCACTTTGAAAAGTAATTTGGTGTAATGAATTGATATGGAAGAGTCACTTCAATGCATTTAAAAATAAATAAAATGGATCATCTAATGAAACTTATCTGTTGGAAAAGACAAAAATAGATTGAAGACTTTTTTAAGCAAAAAAAGAAAGAGTACTAACAACTTTTGTCTTAGAGGTAATGAGTTGAAATAATTGATTACAAAAAGTGGTGAATGTGAAATATGAGTTTAGGCTTAGGTGGATGGACCATTAGAGTGTGGTCTAAAGGAATAGCCCCATGAACACGGCATTGGTGGTGAAGAACCGATATGGACTTGCCAATCTGGCTGCCATACCGTACGTGTTCGTTCACTTTCTTGTTTCCTGTAGAAAGAAAAAGATTGTTTCATGTGTGATGCTCATAGTGTTGTAAGAGAGGATCTACATTTGCTATCTCACACTTAATATTACTTTATGTGTCACGATACTGTAATTAGTCAGAAAATTATTGAAAAATTAAATTTTAACTTAAATATAGTTTTTTTCAACCAATCATGATACATGGAGTGACACTAAACATGGAAGAGCAGATGTGCACTAAGAGATACCAAATTTTAATGTCTCTTATGCTCTATTTTTAGTGTTGAGTTTTATAGGAGAAATACTGAAAATGAAAATTTTGAGAGTTATGAGATGGGGTAGTGATATGTCTATGAAGTCTTCCATTTCCCTTTTAAAATTTTACTTTAAATAAAACGGTAGAGAAATAAATTCAGATAAACTCATATCTTGGAGTAATCTTGAAAATATTACGTCAAAACTATGAGCTATCATAAAAAGAAATTAATGGCTAATTTTTCATATGAAAAAAATATTGGCTTGGACATATATTATTTTGTTGAAAGTGTATTATGTTTGATTCCATATAATGATTTTTATACTGTTAATATATTATTCATATATATTTATTTAAGGGTAAGTGATTGTTAAGTTGATAAAGTCTTATTTTTTTCTGTTACATGTTTGAGTTTAATTTGTATGAGTTTAATTGATAAAATCTTATTTTGAGTTTCTAGCAACCCTTTTAGTGTAAAATTAAAGGGTGTCTACGGATAGTGATTGATATAAAGGGGAAATGTTGCTGAGATGGATTTTCATAAGGAGGACATCAGCATCTGTCATTGATATTATATATTTTTGGTCCCCTCATTATCTAAAGGCTCACTTTTGTCACCTTAATTGTATTTGATTCAGAATATCTTTTCATGCTTTTGAAGTAGGTTTAATTATTCTGTTGAATGTTTTGGAAAAAATCAAATAAATCTTTGAGTTTTTAAAATTAGTAACTAATTATCTCAACTTATAAAAAATTATATTCAATCTCTTCATTATACATATTTTATTTATTGGAGTTCTGCTGAGTTTCTTAAATGATATATGGATCTATTTGAATCTTTTCAAAATTATAGGGAATTAATTAAAAAATTATGAATTTCACCAAGCTATAAATACACATGTGGATGGATTGAGCTTGGCTTTTAGGGAAATGCAATAGTGTATTTACATCCAAATCCATCTAAAAAGACCATATAGTGAATGAAACTCAAACTCTCAACTTTAACCTCTTTATCACTATATTTCATAAACTTTCTATCCTAACTACCTAACCACCTTATAACTCCAATCAAAACCAGTTCTTTAAATCATTTTTGATTGATTTTACAAAGAACTGCTTGGATAGGATTTCAGAATCATTTATAAAACCAACCCGAACATGTTGCATTTATATTTATTATAATCTAAAATTACACATTTACTTTGTTATAATTTGAGATTTTTTATTGCATTACTTTCAGATAGATAGATTATCTCTATATTTTGACAATTCGTAACAAATTCAATACAGCAACTCATACTATTTAACTTGTCTTATAAATGGCGAAAACATACAAATCGACCAAGCTAAACCACATGAAATCATAACTTACAATTAGGAACAATGAGTAACGCATATCCTATAGTGAAATGATTTTCACATCATGGCATGAGTTGAAATAAATGACAAAGTGGAACCCATTGTAAGCCAACTTTTTTATTCTTATTTTCTTATTGTTTTTATTTTCATCTCAAAACAGTCAAATAAAGAGGGAAAAAACATAAAAATAGTATCATGTCCATATAATAATTGCAGGTCTAACACAACAATCTTCTGCTAATATGAATACATAATCAGCTTTTTTGTTGTTGTTGAACAAAACAAAATGTGATACCTATTAAGCTACTTAGGTATCACAACATTAACCAGCACAACATGAAAAGGTTTAGTGCTGCTTATTCGTTGGAAGGAGCTTCATCGGATTGAACACTTCCCCCTTCTACGAAACGAAAACACATCACAATTCAGTTCAATTTGAAGAACTTCAGAGATGGGAGACAGAAATCTGTTTGATGACAAAAGAAAACATACCTTCGTCCGAAGGAGCATGAGGAGATTTCCGGTAACGTGTCTGCTGCTGTGTTGGCTGAAACATCAAAAGGAAATGATTCTACACTTGTACTTTCGTAATCTTATTGTTCGATGTTCAACTTGGTTATTTTAATGCAACGTTTGTTAGTTCCAAAAATGCTATGCTTTGCAATATTTTGTGAAGAGAAATGCTGAAACACACTCTTTTTCATTGTACCGCTTCACAAAATCATATTTTAAAATCCAACTTTAAAGATGGTATCATAGGGACCAATAAGGGTGTGTTGGAACTTAGAAGTAGTATATGAAAGAGTGTGTTGCTAGTATTCTGTGTTTGTCAAATGCCACAAACACTTTTATAATTAGTAATAGACTAATAGCTAGCTAACACAAGCTGTCAGTTCAATTGATTTCTTTCATTTAGTATGGAGTGGTTAGCAATAAACAAATCACAATTTGAATTACAATTGCAAATGACATTTTAACATAAGAATAATTGCTCATTATGATTATCATATCGTTGATCCATATGCGGAGGCGACTAGCAGAAGCCCCCGTAAGGAGAGTAGATTAAATGGAAAATATTCTAATTCATAGAGGAAGAGGGAGACCACGAAAAACTATTAGAGAAAATGATAAAGAAAGAGTTAGAGCTTAATGTTTTGTCAATGAACATGATTTATGATAGAGCATTATGACGTCATTCAAACCATATAGCCGACCCCATATAGTGGGATAAAGGCTTGATTGTTGTGTTGTTGTTGAATAATTGCTCATTTTCAAGCTCAAGAATATAATTTTATAATTATCTATATGTTCTAATTCAAATACAGAAATAATAGTGCAATACCTGTAATTTGGGCCGAAGAGCCTCAAGTGGTCCCTTAGGTTTCTGAACACCTTGCTGTTTCATATGATGGTAAAGTAAAATGTGAATTAAGAAATCAGTTTGTACATATTTTGCTTCAATGCAATTACTACGTAGGTGTGTTTTCCAGAAATACCTTTCCAAGTGCCCAATCAGCAGAATCAAAGTATGCACGTTCATGGTCCTGCACAAAATAAAATTAATTATGAATGAAAATAAAAAGAGAGCATATATCACTAAATACTCACGGGAAATGAACTACCTTTATTTCATGAACTAAAGTTGCAAAGAAAAGAACTGTAAACAGACACTCACACACGTACCTTAGATATGAGTGGTGGCTTTTTGGGCATCAATCCACCATATTTTTTCTTTACAGCTTCCTCCTATAAGATTTATGAACACAATAAGCCACAGAGTACGAAACTCTATTGGTTAGGAAAAAATTATTGAAGTAAAGAGGTAATCTTTCCCAAAATCACTTATATGCATGAAAACAAGATCTGCATGAAACCTGATGCTCAGATGATGGCATTTTAGTTGACTCATCAGTCGCATTTACATCCATTTGTCCTTGTTCTTTCTTATCCTCTATGCCAGACATAAGGTCCTTACGTGAGTAAGCTGTACCTCAAATAACAGGAATGTTAGAATGTGATTTTCAACTAAATAAATGCCATAGCAGTCAATAAGCTTCAGACAATGATAATAGTTACAAATCTCTTCAGACTACACAAAACATCAAGAACTTCTTTTTTGGTTGAAATAAGAATTTGAAACAATATCCTCATACATGTAAGCCATTATAATCAAGCTCATTTCATGACAGACAAGGTATGGAAAAGATTTGAGAAACAAGCATATGCAACTGGCAGGCACAACTCATCCAACACAATGAGACATCTCAACCAAATGAAATATGGCAGGAAATCTGCCATGATGGGTAAAATGAATGATACCATTGGGTTATAACAGAAAGCCAAACTTTCGAGCAACCTATTTAACAGAGAAAGACTCGTACGCATACAGGTCAGAGACTCGATAAATCAGTTCAGCCCCCAAAACATCATATCATTAGATTTTTTTAGTCATACATAGGAGGGCATTGGCTGAATAGTGGTTGACTATGACACCACAATATCCTATAATAAATCATGTCTATGACAAACCACTTACATCTAACCCTTCTTAAAGTTTTGCCTATAATTTTTCTTGATCTCTCTATCGATCTCCTCTATACCTTCTCAGTTCACCTAAGGTCAGACTCTACCTTCTTTTCTAAAATAGAATGATGTCTCAAGGGAGCTTACGGCCTTACACTCACATCAACTGCAAAGAAATGTTTTGGAAAATCGTAATACTGTTTTGTAATGTAAGTGCTACCTGGAGAACAAACATACTAACAAAAAATAAGTTTACACGGAAGCTGCAACAATGGTTACTCCTTAGCAAGTCAGACTCTGATCATATTACAAAAGTTTATCTATCCTATCTATGAAAAAAACTCCAATTAACATTACTTCACGGATAAAATATTGTCTAGTTTACAAATGAAATGCTAAAATTGCAATCAAAGAGACCAAAACAATTTCAAAGGAAAACAAGATGGCATGGTATCCCAATGAATCACAAAACCTAATTGGGCACCACCACAATAGCAAAATCATCTCCTTCTCAAATCTCAATCCATTTTCATATTATTAACATTAAGTAGTGCAAAACCAAGTTACAAGTAAACTCAATAACTAAAACATTCAAACACAAGTTCCAATCTCTATATGCATAAAAATACAACCTTTCACATTAAAACATCGATGTTAAGACTCAATAACCCAAAACCAATCAACACCAGAGCCTCCAACCCCATAAAAACATCTTGGGTCGAAGATATTGCAGCTGAATCATCAAATTAGCATGGTGTTTTTAAGGAACAGAAGCTTAAAACAAATGCACGAGCTTTGAAACACAAAAGAGAAAACATTCAAAGAATAAATCGGTGAACAAATTGGATGATAGAGGAAAAATGGCAGATCCAAACAACGATCACTCACCGGAGCAGTGGGGTCCACAACCGTAAACAGCGGAGGCTCCGATCGACAATCAATGACTCAATGTTATTCGCGTTTCAATCTACCTGTAATGTTCCTTTCCTTGCTGTTATCTTAGATCGCATGGTTTTTATTTGCTTCATCAAAATTATTTACATTTTTATTTCACCCTCTTGCAAATGTAGTTTTTTCAGTATAATATTTGTTTATTATTATTATTCTCACGTAGGCATTTCACATTTTCTAATTTTATTAGTATGATGATTACGTGATAAATGAGAGACAAATGATGTAAATTTCACTTAAAATTTGGTGTGGATCAAGTTTTATATTTCCCGTGCCTTAAAATGAGTATATATTTTTAGTGAAACATCATTGCAATGTATAAAGAAATAGTTCATTTATAAAATAAAGTGTAAGTAATTCAATTTTTTTGGTTATATAATTCGAATTATTCAAACATACAATATTGGAATTCGTATTCGAGGAAGATATTATTCATATTTAGTATGTTTGTTATAGTTAGAAGTTTCAATTTTTATCACGGTTATGTTGGATGTCATCAATACCATTAATAAGAAAATGTTTCATTAGCGAGTAATTATTCTTTTTTGGACATTAAAATTAACGACCCTCATATAAAAGGAAAAAGAATAAACTCATATTTCATTAATTTAAAATGATTTTTTGTACTTTTATATATTATAATTCTTAATGATAAAAGTAACATAATTATGACAAACTAAAAGGATAAATGACAATAAATTAAAAGTTTAAATCAACATGTTTTTTTTATAGATGACCAAAATAAAACCTACAAATTGAACATGAATTATTTTACCTTTTTACTATTATTAAATATAAGTGGTGAGACTTAGTAAAAATTGAATTACATGGTAATTATATATTTATACTAATGTTATTTAATTTGATGTATGTTCTAGTATGATAAAATTAGGATATGCAAGAAACATTAGTTTAGTCTTATAAGGTTAAGATCTTTGTCATATGTACCTTCATGTGAACAAAAGGAATCAATGTTGTATAGTTATCATAAAAGATGAGAGAGGTAGAGTGTGTGTACCTACCTTAGATCAATATTTATATTCATTGAGAGACATTACATTTACTAGGATTTCTTGTTGATTAAGTTTCTCAATTAGATTATGTTATGTTTTAGATTCATACTAAATTATGGTGAATTAATTTCTTAATTTTGGTGTGTATCTCTCAATCAAATATTTATTCTTTAATGGTGATTTTCACGAGGTTATTTTATAGATTTATCTACAATATAAAATAAGTTGATCTTCTAACATGATTTTAAGATTATGATTAACACTTAATAATTTGATATCTAATTCAATATAAATTGTTATTATGACAATTTTAAGATAGCCAAACACTATATATATCATGGCTAGGGATGGCAAAATGGGGTTGGTCCGACGGGCCAACCCGTTCAGATAGGTGTTTTTAGCGGGTCGGACTGGAGTTTTAGTCCAAAAGCTCGTATTCAACCCGTTTTGGAAGCCCGTTTTTTAGATGGGCCATAGAGGACCGGAACGGGCTGGCCTGGCGGGCCAACATTAAGATTAAAGTTCATTTGTCTATCATGTTGTTCATTGCAATTAAGATTCAACTTTTACAATTTTAACTTATGTTTGGATGCTTAAGCATATAATTCTTCTTTCTCTTTGTAAAATGAACATTTAATATCTCATTATGTACTTATTGAACATTTAATATCTCATTATGTAGTTATCTATTATCTTCACTCTTATCCAATTATTGTACTTATTATTAGATAAATGTGGAATTTCACTGACAATTAAGGGTGTTTGAATCAAATTTAAACATTTAATTAATTGAAATGGAAAATTGAAAACTCAAACAGAACCACTGATTTTGATTCCTTTTGGAAAATTAATTGAATTCGACTGAGTTTCAATTTATATTTTTAATATAGTCGAATTCAAATTAAACTGAGTATTATATATATTTTATTGTGATTGATTTATAATATAATAATTTTGATTTTATACACTTTTTAAAACTTAGGAGTTATAAGCTCTATTGTGAACTTGAAGTCTAAAAATTTAAGACTATGGTGGTTTATTATTTAGAATTTACAAGTTTTGTACTAATACAATATGTTATTATGAGATTATGTCTTTTGTTTGTGATTTTTTGTTTTAAAAGACATTTATGAATTGTTTGAATTATTTATTTTTGTCTAAAAGTTTTAATGTGTATTTTGAAACAAAACAAAACGGGTCAGCCGGCCTGCCAGCCCTGCCAAATATGGGTCAGACTGGCATTTTGAGCCCTTTTAACAATAAGGGTCGGGCCGAGCCAGCCCATATTTTGACGGGCCAAAGGCGAGTCAAGCCGGACCTGCCCGTATTGTCACCCCTAATCATGGCCAAGATGTCATTTAAGAGTTCTTTATCCAAGACTTTCATTGGCCTTGTCTCCTAGCAAACCATAGTTTCATTTTAAATAAAAAAGATATAAATATATTTTTCCTTTATTTTTTTATAGCACTTCCCGAGGAGTATCAGTACACTATAATCTGGTTAAGGTGACAAGTCTAGAAGTTGGTCTATTTCAAATATTCTCCTTTTGTCCATTCAAAACTCCTTATCAAGACATCCCCTCAATCCTTCCTTATTATATCTTGTACTCTCCTTTTGCATGAGAACTCATTGTGGCGTATCAACAGTTTAAGTCAGACTCAGGTTTTGTCTGAAGGTTTTATCAAACCTTCACTCATAATAAGAGCCAGAATCTTTTCAGACCGAGGACTTCGAACGAGTATTTAAGATCCTTACCAGTGGGAGTCTAGACTTATTCCTTTCTAATGCTACCATTTCATTGCTCTATCCACCTTAAAATACAAAGGAGACATAGAAAAATGAAAAAAGAACTTCAAATTCGTCATTCGAGTACAGTCACGGTCCATATTTACAAGATGGTACATTTGCGAAACCTCCTAGTCAAGTAGCAACCAGAAAAAAGGAAAATAATAATAACTATGCAACTGTTGCAAGTTTTACATGAGATCACAAGCCACAGAAAAATGAAATAAAGTAATATTAAATCAAAGAACAAATCATAGTCGATTGAAGTTTATGTGATTTAATCATATTGTACAGTGAAGGTTGTATTTGCAGCAAATGACATAGTATTACCCTGGCTGTCTGAGGCAGAGGATGCACTGTATGAAGATGAAATCTTCATATCATCATTACCTTTTTGTTCTTTGACTTTGAGGTCCATAATATCTGATATCAAGCTTGGTTTTGTTATCTTACTTTCACCAACATCAATTTCTCCAATGAGCATCTTAACCACAGAAGACATGGATGGCCTGAGTTTTGGATTATCTTGAGTGCAAAGAAGGGCAATCTTCAGAATCCTACAAGCTTCTTCGGCATCGAAGAAGCCGTTTAGTGATATGTCTACCAGCCCTACCAATTCCCCCTGCTCATAAAGCTCCCATGTCTGTAAGGATAGAAACTTATATAAGAGTGCGTCCCAAAAATCTCATATATAATGCTGTAGAACATGACTAATTGATTACAGTTATGCAATGAAATGCCCGAGAACAAATGTGATGATTATGATTCAAGATTATGAATAAGTCACAACAACTGATTTCTTTTTCAAATTTTCATAATTCTTCTATGTTTTGCTTCTAAGTTAAAGTATATTCTACAATCATTTTTATCTGGCTTTTATGCTTAAAGAACAGAAGATATTTAAATTCTCTCACTTGTCATGTACTTCTGCATATATTATTTGTGTTTAACTACTACATATGGAATGAGCACACTTAAATATTCTGGACTTTCGGCTTTAAAAAATGAATACGGAGACTGGTTTAGTTGGAAAACTAATACAACTTGGAAATGGGACAGACATACCTTTTCCAGAATGAATTGATCTCCTATAGGTAATCTTGCATTTATGTTACATCTTCCACTGACTATCTCCACAAGAAGGACACCGAAGCTGTAAATATCTGCTTTTCGTGTCAATTGCCCCCTTATTGCATATTCCGGTGCCAAATAACCGCTAAAATAAAACATACAGCATTAAGTTCCAAATATTATTGGTGGAAAGGGGAGATAATATACATATGTGAACAGAAAAATAGAAGCTTTCCTCCTTATAGGTAAGGAATTGAAAGTTAAATGGAGATAATATATCCTGAAGAAAATATGTGTGCTTCCGATAAGTGAATTTAATTTATCAGGTTTAGAAGCACTGTCAATGATCAGGTTTAGTTGACACAAGAATTTTATGCCAGCCAGACTATTTATGTGACTTGTGTTACATTTACAGAATAGAAATCAGATTAACATCAAAATGGATTGATATAGGTTATTGTGGAACAACATCAATCTAGCCAACTAGATTTAAAATTTTCATATAATAACATGTAATTCTTAATAATCAGAATATATTCTAGTAGTGTTATATTCCATGCAAAAGTTGGATATTTTACTTTAAAACTGGGAAATCGAATTTGAGGGACCAAGTCATACTATTGAAAGGGTAGCCTGAATAAAGACCTTAAATTAGAATGCGTACATTGTTCCTGCTACACGTGTGCTGACATGAGTCAAGTGTGACGGAATAAGCTTTGCAAGACCAAAATCTGAAATCTTGGGTATAAGGTCTTTGTCAAGAAGAATATTGCTTGCTTTTATATCCCTATGAACAATATGTGGTCTTACTTCCTCGTGAAGAAAGGCAAGACCACGAGCAACCCCAATGCATATCCTACTTCGTGTTCTCCAATTGAACTGAATATCACTGTAACCTCCACCTGCAAGCGAAGAGTCGGGGTAAGATTTAAACTCAAAGACTAGTTAATAATAACAAGTCAGTGAAGTTGTTCTAAATGATGCAATACAAGCCTTTGTTCTCAAATTTCCTCAGAAAACAATGCCAAAACATGATCCTACGATATTCCGGAAAATAGATTTTAAGAGATAATTGTCCAAATAAAAATTATAATGCATACCTAGAAGGGTTTGTGCAAGGCTATTGTTCTCAAGGTAATTGTAGACTAATATTCTTTGATCTCCTTCCACACAACAACCATACAACTTAACCAAATTTTCATGCTCTATTTCCGATATCACGTTAATCTCTGTCAAGAATTCCCTCACCCCTTGTCTTGATTCAGCTGAAAGAACTTTTATAGCAGCAGCATTTCCGTCTCTCAACAATCCCTGATCATCCACCATAATATTGTTAAGGTTTCATTGATAAGGAAATGAAGGGAAAAAACAATGACCACACCATTTGATATGGTGATAGAAGCAATACTTGAAGTGGTTTAGTTACCTTATAGACAGAACCAAAACCACCCTCGCCGATTTTATTGGCTGAACTGAAATTATCACAGGCATTTCTTAATTCTTTGTAGGTGAAGATTCTTACGTTTTGAAGGCCTGAAAGTTCTGTCATGAATATTCAATTAACATAAATCACTGTAAACAGGTTTTTGTTGAATGCAATCATATTCCTTAAAATTATTCAACATTACTAAACTCAAACAATTCCAACTTAGTATTATCTTTGGTTATTTGTTATACAACATTTAGTTAATTTACCTTCATCTATGTCTGGATCTCGTCTAGCTACAGAAGACACCTTCTTACCACATAATAAAGGAAAACAAGTCATGGCTGCATAGAGTATTGTCTTCAAATCAAACTACTTCCAAGGTCACCTGGCTGAAGCATAAAAAATTGTCAATTTATAGAGTAGTAGATTGATACAATGAACAAGAAAATTGTTACCCAGGGCATTGTTACCACGGAGTCACATTGTTACTCGGGTATGAGAAGAGTGAAGAGCAGAGACACTACGTCTTGAACCAAAACCTTAAGGTAATGGTTCCATGGATCTTTTCCACATATAGACTATTTCACTTATATCCAATCTGGGACTTCACACTGGAATATGTCCAACAGAAAAGATAGCACGAAAACTTCAGCTCCTACAATACTAGAGCAGGACAAACTAAATTCATGATCATGGCATGCTATACAAGATGTGACATACAAAAAGTTATAACTGATGTTATATCTCAAACATTTTCATCAGTTTTCCAATGATAGTATTGAAAGAGAGTCCAGCCATAAAAGAGAAATAATGCAAAAGAATCTAAATCCTAGTCATATTTTAAGCTACAACTCAGCTTAGAGATTCATATTTTTGTTCTAGTAGAGCAAATTAAACTGATTTGGACAGTATTTTAAGTATAAACAAAATTCTCAGACATGTGAGGCCATCCTAGTAGAAGTATGTTTGAATCTGATTATTGTTCCAAAAGCAATAAGATCAAAAAACAAACAAATGGAATTTGATCAAACACACATATAATCTCTCTCACTCATCAACTCAATCCATGATTTTATGACTTCATTCTACACTCTTGCAATACCTTTCCACATCTGTATCTCAACCTCTAAACTCAGAATTTTCACAAATTGTTGTTTGAAACAGCTTAGTTTCAAATCAAAACCATTTTATGAATTGTACTCTATCTTTTTTATAATTCACTTTCTATAAGGGTCTGTTTGCGAGTTGGATTTTGGAGAGAAAGGAAGATAAATGGAAGACTTCAGAACCATGAAATACACTTGTGAGATGACTCTGAAGCATTTCCTTTCCTTTCCTTCCCCTCCAAAAGCCAACTCACAAATAGACGCTAAAACAACATGGTCTTGCATCTCATACTATGCTTAGGTAATAAATTCAGAATGGTTCAATTAGTGCAGTTTTTCACAGCTCAAGCCTCAAAGCATATTGAGAATGAATTTGTCAAACTGAAATCCTCAGGAAGTAAAAGTGTAAAACCACAAGAAGAAATCAGAAGCATAATTACAACATTTAAAGCACTAGGAAATTAAAAGTAGAAAAAATAATATTAACAAAAAGAACCTATAGCTACAGAAAAACACTGATCACTAATTCACTATCTTTCTCAGGCAACAACAAAAAATAAAACAGAACAAAAACCATGAATGAAGGGTAACCAATAGAAAACAGAACACAAGAATAAAATTGAAGGGAAGCAATAAGGAGAAAAATAAAAGAAAAGAACAATATATGAGTGAAACAAACCTTTGAAGCAAGCAAGGTGACAAGAAGAAAGAAAATAGAAAAGTGATATAATAGAGAATTAATTAAGAGAGATTGGTTTGGTGAAAAGGGAAGTGTTTCTCAGTGTCAGAAAAATTGAAGTTGTCAACTAAACTCATCTAGTACATTAATGGATACAGCTTGGCGTGTGAAAAGATATCTCTCTCATCATTGACCAAGACTAAATGCAGACTTCAACAATTATATTCTGACATGGTAAATATTTATATATAATTAGTGCATTATTTATTTATATCACTTTTATTTTAAAGTTAATATAAATAAAGAATGATATAATGATAATATAACAATCTGTTACATTATCAGCCTGATTTAATACATCTTTTTCCCTACTATAAAATAGATGGAAAACTAATGGAGACAAAAACTAGTATTATTCAGTTTATTATACTATCTAACTTTATTCTTTATCCAAATGTCAAAATTTAAACTCTCCACCACATATTCTTTGTTTAACAAAAGCAGAAGGAGAATGAAGGCTCTATTCTGGATTATAGGTCAAAACTTTGTGATGTTATTTCCTTAAATGGTGTGAAGAACATGTATAGACTTTCCTCTTTGACAAAGTTGAAGTTTTTTTATCAGTAAATAGTCTTCTCTGTAGTAAAATAGATGTCTGATGTCACTGAAGGTAATAAATATATTATTGCAGTAAAAAACATGACATCTGATATTATTGGAGTAAAAAAATATTACATCTCATATTATTACAGCAAAATTGGTCAAACCACCCGAATTAATGTACGTTATTCCGGTTTAACCTAGTTTGATTAGGTCTACAATAGCCAGTAACAGTCAGCAAATGGTTTGCCTTGTTAGATGAGATGGGATTGTCTATTATGTCTGATAATGATTGAACTAGTCCTAACATCATTGGTTTAAAGTATTATTCTTAAAAATATAATATATCTTTTAGGAGGGATTTAGTTACTCCATATATGATAGTACTCATCATCTTAGCCATCAATTTTAAGGGAAATAATGGTTTGATGGCTAGGATGAATAATAAATTTAAAATTTTTACTCTTGGAATAAATTTAAAAAACTTATTGTTGGAGTTAAGTAATCCATATTCTATATTTTTTCTATAAGTTTTTAGTTTTGTATGAGAATATATCTTTAGATTTTGCCTTGTCTCATCCAAGTATTTTTTTTTTCAATCAATTATCAGACAACTTATTAAATACTGTCTTTGTTCCATATCTTTTATTTCACATTTTTTTCAAATTGTTACAAAACTTTTGTAGTTTTACAAAAAAAAGATAATGTATATTAGAGGAACTTATTTAGTCAAATTATATTAATTCTTTAGATCATTTAAAAAATTTTAAACTATATGTATAATTATGTAATAAAAAAAATACATAAAAGACAGAGAGGATATATCTAGCGTATAATTAGTGTAAATCAATAATCACCAAGTAGTGTAAATTAATAACCACAAGTCCACAATAACTCCTTAAAATGAAGGCCATGTCTAAAAGTTGATCAAAAATATTTACCTTAAATCTATTTATGATTTTTTATCATTATTTTTGTTATTATTAAAAGTATCTTATCACCCGATCGATAATGAATATATCTTTTTTGCCGTGTAAATGTCTTTTCTAACAAACGTCGTTCACAAGAATCAAACTATTGACATTTCAGTCTTTATGGATCTAATATTATTAGATCAACATCTTGTTTGTGACATTCTTATTATTTTAATATATGAATATAACATTTCAATAAAATCTCATATTTACATTTAATACAAAATTAATATATTATAAACTACAGTACTACACATTCATATGAAGAGAGCACTCTTCGGAAATATTTATATAACAGTGTTTAAAAGACTTATTTATTTTCTTAGTCAAATGAACCTTTTGGGTTTAACTTTCTGTCCCATGTCGTAATTTATGTCCATACTCGTGATTCATGAACCTCGGACAGCCTTTCTTTTGATTTCTTATCAATTCTGTTGATTGGAATATTGTATTTTAACTTTTTATTCAATTGATTATTGTCAGCTCAAGATGTACACACTTTGATTAAAAGATTATCAGAAAATACTCAAAATAGTCCATGTATTAATAATTTGGGAGTTTGTATTGTTATGTGTCATTTTTTATCTAGGTTAATCACTATCAGTTTTTAAATAAAAGTTATATATATGAATGATAAATATGTATCTATTTTGTAAAAATAATAATATTTTTGGTACTATCAAGATTATTCTCTTATTTTTTGATAAGAAACTAATCTCTTTCAGAATTCCTGATTGTCCTTCTAACAAATGTATCTCCCAATAATCTAATATCGACATTAAGGATCTAGTGAAGTCTTACGTCATTAGACCAACGTCTTATTGATAAAAATAATAGTATATCAATATTAAATATATTGATATAAATTTGAATTCTCCAATATAATTCGAAAGTGTGGTTTCAATATTCAATAACAACACTCTGAACATAAAATATTTCTCAATTTCCTTATATCAAAGGAAATTCATTACTCGATTTATCATGTCTATTACTTTCTGTAATCATTATTACAAAATAAGAATGCAATTCACAAACATTTCATGAAGACCTTATTATATTAGGATTTATTTCAACGATTATGTCTTAATCATACAGTTTACCTATAAAAATAAACGTGAGTTACTAAACTATTTGAATGTTCAATTTTTAAAAAATGTATTCAATTACAACACTCGAATAAACACAATTGTGAAATACTCTTATTTAATATACAAAAGTACTATAATTCATAAATATACATGACAGACTACACGTTACAAACAATAGGAAAGCGGGTTGACAGGCACGGGAGTGCCTGTCAACACGCTAGTTGATATAAATGGAAAACATAAAATAAATACCCATGGAGTATTTTATGTATCTATATTTAATCTTTTATAACCTCTAATTTCATATTTGTCTATAATTCTATAATAATACTAATAAATATAAAATTACCCATGGAGTGCTTTAGGTTTTCCTATGGTAACTTTTATAACTTCTAATTTCATGTTTATATAAATTTCTATAACCCACCTATCTATATCTATACTATTAATAAAGCCAACACAAATAATAATCACTACCATGATAAAAAATTTATATTCCAAATTTATCTTTTGAACATCTCTTATTAATAACTAATATAAACTTTTTTCCATTGCTTTCATTTTTCATATTTATATATTATTAATTATTTATACACTCTCTTATTTTTATTTTCATTCTCTATTGAGTTAATATATTGCATTTTTATATTTAAATTGTTTTTCTTAAATAATATAATATGAAGTTGATATATTATATATAAGAAAAAATATAAATGATAATTGATTGATATGGAGTATTCATGTACATGCTAGTAGTAATAATAATAATAATATATAATAGTTCGTGGAATCATGGTTGAGCCGAGTTTACATTTCTCATTTTTCTAGAAGGTGACTTTATGTAAAAATAAACTATTTTTGTAACATCAGCATGGAGGAGAAGGAGTTGAAAAAAAATTATAAATTTATTAAAAATTGAGTATTTAATACATTAAAAATAATAGATTTCTATATTTTTCAAGTTTCGTATATTTATTTATTTATTTATTAATCGATCTCTTGTGTATGTTAAATTGTTAATGAATAATACTAATGCCCTAGTCAATTTATGCATCCTTCTCCAAGTCATTAGTTCTGTGGTAAACCCCACAAAGGGATTTTCCTCTTTTTATTTTCCCACATCTATAAATGCAGCCAATCGACTTGATGCTTAACATTGCAAGATATAATATCCTCATTCGATTAATTGTATACAACATGAGAAAACTTTATATGTTTTTTGATGCTTATGCAAGTTTTTCAACCTTTCTAACATACCAAGTAAATAGCCACAGTTTCTGAATTTAGAGGTTAACTACTTCATTTGGAGTGAATAGTATTCATGAATGAAAATTTAGTGGCCGAAAAATGAAGTTGATAAATGGTCTATAAAGTTTTCTTCCATGATAAAATTTTATGTTCAACTTCTGAACAATTCATCATTTTATTTGCACTTAGAATCAATTATGTACACACCTAGTTATGTCGTCTAATTCAAGTAACTCACCCTAGCTAATAGGATGAAGACATTATTATTGTAGTAATTTATCTTATCAAAATATTTTTAATGACTACTCCGAACCAAACTATTTTTCTAAATAAATCTTTAATTATTTATTTTCTGTAGCATTAGATTGGTTAGAGAACAAAATTGCAGGATCATTTAAACAAATTGGTAAATACCCCTTCCCTGATTATTTATTTTTTGTATATCTTGTGGGTTTCGTCTCATTTACATAATACTTTGCAATATCATCAAATCAATTTCTACTGTACATCCAATTCCACGTGGCAAACCGTCAATATTAACCATATGAGTAAATTACACTGACCCCCTGAGTTTTAGTGAAATTACACAAATCACCCCTCACTTTTCTACACCTACACAAACCTCCCCTAGTTTTTAAACTTTTGACCACCCCTGCATAAGAAATAAATGTAATATTTTAAACAAAAAATGTGATAAATGCAATTAAGCTGAACAAAACATGATATATCGTGGACACAAGTCCAAATAATATGTGTCAATATTTCTTTATTATTTTTGGTTCGTTACACTATATTTTAAGAGCGATTTAAACAATATTTCTTTAGAATTGTTGATGCATTTCGTAATAAAAAATAGTAAAGATACATTGATTTGTATATTATTTAGTTGTCTACACAATATATTTAACTTAATTACATTTATCACATTTTTTGTTTAAAGGATTACACTTATTTCTTATGCAGGGGTAGTCAGTGTAATGAAAGTATAAAAACTAGGGGAGGTTTGTGTAGGTGTAAAAAAGTGAAGGGTGGTTTGTGTAAATTCACTAAAACTGAGGGGGTGTCAGTGTAATTTACTCTAAACATATCAATTTTTAATGTTGTGAATATTTTTAATAAACGGACCTAATGTTATAATATTAATATCTACTATGTGAAAATTTTGAATTGGATTATGCATATATGATGCAATTTAATTGTCCAACCGATTACTGGAAATATCTGGACGACATTTTTCTTTTACCTGTGTTCAGTCTAGCTTTTAACAACAATAGTAGGTTCACCAACTAACAAGATCAAAAAGAGAGAAAAACGAACAGAAAATGCATGCAATAGGAATAATTATGGCAGTAAATGGGAACCAAACATAGAAATCAAGGTGCCTTGATTACACACATTGGACCCTTTTCTGTATTTGCCATGCTTCTCATGCCATTGGCTTCATTAATATTTACCAATGGAACAGGATGAATCAAAAAAATGATCTAATGATCAAAGCCTCCTCCACCTTCATTGATTTTCAGACATGACAAGAATTTGCTTGCTTATCATTGATTTTCCTCAAATATATCATCATCTTGATAGAGTATTGGACTATTCTTCGTGTATGCATGGCTTGTTTGGTTAGTTCCATCTATCAAGGATGACCGAACTACCTGCAAATTCGTTCATTCTTTTTCTTCATGATTTTGATAAGTATACATATCTAGAATACAGTACCACTGAATTTCAAAAGGTTTATACCTGCAAATACAATCAATTGCACCTTTTATCAGTTAACCATAAACTTGTAAGTTGCAATACATGTGTGCGGATGCAAGTGATAACATATGGGCATCACTAATCTGCCAAATCTTTAATCTGATGAATCCTAGCTTATTACTTGATAGGAACCAACCAAATAAAGAAAGAATTGGCAGAGAATTTAGGGAAAACAAGTGCAGAATGTATTTACTGATAGTAGGAAAAAGAAAAGTGCAGAGTATAAGGTACAGAAATGACTTATTAATGTGATGACAGAAACACAATACAAGAGGAATAATTTCCTTCTCCCAGTGACACAGTCACCCCCCTAATTTCCCCAAATGATTGCCTGCCTTATTCGTACCCCTCTCTGTCCTCATATTCACCTTCTTACTCTGATTCTAGGATCTTCCTAACCAACCAACTCTTCCCACGTGTCTGGTTAGTTAGAGTCATGTGTCACAAGCCCATTTTTCTTCCTTTTCCGGTATACCTTTACTCTCTTTCTTTCTTCTCTGAAATACCCTTCTAATTGGAGGCCTAACAATACCCTCCCCAACGAGTAACACCTTGTCCTCAAGGTGAAAATCAGGAAAGGTAGTTTGAACAAGTGTAAAATCCTCCCAAGTGCTGTCATGTTCTGGAATATCAGCCCATTTAATCAACACTTCTGTTTTACCATTCAATAACTTGCGACTAGACAACACTTTTTCTGGAACCACTTGCAATTCCCAATCTTCCGTCAAGCCCACCGGAATTTGCTGACACGACACACTAGTAGGAGGGGCGTGTTTGAGCTGTGAGACATGAAAAACTGGGTGCACCCGTGAGTAATCTGGTAATTGCAACCGATAAGCGACGACTCCCACTCGTTCCATTATCGAGAAAGGGCCATAGAAGCGAGGACTCAACTTCTCATTACCTTTCTGTCTCAACGATCTCAGCTTGTAAGGATGAGCCTTTAAATAGACCTTGTCCCCTACTTGATACTCCACTTCTCTTCTGTTCTTGTCGGCTTGAATCCTCATACGCTGTTGGGCTTTAGCCAAGTTGGCCTTAAGCGCTTCAAGCATATTGTCTCTTTCAGTTAACAAGGTATCAACATCAGCCACTATTGTGCTCTCATTGCGAAAAGGGATTATAGTAGGAGGGTCCCTGCCATACAACGCCTTAAACGGGCACATGCTAATAGATGCATTAAAAGAACAATTGAACCATAATTCTGCCCAGGGCAACCACTTAAACCACTGCCTTGGGTGCTCAGTGACAAAGCATCTTAAGTATGTTTCCAGCATCCTATTGATGACTTCCGTTTGACCATCCGTTTGTGGATGGTAAGCGGAACTAAAACGCAGCTTGGTGCCTGCTAATCGAAAGAGTTCCTTCCAAAACAAGCTAATAAAAACTCTATCCCGATCAGAAACAATTGAGCTAGGGAAACCATGTAAACGAATTACCTCCTTAACAAATGCTTGAGCAACATCCTTGGCCGTATAGGGGTGAAGTAGGGGAATAAAGTGGGCAAACATACTCAATCTGTCTACTACCACCATAATTGTGTCTGCCCCTTTTGTTTTCGGTAATCCACCGATGAAGTCCATTGAAACGTCTTCCCAAACGTAGTTGGGAATAGGGAGAGGTTGGATTAAACCGGCAGGCTTCAATGCCTGGTACTTGTTTTGCTGACAGATTGCACACTCTGCCACAAACTTTGCAATATCCCGTCGCATACCCTTCCACTGAAAAACCATTGCCAATCGCTTATAGGTTCTGGTCACTCCCGAATGACCTCCCCATGGTGAGGCATGAAACTCTTCTAACAGTAGAGGAATACGAATGGAGTTGTTGGGTAACACTAGCCGCCCCTTGTACCACAAGCACACTTTTGAAAGAGAATACAATGGATGAGATTTAGGATCTTGAACAACCTCTTGTAGGAGCTGTCTCATCTTTTCATCAGCAAGAATTTCCTCTGCTAATTCCATCAAGTCAACATTGGTAACTAGAGATGTGGATTTGTACTCCATAACTCTTGATAATGCATCTGCCACTCTATTTTCAGATCCGAGCTTGTAATGAATTTCAAAATCGAATCCCATCAACTTGGTGACCCATTTTAATTGATCCCCCGCCAGAACTCGTTGCTCCAGTAGAAACTTAAGACTTTTTTGATCGGTTCTAATAATAAAATGGTGCCCCAACAGATATTGGTGCCACTTCTGAACTGCAAAGACAATGGCCATCAACTCCCTTTCATAAACTGATTTCATTTTTTCCCTCTCGGACAGTGCTTGACTCACAAACGCAAGAGGTCTGCCTTGTTGCATAAGGACTGCCCCAATACCAAATCCAGATGCGTCCATCTCAATTTCAAATGGTACCGTGAAATCCGGCAAGGCAAGTGTCGGCAAACCTTCCATAGATTGTTTAAGTTCTTCAAACGCCTTTTGAGCCTCATTTGACCAGAAAAACTTGTTCTTCTTCAATAAGTGTGTCAATGGTTTAGCAATCACTCCATAGTTTTTGACAAAACTTCGATAATAACCCGTGAGACCTAAAAACCCTCTCAAGCTTCTAATATCCCTCGGGGTTGGCCACTGTTTCATGGCTGTAATTTTATCTGGATCTGCTTGGATGCCCTCTCCCGAGATGAAGTGTCCCAAATACTCCAATTTGACAGCTCCAAAACAGCACTTCTTATAATTCACCCACAACCTGTGTTCCCGAGAGTTTGAAATACTTTCTGCAAATGATCATGATGAGTATCCATGTCACGACTATACACCAAGATATCATCGAAAAATACTAACACAAACTTCCTCAAATAAGGTTTCAAAACGTCATTCATAAGTGCCTGAAAAGTGGAAGGCGCGTTGGTGAGCCCAAACGGCATCACCATGTATTCATAATGACCTTCATGGGTACGAAACGCAGTTTTCGGAATGTCTTCTTCCTTCATCCGAATCTGATAGTACCCTGATTTCAGATCCAATTTAGAGAAAAGAGTAGCTCCTCCCAACTCATCCAACAATTCTTCTATTATGGGAATTGGGAATTTGTTAGGCACCGTCACGGTATTGAGAGCTCTATAGTCCACACAGAATTGCCATCCTCCATCCTTCTTTTTTACCAAAATCAATGGGATTGAAAATGGGCTCACACTGGGCCTGATCATTCCTGCATCCAACATATCCCTCACAAACTTCTCAATCTCTGCCTTATAGCTATGAGGATGTCTATAAGGTCGTATGTTTGGAATTTCCGCATCTTCCTTAAGCACAATAGCATGGCCACACAGTCTATGAGGTGGCAAACCTTTAGGGTCTTGAAAAATGTCACCAAATTCATTGATGAGCGGCTGAATACTGCAAGGAACGTTCACCTCCGACGAACACATCATACTCATCATCCCAAATTCCACATAGTACGCTTCTGCTTCATTCCGCATCTCTTTCATTATAGCTTTCACAGATGCTACTGTTCTGGATAAGGCCGGATCCCCTCTTACTTCAATGATCTTCCCCTTGTCTTGAATTTCCAACAAATAATGCCCCAAATCTGCACTGAATTTGCCGAGGCTCTTCAACCACTCATACCCCAAAATGACATCCACACCCACTAAGTCAAATAAATAGAAATCCTGGGTAACCTTTAGAGTTGGAAGGTGGAGTTCCACTTCTCTGCACACGCCCCGGCTTCCTAAGCGTTGTCCATTCCCCACTTCGACAAAATAACCTTGCGTGTTTTCCGTCGGAATCTTCATTTCTTCTAGTATTCCTGGGGCTAAGAAATTATGGGAAGCCCCAGAATCCACCATTACAATGACTTTACGACCCTTAATGGTTCCCCACAGCTTCAATGAATTTTTCGACGTCATCCCCGCAATACTACTCACATTCAACTGTAAATTGAGTTCCTTCGTTGTTTCTTTTTCGGTTGCGTCGTCTTCTTCTTTCCCTTCGTCTTGCCCCAACAAAATGACATGGAGTTGTTTATTTCGACAAACGTGGCCTGGAAAATATCTCTCATCACAACGGAAGCATAGACTTCTTCTCCTCTTCTCATTCTCTTCCTCTTTAGTAAGCCTTTTGAACCCTATCCCTCTCCGATTTCCACTGGAATTTTCTCCTTCGCGTAAAATGGTTCCCCCTTTGTATTGGTGTTTTCAGAATTCCCCAAATGGGAACGTGAATTTTCCCTATGACCAGACGTATTATGGGCCTCATGAAAGGTTTCTTTGAAATCTTGGGCCCCGGCCCAACGTCCCCCCAAAGCAGTTTTAGTAAACCCGGGTCCATTATTGCGAGACGGGTATCCATGAGACCGACCCAGAACTCGGTTCCTCTCTTCTACCCTTTGAGCCACCTCCATTAACTCATTCAGATCACCCGAACTCATCAGCCTAACTCCTGCTTTAATCTCCTCCTTAAGGCCATTCATAAAAACTCCCTTCATGAATTCTTCATCTGCAAAACGGAGGGGGGCAGAACGTAGTTCAAAATGCTCCCTGTATTCCATGATTGTTCCCCGCTGTTTCAATCCCATCAATGCCTCATATGGGTTTTCCGACGAAGCTACCTGAAATCGGCTCATCAAGGCTTGCCGAAATAGAGGCCACCTTACCGCTACCACCATACGTGATTCCCACCATTGATACCAGTTCAACGCCTTCCCTTCCAAACATACTACTGCAGTGTCTACCTTCTCTTCTTCTAGGATTCGATTGATTTCAAAGTAACGCTCAACTCTATACACCCACCCATGGGGATCTTCTCCGGTGAAGTATGGGACCTCAACCCTCTTCACTCGCTCCCCCCTCCTTGTTTCCTCGTCGCCATTGTAAAAAGATAAAAAGATGAATATACTTCAAAACTTTATTGATTAATATTTGATTGAATACAAAGGAGAAGGCTTATCTCTTTAAATAAGAGATAGCAAAACAGAAAGAGGAAATCAGTAACTAACATAAGTTAGTTACTGAAATAACAACCTAACAACTAATTAGGCATGTGATTAATTGGGTTATTGAGCATGTGACTAATAACCCAATTTACTCAGCATAGAAAATATAAGAATAACTAATTGTTATTCTCTAATATACCCCCCTGAAACTGAGGGTAGTTGACTAAGGATGCTGAGTCAACAACTCTGAGTTGCTTTCTTAGGTTTAGAAACTTATCAGTGGCCAAATGCTTGGTGAGCACATCTGCTGTCTGAAATTCAGAAGGGATGTGTTTCACTTTAAGAGTCTTAGCCTGAATCCTATCCCTCACAAAAAATAGGTCAAGTTCTATGTGTTTAGTCCTATTATGAAGCACAGGATTGTGAGACATGCTCACTGTGCTTAGATTGTCACATAGAATGAGAGGAACATGATGAGGGATCTTGAGTTCAGAAAACAAGGACTCAACCCAAATCATTTCTTGAGCAGCAAGAGCAAGGCTCCTGTATTCAGCTTCAGTGCTGGATCTGGAGATTGTTTGCTGCTTCTTGGACCACCAAGTAACTAGATTAGGACCAACAAATAAACAAGCCCCTGAAATGGACTTCCTGTCATCAAGGTCAGTGGCCCAATCTGCATCACATAGAGCTGTGAGTTTGATAGGAATAGAAGAATGAGGAGCAGCAGGTTTGAGATGCATGCCAAGATGAAGAGTGCCTTGTAGATATCTTAGGATCCTCTTGACAGCAACCCAATGTTGTTCCAGAGGATTGCTCATGAATTGACATACCCTGTTAACACTATAAGCCAAGTCAGGTCTTGTAATAGTGGCATATTGAAGAGCTCCAACTATTGACATGTACATAGTAGGGTTATCAAAGGCTCTTGAGTCTGTTTTGGTAAGTCTGCAAGTGGTTGCCATAGGGGTGATACTAGGCTTGGCAGATTCCATAGAAGCTTTGCTGAGCAGGTCTCTGATGTATTTAGTTTGAGTGAGAAACAGAGTACCATCCCTGATATGTTTAACTTCAATGCCCAGAAAATAGTCCAAGTTACCTAGTTTCTTAAGAGCAAAGGCAGTGCTGAGTTTGTCCACAAGGGCAGATATTTTTGAGGTTGAAGTACCAGTGATGATTATGTCATCAACATAGACTAGAACAAACAGTTGGTAGGTATTGGTGAGTGAGATAAATAGAGAATTATCACATTTGCTAGGCTGAAATCCTAAATGAAGGAGAGTGCTCTTGAATTTCTCAAACCATTGCCTAGGAGCTTGTTTGAGACCATATAAGGCCTTGTGTAACCTGCACACAGTGTTGTTGTCACCATTATGAAAACCAATAGGTTGAGTCATATATACCTCCTCATGAAGAGCACCATTTAGGAAAGCATTGTTGATGTTTAGTTGTTGAATGGACCAACCATAAGTGACAGCTAAGGTGAGGAGAATTTTGATAGTGATAGGTTTGATGACAGGGGAAAATGTCTCATTGTAGTCAATTCCAGGAATTTGATGAAATCCCTTAGCAACAAGCCTGGCTTTGTACTTGGCAATGGAACCATCAGGATTTTCCTTAACCCTAAATACCCATTTGCACCCAATGGCCTTCTTATGAGGAGGTAAGGCACCTAGGGACCAAGTGCCTAGCTTTTGCAGTGCATCAAATTCTTCCTGCATGGCTGCCTTCCAAACTGGATTGAGAAGAGCCTTTTTGGGAGTAGAGGGTTCAGTGTGAGCCAAGAAGAGGCTTGCAAGACTGCGTAAAATAGACTTACTGGTGCCATCCTTAGACCTGGTTGTCATAGGATGAGAGGGAGGAGGTGGAGGTAGAGAAGTAAAGGAGGAAGGGCTGGATCCAGTGGGCGAGGGTAGGTCAAAGGAGGGTGAAGTAACATGGTTATGGCTAGAGTGTGTAAATTCAGTAGTAGGGTGTAGGGTAGGTGATAAGGGAGTATTAGGTTGGGTATATGAGGTTGCTGAAGGAGTAGGATTTGGTGCTAATTGAGTAGGATGTGTTGGTGCAAGGTTGGTAGGAGAGGTATGGATGTGGTTAGGTAAGTGAGTTAGAGAGGGTGACAAATGATCAGTGATGTTAGGAGAGCCAAGTATGGAACTGTTTTTGAAGGGAAAAGCTGATTCATTGAATTTAACATCCTTGGAGATGTATAATCTTCCATCCTTGGATAGACATTTGTATCCTTTGTGCATAGATGAATACCCTAAGAAAGTGCATTCAGTTGTCTTGTAGTCAAGCTTGTGGGTGTTGTATGGTCTGAGTAGAGGGAAACAAGCACATCCAAAGACTCTCAAAGCTGTATAATCTGGAGCAGATCCAAATAGGTGGAAGTGAGGTGATTTATTGTTGAGGGTGGCAGAGGGTAGTTTGTTGATGAGGTACACAGCAGTAGTGAAGGCATATTCCCAGAATGATTGAGGTAGGCCAGCATGAGCTAATAAAGTCAGGCCTGTTTCAACTATGTGTCTGTGTTTTCTTTCCACTGTGCCCTGTTGATGATGAGTGTGGGGGCAGGACAATCTGTGGAGGATGCCTAGGGTGGATAGGTAGTTAGTGAATGGTCTGAATTCTCCCCCTCCATCAGTTTGAACAGCCTTGATGTGTTTGTTAAACTGAGTGAGAACCAGTTTGGTAAAATTTTTGAAGATGGTAAGGGTTTCAGATTTTTGTTTAAGTAAAAATATCCAAGTATGTTTGGTTTTGGCATCTACAATAGAAAGATAGTATTTAAAACCAAACTCAAAGATTACTGGTGAGGGGCCTCATAGGTCTAAGTAAAGTAAATCCAAAGCATTAGAGTAAGTGGTGATGGAGGTAGGAGAGTGAAGTCTATGAGACTTGCCATAACAACATGCATTGCAAAAATTAGGAACAGTTTTATTTGAATGAGAAATATTACAAGTGGAAAGGACATTGTTTACAACAGAGGTGTGAGCATGTCCTAAACGACAATGCCACAAGAAATCAGTAGAAAAATGC
>NC_032021.1:5096917-5125674 GCF_001865875.1 Lupinus angustifolius
CATGTAAAGATGTTCAGGTCCAAACTGTTCTGTTGTTTGGTGAACCACAGTAGGATCTGAGGTGATGTGGTTGGTGGCACCTGAATCTGGAAACCATAAAGAGTGCTTAGTATCTGATGCTCCAGTGCTGACATTCATAGCATAGGGTGGGTAGGTTGATATGTGAGGATGATGAGGCCCAGGGAATGTGTAGGGAGGCATAGTTGGTCTAAGATTAGGCATAGGAGTGTGGTGGTAGGAGTAATATGGTGTGGTGTTAGGAGAATAATTTTGGCCATTGTGGGAAGTGGTGGGTCTGTAGGAATTGTGGCCAGGTCTTGGTCCTTTGGATAAGTGAGAGGGAGGGTAGAGATAGGGATAGGCAGGGCAAGGGTTGGGAATATTGTAAGGTGCAAAATAGCACCAAGCTAAATCATGACCAGGTCTGTTGCAGTGAGTACAGAAGAAGCTACTGCCAAACCCATTGGGGTTTCTTGAACCTCTACTGAATCTTGTGAATCTTCTATTGGAACGACCCCCCCTTGATCCATTAGAAAAAGAGTTAGGAATAGACTCAAATCTGTGGTTAGGAGGAGAAGTTGTTGGTGGAAGGTTGGGATTGAAGTGTGAAGGGGTTGAAGTGGAGTCAGTGGATTGATGTGAGGTAGGGATAGTGGCAATATTGGCAGAAAGGGCATCAGAAACTGCTTTATGCTTATTCTTGATGAGTCTTGACTCAAAGGTCAAGAGAAATTGCTCAAGGTCATTAATGGAGGGTGGGTTAATTTGGCTTTCTATAGCAGTGATGACAGTTTGAAAATCCTCACCCAATCCATCAAGAACATAGTCTATGTGTTCAGTAGTTGAGATAGGTGTGCCAATAGAGGCTAGAGAGTCAGTGATGCATTTGATGCTTGAGAAGTATTCTGAGATGGTGTTGTTGCCTTGAGAAATGTTGCGCAGTTGAGCCCTTAGTTGTCTGCTTCTAGCCTTTGTGTGTGCATTGCAGAAAGAGTGAAGTTCATCCCATAATTGAGTGGATGAGGTGTGTGAAGAGATTCAGAAATGGAATTAAGAATCCAAGCAAACACAGTCTGGTCTTGTTCCTCCCAGCTGAGATAAGAGGGGTTAATGTGATGGTGAGTGCAATCAAATTCAGATAGGTATTTTGGTGGAATTTCAGTAGGATGAATGAATCTAATGGCCCTGTTTGACTTGAGAACAGAGACCATGAATTGGCACCAAGTGAGGTAGTTTTTCTCACTAAGTTTGGTAGAGGGAATAGGAAGAGAGAGAAGGAGAAACGGTTCGAATTGGAGGAGCAGAGGAATGGGAGGGTGGTGGTGATGAAAGATCAGTGGCAGTGGCCATAAGGGCGATTGATACCATGTAAAAAGATAAAAAGATGAATAGACTTCAAAACTTTATTGATTAATATTTGATTGAATACAAAGGAGAAGGCTTATCTCTTTAAATAAGAGATAGCAAAACAGAAAGAGGAAATCAGTAACTAACATAAGTTAGTTACTGAAATAACAACCTAACAACTAATTAGGCATGTGATTAATTGGGTTATTGAGCATGTGACTAATAACCCAATACACTCAGCATAGGAAATATAAGAATAACTAATTGTTATTCTCTAATAGCCATGTACCCACTCCTTACGGTACCTCTCTTCTCGATTGCTATTTTCCCCAACACCTTCTCGCCCCATTCCCCGTATTTCCCCTACTGTTTCCTCAAGACGATCAGTTACTGTTTTCATCAATGTCTCCATTTGTTGTCTTAAAATTTCTTGAAAAGAGGTTTGCATTCCCTCCAACCTCTTCTCCACATTTTCTAGTCTATTTTCCATTCTTGTTGATATCATCCAGAGGCTCCCAAGATCGGGAGCTCTGATACCAACTTGATAGGAACCAACCAAATAAAGAAAGAATTGGCAGAGAATTTAGGGAAAACAAGTGCAGAATGTATTTACTGATAGTAGGAAAAAGAAAAGTGCAGAGTATAAGGTACAGAAATGACTTATTAATGTGATGACAGAAACACAATACAAGAGGAATAATTTCCTTCTCCCAGTGACACAGTCACCCCCCTAATTTCCCCAAATGATTGCCTGCCTTATTCGTACCCCTCTCTGTCCTCATATTCACCTTCTTACTCTGATTCTAGGATCTTCCTAACCAACCAACTCGTGCCACGTGTCTGGTTAGTTAGAGTCATGTGTCACAAGCCCATTTTTCTTCCTTTTCCCGTATACCTTTATTCTCTTTCTTTCTTCTCTGAAATACCCTTCTAATTGGAGGCCTAACATTACTGAAATCTACCAACTAAACACCTAGAAATAAAGTGATAACTGCCTCGGCCACTTCTAAAACCTACTATGAACCTACCTATATCGTCAAAAACCACCTTGAACTTGCCAAAAGACCAAACAGGCATCCTCCTTCTGTCTAGCCTTCACTTGCTTCATGCCATAGATAAGCTCAAGACCTAATTTTTAAGGACTATTAATATTGACTACACACTTGTGAGTTGTGAGGCATTATAGCTAGAGTCAGAGACCAGAACTTCAATATGACTATAACCAAGTATCCATGAATTGGTGTTGGTGACCAGATGCATTAAGGAGACTAAAGAAAATGAAGTTGGGCACCCGGATTATACCATGAGATTTTCTAGGCTCGATCATTTGATGTTCGGGTTTTCTACCAGACAATGGAATGAATAGGTATAAAATGCTATGACCAGACAGCAAGTAAGCACACACTTTATTGCTTTAAGAGAGAGAGGTGGATATAATACATCTAATTTAAAAAAAACAGTCAATAGCATTTAGCAGGTTCAGAACACCAAACCTTTTCAACTTCTTCTAAAAGATGTGTGTTCTCCTTTAGGTACTGTATTGCTTTTTCTCTTCCCTGCCCCAACCTGTTTTATGATAAAACCATGAGAACTCCTCATGTAAAGACAAACCACCATTGAAAAAAGTAGAGGAAAGACAAGAGAAGTAAGGAAAATATGAAAACAGAGAAGCAAAACCAAATCTTGTTTTTGCAAAGTTAATGTCCTTCACTAAATAGTAAGAATTCTTTTAATATGGAAGGGACAAAAGTATAAAAAAGAAACATAGTTCACATGAATCTACCACTGGTGGAAATAAAGGACCAGGGGGGAGGGAGGAGGTTTGCATTATAATGAAAAGCTGTCTTATACATCATAAAAGCAGGTCACATCAGACAGAAAGCAATATGGTAATGCAGTAAGTTTTTCTGGATGGTGGAAATCTGATATTATCCCTCTATTTTTCTGGGTGGTGGAAATCTGATTTATCCCTCTATTTCTTTACTTGCTATATTTTCTTTCACACAAATATTTGGATTTCTTTGATTGTTTCACTGCAAATTTATTCTATAACACAAAAAAAAAAAGCCTTTTTGAACCAGGTAGGGTCAGCCACGATGATCAAACAAAGTCATCGCATCCATATAGTAAATCATGTCTTCATCAATATCATATAAATCTAAGTCCATTTTAATTGTTTCATCTATATTTTTATTGGTCTCCCTCTGTCTCTGACAGTTTGGCCTATCCTCCACTTGGTTTACTCTTTTTACTCTAATTTCTAATAGTCCTCTCCTGACATGGTTAAACCACCTAAGGAGATCTCTAATGCATTCACTCGTTATCCTATTTTATCTTGTATTTCTACTCAACCAACACAACATCCTCATTTCTGCAACATTGAGCTTATGTTCATGTTGGCTTTTTATTGCCCAACAATCAATACCATAAAACCCAATGTTTGATTCTCTATTATTTATAACATGTTCTCCCACACAGAACAGCAAAGTTATAATTAACTCTCTTGTATGAAACTGAACTAAAAGCACCTTGTGAAGTCCTTACTTTGACAGCTGTACAAAACAACGCAACAGCATCGAAAAAATAAATACTCGAATTCAAAAGGATGTTCTGAGATAATACCGATGGTCCCCGTATCTATACCAAGAGCCTTTCTTTAAGACAACATCCATCATTTCTGCACAATCTAAAATGCAACCCTGCATTCAAAATGAAGAGTCACAATAGTGATATAAACTTAAGTTTTAAAATGCTTTTATGCTGCAATACTCACCAGCTTACTGACTCCTTCCCCAAATATAATCTCGAACTCAGCTACTTTGTAAGGCCTTGATACCTAACATAACTGATTAAGTTAAGGATATCCTGAACGAAAAATAAAGTCAATGAAACATGCAGCATAAGATCCATGAAGAAAACTGTCCGCGCAACAAGAATCTGCTTTCAAACTAAATATAGCAAATATCATTAGAAGAGTCACGGGAGATGGCATTGACAATTTCCTTGCCAGTTTAGGACTTCCCAAAGAAGCGATGCACTGATGGAAAAAAGGGTAAGAATGTTTTTATTGCAAAGTTCAAGTGAAACCAAAAACAGAGTCAGCAAAGTGCAGCTCAAGAAAAGAAATAAAACTGCCAAAAGTCACCAATGTGTAGCTCCTAAAAGGACCATGGACATTCTTGGGCTTGCTTTCTGAGAACAGAAAACCAAAACTAAACTGAAAGACAACACTGTTTGTTTAACCGATTCAAGCAAATAATAGTTGGTCTTAGAAGTTCAAAATAGAGGACGGAGATAAAAAGAAAGAACTATCCAAAATTCATGGATTAGGGTTCTAAATTTCCACCCATTACATGCTGAAACTACCTTTGTCACAGAAAGGCCCTTCCACGATTTTCCTGTCTAAGAGTAGCTAAGATACTGTTGATGTTAAAAACCAATTCTGCTAAAAGCTTAAGCTGTGAGGTAGAAGAATATCTGATAACTCTATGACACTACCAAGAGCCTTTTGGTCTTCAAGCAAGACCAATACATAGGAACACTTTACTTAGTGCGAAAATATAATTTAGAAGAGCGTATGCAACATGGGTCGAACTTCTGACCACACTTGATCATAGAGGCTATGATACCATGTTAATATCTTTAAAGCCTAATACAATCACTAAAGGGTGAATTGTGCTCTTTCAGGAACTAATTGCAATGACCACAAGCAAAGGTTTTCAAGATAAAACATCATCTATGATCAAGCTGTCATGGTAGTCACAATCTATTGGGTACAGTAACAAAGCTTAGATTTCTCAGCTAATATTTTCAATTTTCTATATTTTTCTTTCACCGCAGGAAAGAAAAGATAAATGTTGCTAACTTAAAAATAATTAAAAATGTCAAGTTCCAAATAATTTGTGAAGCAACCTTCAGAAATGAAGATAAATTATGTAAACACACTTTCAGATATGTATTCAAGGAGTCTAGCTTACCTTGCTCTTTTGCACTCTTACACGAACTTTAAGGCCAATTTCTTCATCTCCTTTAGCCTAAAGGAAATGAAAATGAACACTATATATTAAACATAATGTCATTATAATCTAAAGAATATATTAGTAACAGCTAACAAGTAATTCTTAAAGTGTAAGAAGGTGCTGGAATTTTGGAGAAAGGCCAATGCCAAGGTTTAAAGATCATGATATATAACAATATGGCATGGCAGAGCTAGTGTGCTTACAGACTTTATCTTCCCTATAGAACGAACTTCTAGTCAAAGTGACGCGAAGAACTTCAATGCAATTCCACCACTTGTCACTTCTGGATTCCCATAATAAACACCAATCTACAAAAGCAAACAAAAGGTCAAGCCACATCAACAAAAGCTGGAGATTTAACTTATCTTGACAAAATTCATTGAACTCATGAATAAGTGAGCAGTTGCAAATTTAAAGTACTCGTCATAATTAAATGCATTCAGGCTACCAGAAAGAAAGTTATAGCTAATCCCATACAAGTACCTTATATCTTATTTGATTCAAAAATATAAGAGTACAACCAGCTTTAGAGGCATTTCCAGACATCTTACGCAATGCTTGGCTCATAAGACGAGCCTGCAATCCCATTTGCTGCATTCCAATCTCACCCTATGTATTTATATGAAAAAATTAGTTAGAAATGAAACATGATCCCCTAAATTATAAAACACATATACCTGAAAGGTAAGAACAAGAAAATTATTTGTTTACTTCGATTTCTGCTCGTGGAGTGAGAGCTGAGACAGAATCCACACAAATGAGATCTACTGCCCCAGATCTGCACATGCGATCTGCGACTGTAACATGGAAAGTTCAATCAATTCATATACACCATACAGCACACTGCCAATATTATCCTATCCATTCCAACATGACCACATTAAAGGCAAATATATTACTCTCAAGACCCATCTCTCCATGATCAGGTTGGCAGACAATCAAATTTTCAACATCCACTCCTAATGCTTTAGAATATGTTGGATCAAAAGCGTGCTCAGCATCAACAAGCACAGCATTGCCACCCAACTTCTGCACACCATAAACATGTTTACATCAAGTAAACCATCATGAACAGGAATTAGTGATTGAGAAAAGTCCATAGCGATAAATTACCTGCACTTCTGCAATAGCATGGAGTGCAAGGGTTGTTTTACCACTGCTCTCTGGTCCAAATATCTGGAAATACATATAGCAGATAATGTCATGTTAGCAATACAGCTAAGCACCAAAAGTCTCACAAACTACTCCAACATGTTACAGTAGAGCTCAATCACCACATATGCATACTGACGCACAACAGGTCACGGAACCAGGAAAAAGTAGACTGATGGGGAGAAACAGAAGTTTAGCAGTGGTTTCAATTTATAATATTTTTTTAATGGTAAATTTTTTGGAGGAGGGGGAGAGAGGAAATTTTGCAGTTGGTGGGAGTTTCAATTCAATATTAGAGTTTAAGTATGCAATTATTGTGCATAGCAAAGAAATAACCGAATCCAGCTTGATAACCAAGCAACCATACCTTACCAGAATCCTCAAATAGCACCAAAGTTAATAACAAATACCCAAATTTAAATAAACCCCCCCTCTACACAAATATACCATATTCTTCCTAATGCATCCACCATTAAAATTATGATTCATATTCTATCAAGAACCCAGTGAATGCAAAAATGACCAGAAAAGGAATAGAATGAATAAAAGCATAAAGCCAATACCTCTATAATTCTTCCTTTTGGAAGACCACCACCTAAAGCACAGTCTAATGTCAAACAGCCACTGGGAAAGTTTCACTGCAACATTCAAGATGATAATTACATGTCAACTGCTCTAAACTACAGAAAGTAGCAGCAGGATACAGTTTACTACTTTTCTAAACTCTAATACAGTTGAATGGGAAAATATTTGAGCAAGATGGCAAAGAATGTGGAGAAGATACATACACCAAAGCTCCACCAGCACTGCCCAATCTTGTAACACTTCCCTTTCCAAATGAGTTGTTGATATCATTCATCGCAGCTTCCAGTGCTTTTTGCTATAATGAAAGTTGCGTTGTCAGATTGAACATACTTTTAAATTAGATTAAGACAAAAAATGGGAATATGTCCCATCAACAATACATTAACCCTTACGTGAAAGTTGAAACCGTAACAGAAGAACGGAGTACTACTTTTAATTTTTAAGGACCATACATCATGAAATCAAAGAAGACTACATTAGTCTAGGATATGAAATTATCAACATGGAAACAAGAACATGAAAGTAAAGAGAAGGGAAATTAACTAGGCCTAATTCTTGAATTGATGTGAGACATCCCATCAATTTTGGCGAATCTGTACTTCCTCTACATAGCTTGATGCCAAAGTGAATTTGATTCTCCTGGAAAATACCACGGCCATTTGCCAGATAAGGAGATCTTCTTATAAGCCAAGTTTTCAAGACCCAACCCTATTCCCTGTAGCATGCAAAATAAACATTCCATTGACAAATGGTCCCTCTTAGTAACCCCATCTCCTAACCAAACGAAGTCCCCCATAATCGTCTCAACCAGAAACATAAAGAACAAGATAAAGAGGAATACGAGACAAGGATGGCTGCATGATAGTGATGTGACCTCCTCAGGAGAAGAAACCCCTTAACATACATAAAAAATTAAAAATCCAACTCAGTTGATCACAGGCCTTCTCAAAATCTATTTTGTATATTATGCCTTTTCATCTTCTTTTAATATAATTAACCACTTCATTAGCATTAGTACTGAGGGCTACCTAACAAATGTTATATGTAGTAGTGTAATGGTATTTCACATCACATCTTTCTAAAGACGTTGCCTTAAGTTAGAAAAACTTAATACCATTTATCAGTGCATGCTTTATCCACTGCTGAAAATTTCATTCGTTTATTATAGTATTATTGAACGGGTTATAAAGTTGCTAGCTGCTAGGTCTTCCTTTTATGTCCAACTATGATCCTAGCATCTGTACAACTATGTTCTAGCTGATACAAGTAATGCAGTCCCGATAAGAATCAGCTACAGATTTCGCAAGTCATAATATTTTTCTTTGCAAGGTTGTGAGATTTCCAGATGCATGCTCCTTTCCCCTTCTCTTCACAAAAAAATACATGAACGATGTGAAGATACTAAAGTCTAAAACCATGCATTTTCTCGTAATCTGTCAATGCTAGTTCCTCCTCCAATTTTCTAGAAGCTGTTCAGTTGTTTCAGTAGAAGATGCCACAAAAATGCAAACAAAACACTGTCTCAATACTCTGACTGCTTATTGTCCCAAACTATGTAGCAGTGCAGGTAATTGATTTGGAAACCAAATAAAGCATTAAAGAGCCCACAAATTTCAACTAAGCTCCTAAAAGAAAGGAGATCATATAATCACTGTCTATGACTAAATATCCTGCCAGGCCTAGCTTTTGCTAATTTCTATATTCAATGTCACTATTGAGTCAAATAAATGCAGCGTAACATTTACGGCACTAAAAGTTCGAACAAGAATCAAAAAACAACGATAATAAACTCTTGTTCAAGCATCAAGGTAAAAAGTAAAAATTATAAAGTATAAACAGACAATAAAACCACAAAATGTTCTAAATAAAAGCAACCAGTTTCCAAAGAAAAGTGAATGATCACTTCCCTAATAAGTTGCAAAAGATTTTCAAATGCTGCAGTTCAATTGCCACAAAAAATGATAAGCCAGAGAACTTTACACATTATCCTCAAGGTCTGTTTGTGAGTTAGGTTTTGGAGGGGAATTAATGAAAAAAATGAAGGTTGCAGAGCCATGAAATACAATTGTGAGATGTTTAGAAGTCTTCCACTTCCCTTCATCCCCTTCCAAAATTCAACATAATCCTCGAAAACTAGACTCCCAAACATGCTCTAAAATTCATTTTTAGCTTTTATACACTTTCCACACCAGTTCAATGGAATACGAGTTGCAGAGTAAAATCAGAGTAATAGTGAAAACGTTGAAGTTTAAACCAAACCAATCCTACCCTAACAATACAAAAGGATAGAAATAAAGATTCATACCCTATCAAGAAAGCGAGTGTCGGAGTCACCAGAAAGAGCGCCATTGATTCTTCTTTCAAACTCGCAGTGAATCCTGGCGTGTTTGGAAGCAGAGAGAGGACGAAGAGAGTGGAAGAGAGAGAGGTGAAGAATAAGGTGCTTTCAGAAACACACTGTGACTATGGGGTTTCAGAGAGAACAAAAAATCCATTGAACAGTAACGGGGAAAAACACTACTATGAAGTACTAATACTTCTATAGCGCAAGAAGAACATGAATATGTTGAGACAAAAAAAACTATGTTTGGGTTGGGTTTGAGACAAAAAAAACCATAGTTTCAAAATTAATTTTTATTTTATGTTAATGAAGCAATGAGAAAATGAAAGGAAAATAGAATCTGTGGGATGTATGGTCTGTTTTTCTAATGCGCCTTATGATGTGGGATGTGTTTTACTAATGGGCCTCATGCTATATTTGATAACTTGGTCCATATAGCAAGAGTCCCTTACCTTTAAAGCCTTACATGATCTTCAAACTTTATAGTTTATTGCAAGTTGATTTTTGAATGTTAATGGAAAGAAATGAAAGACTTTAGAATTATGAAATATATTTTAAAATAATTTTCAAGTCCTCATTTTCTATACTTTTCTTTCAAAAAAAATAATATGTTAACGAACCTATGTGACGATCTTCCTAAGTTAGGTAATATTGTTTGTTGATCTTGCTCAATTCGAGATAATAACCCTTATACTCAACTTAGATTGGTCATATTACCAAGGCGTTGATCTAATGATGTAAGATTTCGCTAGACTCTAGAAAGACTCAAAGATCAAGGGTTTGATTTCTGTGAGCGACACTTTGAAAAGATGGGCAACCACGTACCCTAAGAAATATTAGTTCCTTACCCAGAATAAGGATAGACATTTGTAGTGTTAGAAAGTAAGTAATACATTGTCTGCCTCATTGTCTCATGAATGATTTAAACATATGTTGAATTACTCCTCTCATTGTTAATTGGTTTTGAGATGAAACTTTAACATGATATCATAACCATAGCTCAACTTCTTTATGGTTGTCATAGGCCAAAAGATGTCATTTAGTTATGGTTCAAAAGTAACTATTCATCTGGTCCGACATGCTTATATGGAGGGAACATATTGAAAAGTAAGTCTCACACCAATTACCTTATTATCTCGGGAATAGTTTAAATACATATTGGATTATTCATCTTGTTGTCAATTGGTTTTGATATGAAACTTTAACTAGTAAGAAAAAAATCAAATTGTCCGTGGAACTCTCATATTAAGGCAATAACTTTTTTGTGCTGCACATATAGGCCCCGATTATAGAAATAATTATTTTTGCCATGGATAAAATTTTATTAGATCGGGCCTGTTATATCTTTTACAAGTCAAATTTTGTGTGCTTCCGTTCATAAGACTATATGTCTACTTTGATGGAGAAATATGAATGATTATTTTCTAAGAATTGTCGAAATTATTTGGATGAATAAACTTGATTGGTCAACAAAGGCTTATAGTCTTGAGAATGAAGCTTACATTCAACGTGATGCTGAAGGTTGTGGGTGGAATAGTTAGCCTCATGCGTCTACAGCGCAAGCTCTATCCGTTCAGTGTAAGCATAATAATGGTTTTTCATTCATACTAGCTAGGAGTCCAAACACATGCCAGTGTATGGGGGGAAAGTGACCACGTAAGAGGAAACACAACAATAAGATGGTAACAATTGTTATTTATGGGAAGTATACAAAATTATTGGGGAGTTTCCTTGTTATCGGAATGTGAGAAGATATAGAGTCACAAGTGAGACAATATGTCTTGAATAAAACCTTAAAGCAATAGTTTCCTTGACATTTTTCATGTATAAACTCTTTTAAGTTACCTCTCATATTCAATGTGTGACTTTATACTTGAATAAACTTAACAATCTCCTTCTCAATTACCATACACTCAACGTCCGCTCCCCCTTAAGTCCATCATGTCTCAGCCAAATCACCGACTTTCATACTTGTTAGGCTATACCATGACCGAGAACCTCCAACAATCGGAGAGTTCCATTGTTATCAGCGTTTGAAAATAATAGAGAGTCACAATTGAGATAACACGTTTTCAACCTAATTAAGACAAAAGTTTTATGAGGTTTTTTCCACTTTTAATTATTTCATTCATCCTCAATATGAAACTTCACATTTGAATAAACTCTAACAACTATAATCCTTTTAACATAAGGCTGTTATAAGTAATACTATTAAAGATTGTAACAATAATCTTATTCTAAAAAAAATCCCATAACTTGTTGAATTGTAAAGAAGATCAATATTTTTAATACTTATTAGTATAAAGATTCAATTATATAGACAAATAGCCTCGGTGTATCTATTTAGTTACATATATGTGCTGTTGTTGGAATATTGTCTACTAAAAAGTTGATTAAAAGGTATGCATACATAATACATTACATTATCACTGTTTTCTTTGGCTGATTCACTACTACATCATTGTTTTTATTTCTTCCTGTCTCTCCAAGTTCCTTATTCATGATGTGCTATCCTGCTATGTAGTTCCCTTAGCCAATCATGTTGTCTCTAGCTAAACCAAGATTATGTATTCACATTTTCTGCTGTTTTGATTGAACAGCAAAAAAGGAATGGGAAACAATAATAATGAAACTGTATTGGAACCAAAATCAAAAGAGAAATAAACACTAGTAGATAGTTTATTTAGTTAAGCATGTAGACTGAGGTTAAATTTTTATTTTCTATCATATTTATGGAAAAGGGTTTTGTATAGGAAATAGCTGATATAAGAATAATTGTTTTTAGAGTAAATTACACTGACACACCCTGAGTTTTAGTGAAATTACATAAACCACCCCTCACTTTTTTACACCTACACAAACCCCTCTCATTTTTATACTTTCGTTACACTAACCACCCATACATGAGAAATAAGTGTAATTTTGTGAACAAAAAATGTGATAAATGCAATTAAGTTAAACAAAACATGATATATTGTGGAGACAAATCCAAATAATATATGAGTCGATACCTCTTTTTTATTTTTGGTTTGTTACGATATAATATAAGAGCGATTTAAACAATATCTTTTTATAATTGTTGATGCATTTTGTAACAAAAAATAATAAATACACATTAATTTGTATATTATTTGGATTTTTTCCTCACAATATACCATGTTTTGTTTAACTTAATTACATTTATAACATTTTTTATTCAAAAGATTACACTTATTTCTCATGCAGGGTGGTCAGTGTAATGAAAATATAAAAACTAAGGGAGGTTTGTGTAGGTGTAGAAAAGTGAGGGGTGGTTTGTGTAATTTCACTAAAACTCAGGGGTGTCAGTGTAATTAACTCTTGTTTTTATGAGAAATTAGATTAATTAATATGAATTATTGTATATTAGTTAAATAGATAAAATTAAAATAATAATCATATAATCAATGATTAATTTCTTTTAATCTTAACTATTTATATATTATTATAAGACTCAAATATATTTATTTTTGATAGTTTTTGTATGACAATTGTTTTTGATTGAAAATTAGCCTTCACTTGACGGTTGACATGAGAGGGCTTATTCTAGGATCTAATAGTGCCTAGCCTCGGCCAATTCTTGGCCCAAACTGAGCAGGAGCCGAAGAAGTATTTATTTGGTTTTATATACAATATATTTTTAGATTATTGTTACTAGCGGTGATAAACATTTCGTATTTGTCAGTCAAGATTTATACTTTTACCATGTCAATTCAAATTTTATATATTTTATTTTAGAAAATTAAAATATTTTTTGTATTAAGTATACTTTATATTGTATTTTTATTAAAGATACTTTGTATTATAATGTTTTGTTTTATTATAATGATAGAGATGTGGTTAATATGTTGATACTAGTTACATACTTACATATAATTATGATTTTTTTTTTGTAGAAATTACAAAATTTGAGGCAAAATAGGAAAGTGAAATTACATCATGGTAGTTGCTTCATGTTTTCCCTTTATATATAGTATGAGATATTTTATACTATAACATTTTGTTTTATTATAATACTATAGAGATGTACGTGGTTGATACGTTGGTGGTGGTTACATACTTACATATAATTCTATGATTTTTTGTAGAAATTAAAAAGTTTAAGGGTAAAATAGGAAAGTGAAATTACACCATGGTAGTTACTTCATATTTTCGCTTTATATATAGTATAAAAGTATAAATATCTATAATCTATATCTATAATATTAATAAAGTCAAAACAAGTAATAACTATCACTATGATATAATTTTTATATTCCGGATTTATCATTTGTAATATCTCTCATTAATAGTTATTATAAACTTTCACACATTACTTTCATTGCTTTCATTTTTTTATCAAATATATCATTAATGTTCCAAACATTCTCTTATTTATATTGCTTTCATATATTGCATTCTTATATTTAAATTGTTTTTCTTAAATAGCATAACATGAATAGGATGCATTTTATATCAGAAAGAATAAGAATACGGGTTGATTGGCACGAAGTGCTAGTCGACACGCTAGTATAGTATGAATAAAATATGAGATTATAGACTAAAAACATAAATTAACTCATCTTTTTTAACAATTTGTTTTTTCTTCTTTACCTAATTTGTAACTACTTTTAGAAATTAAGCTTGTTACTTCAACAAGTTTAGTTTATAAAAAAATCTTAAAAAACAGAATTAGTAACTTGGTTTTTACAGTCAACTTGTTTACCAATTTCTAAATCGTGAAGGGATTGCCAAACATAACATATTTGGTTATAACAAGAGGGTAATATCCGACGGTGTAAAGATTTATAACATAGACAATATATTTTTCATTCTTTATTTAAATTATTTTTTAAGAGGTAATGATAATTAAAAATAAATAGTAGATTAATGATAATGTAAAAAATTCACACGTTATTGATGTATATATATTTTTCTCTTATATGAATTAGATTATAAACAAAAGAGATATTAATTATGCATCTCCCTAGTACAACTAGTTTGTGGGATTGTTTAAAAGCTAGGTAATGAATTACTGGATATTCTTCTTTGCTAATCTATGTTTACATTTTTATTTTTAATTATGATTATTATAAATTACTCCATTAAAAAAATATAGGTTCCTTAAGTTGGATTGAATCACACCCCAACAAAATCGAACTTTATTCATTTAAGGAAAGACTTATTAATCTTGGTTGAGAAATGTTAATAAGTTTTGCAATTAATATAACACTTTATGTATGTTAGCTACTAGGGTCTAGGTGAAAACGGTTTTAAATGTGAAATTGCTGTGAGCCAACTAAACAAAAAAGCATTGGTTCAATTTGATTATTACACAGTTTCAGTTTTTCTTGAGAAAATATTTATATTTGGTTCGATTTGCTATTCTAAAAGTTTAGGAAAAGTTCGAACTTAATCGTATATTTTCAAAATATAATTTTTCAACTTGTCATATATGACTTAAAGTTTGAGATAATTTCATTCTTTCATCTTCACTGTCTCTTCAATTTCTCACCACCATCCACAACCTCCTTCTTTTGTTTTAATAGAATTACATTTATATTAGTTTGCACTAAGTTTTGTACCAAGTTTATGCATAATTATAAGAGAAAATGATATATGTACTAACAGTGTATGAGTTTTATACATTGTCAATATATCATTTTACCGTTAATATTTAATTATTGTTGACTTTTCAAAAAAGGTAATCTAAATGAATCTTGGATGATGAGTGCATGTACATAAATCTTTATACTGTCAGTGTATAGTTTTCACACTCTAATTACAAACTTTATTTTTTATAGAACAAAACTAAAATGGTGAAAAAACATGTTTTAGAAACTAAAATGCATTTTTTAACATATAAAGAGATGAACCTAATTTTTAAAAAATTAAACATAGGGCGCAAACTAGACCTATATATGTATGTCCTAGAAGAATTTGGAAATGGCAGATAACCAAATACCTTAGTAGTGTAAGCAATAGCATCTCTCAATCACACAATATATCTCCACAAAAAGAAAGCTCACTCTTTCACTTTCTTCGTACCACAATACTTCCAGTGCTACCTTTCACTGTGCATGATCCCACAACAATGGCTTCCCTTTGTGTCAACAATAACAACAACAACAACTTCTCTTCGTTCACATGGCTCACCCCTCAACATTCTCTCTCGCCGGATAATCTCCCAGATCTCGATTCCTCCGCCGGAGACTTCGAATTTCACCTTGAAGATCCTGTCACCATGCTCCCCGCCGATCAACTCTTCTCCGACGGAAAGCTTGTTCCTCTCCACTTTCATCTCTCTACTCTAAACCCTTTCACTCCTTCCTCCTCCACCACCACCGCACAGTCTCACTCGCCGGAGACATGTTCACCGGACTTGTCTCCGGCGAATATAACGGAGAAGCCGCCGGTGGAGACGTTTCTGTTCTCGCCGAAAGCTCCAAGGTGCTCTAGCCGCTGGAGAGAGCTGTTAGGGCTGAAGAAGAAGCAGATATCGCAAAACGCTAACTCCGATACTCATAAAACGGCGTCGTCTTGTTCCTCAACGAAATCCATAAAGCAATTCCTTCATCACCGCAGCTCCAAAACGACGTCGTCGTCATCTGAAACTACTTCTATTACTCTTCCTCTGTTGAAAGATTCAGACTCCGAATCCGTTTCAATCTCATCGCGTCTCTCACTTTCATCTTCATCTTCCTCCGGTCACGACCACGAAGATCTCCCTAGACTCTCACTCGATTCAGACAAAACCACCACGATTCCAAACCCTACCCCGATTCAGATTTCACTCCACCGAAACCCTAACGCGCATCCAAGGATGAGTTTCGTGAAGCACAGATCAAGTTCATTCGACAAAACCAACAACCCGAACCCGAATCATGGAAACCGGGTCGCGAGAAACCCGATCCGGAAAGTTGAATCGAATGAGGTGGATAGTCCAAGAATGAACTCTTCAGGGAAGATAGTGTTTCAGAATTTGGAACGAAGCTCGAGTAGTCCAAGTACCTTTAATGGTGGGCCCCGCTTCAAGCATAGAGGAATGGAACGATCTTACTCTGCTAACGTTAGAGTGACCCCGGTTCTCAACGTTCCGGTTTGTTCACTAATCGGTTCATCTAAATCCGGTTCGGTTTTTGGGCTTGGACCGTTTTTCTCTTCTTCCTCAACCCAGAAGAAAGACGGAGCTTCTGGAAGTGGAGGTGGAAGCAACAGGCACCGTTGCAATCGGAACTGACAAAAAAGGAAGAGACATGGGTAACGGTAACAGTTAGGTTGTATTTTTTTTATTTTTTTTAAACTTTTTCTCTGAAAACTTATGTTCATGTTTTTAGATCTCAAAGGAAAAATATTGCAGGAATTTGTTGGTTGATGGGGGTTTGGGGGTTAATTTTTGTTCTTATGTAACTGGAAAAAATGTTTTATATAATGTAAATATGTGAGTGCAATTTTAAGTGTTAATGTTATTTGTTGAAATTCTTTGTTCTATATTGCTTTAGCTTTTCAGTGTGATTGATGTATTTGTTTGTTATTTTCTGGCCTAGAAACATATGGAATATAGTAACTTTTTTCTACCTTTACTGCTTTTATTTTTATTTGTTTAACAATGGTAAAATATTATCTGCACAGTGAAGTAACAGTGGAATCACGTTTTTTATTTGTGTGAACTGAGAAATTTTGGGAAGTGATGCCAAAAACTCAAACAGAGGCGCCAGCTATGCTGAATCGATTATTTATTTGCACGTCACTCTGATCCCAAAACTTTCATGACCGAGGGTTGTAACATGAATATTTCGCCATGAAATTCTGATGGGTTTGTGCTTATATGATCACTCAAACTGTTATGTATGACAACATGCTTATTATGCATGTCATAGCATTCAAATATATTGAAAGGAATGAAGTAGTGATTCAGATATCATATATGTGAGAAATATGTTACTCAAACTTTAGTATAAACTTTATTGCACTACTATAAGAACAACTTTATCTTCTATAGTAGATAAATAATATTAGAACAATTTTGTTTTAGATTGTTTGGACATTCGTTGAAAGATTGTTAGAAATCAAATAATAGATCAAATGAAGGTTAATTTGAATCTTAGAAGAGATGGTCAAGATAAGACATAGAGGAAACATAATTTATCATACATAATTATGAAGTCATTTGGTTCATATACTTACTTGATCATACCCGATAAGATCAATAAAGTCACAATATATATACAAATTATCATTCTCATTTTAATAAATTCATACAGTTTTTAATATTTTCCTTGTGGCCTTAATGGGAAGCATTACTCTCTAATCTCTATGTCTCTCTGGTCTGTGGTCCACACATGACTCACCTGCGCTTGTTAGTGTGTGATTCTTTATTATAAGATTCAATTGGGTGGGACAAGTTTCTCTTTTCTTCAAATAAAAATGTACACTTTGGTCGGGAACATGCAATGAGTTTCCCATAACGGATTACCACCTTTCAGTGAGTGGTAATTTATTTCGGTCACTATTAAGTTTCCCCTTTTTCTGTATCCCTAGGTTTTAGTGGGTTGGCACAAATTTGGTTCTCTTTGACCTCACTGTTCTTGAGATAAATCTCTTTGCTTCGTCCCATTGAAGTGAAAAGATATCTGACAAGATTATATAGGTTTTACTCCATCTCTAAATGGAAATGGTAGGTCCATTTCCTGTATCAAGCAATTTGATAATTGCTATCAAAGTGTATAATTACAAGAGATGCACAAAAGTTGAAGACTTTAATATATGTAATTCCACCACCATTTGGTGAAATAGTTCAGCACTATACTAAATCTCAAAAAAATTAAAATTTCATAAATTTGATTTCTGAAAGTGAAATTTGTTGGGACAAATTTTCACACACCTTAAAAAATTAATATACTACTATTCATGTGTGAGATGATATCATTAATAGTACCAAAAATATATATAATGTTTTTATCATTTCATAGCTAGAGTAATAAAAGAAGCAAACTCGAACGGAATTAAACGTTAAGCTAAAGTACAAGCAATTAGGATAATGGTTCCATTTTTTATTATTTTTCTATCTAAAAATATGCTAGTGTCACGTGCCTAGCATTTTGTATACCTTGATCCTACCTACCACCATAAAAGCCCAGCGCCATGTGAGAGAAAATGAGGAATCAGGGTCTCGTACCTTTGCATCACTGTAAAAAGTGGGGAGAGGACTTGGGGGAATCAAATCAAATATGAAACAGAACAAAAATATCGTGAATAAAAAAAGATAAAAAGATGAACAATGATTCACCAAAGATGAACGACGAGAAACGCTTCTGATATTTACATAATTTTTATTATCTAGTTATCATTTAATTTATCTTATTTTTCCATATTTGTTGTTAGTTGTGATGTAAATATATACTTTCATCTTTTTTCTAGGTGTGTGATTGTTACTCTTAATAATATTGTTCTCAGATAATTTATTTAAAAATATATGAAATTAAGAATTAAGTATAGAAAATAAAGTCCCAAAATTTAACAAACTCAGCAGCATTTACAGCCATCTTATTTTTACTTAAAAGTTGTTTTCAAGCTCGAACTTTGATGTGTATAAGATGGTGTGATATGATATGGGTCATGTGTTTGACCAGTCCTTAATTGGCACCCACCAACTTCTAGCTTTGGCATTGTGCCGAATTGAAATTGAATCCATTTCTTCCACTTGCTTAGTGTTGGATATTTGTGCGGCCAGTGGCAATCGAACCACATATGTTGTCTTACCGTTTGTTCATTTTCATATGCTATTTGTATAATTACAAGAGATGCACAAAAGTTGAAGACTTTAATATATGTAATTCCACCACCATTTGGTGAAATAGTTCAGCACTATACTAAATCTCAAAAAAATTAAAATTTCATAAATTTGATTTCTGAAAGTGAAATTTGTTGGGACAAATTTTCACACACCTTAAAAAATTAATATACTACTATTCATGTGTGAGATGATATCATTAATAGTACCAAAAATATATATAATGTTTTTATCATTTCATAGCTAGAGTAATAAAAGAAGCAAACTCGAACGGAATTAAACGTTAAGCTAAAGTACAAGCAATTAGGATAATGGTTCCATTTTTTATTATTTTTCTATCTAAAAATATGCTAGTGTCACGTGCCTAGCATTTTGTATACCTTGATCCTACCTACCACCATAAAAGCCCAGCGCCATGTGAGAGAAAATGAGGAATCAGGGTCTCGTACCTTTGCATCACTGTAAAAAGTGGGGAGAGGACTTGGGGGAATCAAATCAAATATGAAACAGAACAAAAATATCGTGAATAAAAAAAGATAAAAAGATGAACAATGATTCACCAAAGATGAACGACGAGAAACGCTTCTGATATTTACATAATTTTTATTATCTAGTTATCATTTAATTTATCTTATTTTTCCATATTTGTTGTTAGTTGTGATGTAAATATATACTTTCATCTTTTTTCTAGGTGTGTGATTGTTACTCTTAATAATATTGTTCTCAGATAATTTATTTAAAAATATATGAAATTAAGAATTAAGTATAGAAAATAAAGTCCCAAAATTTAACAAACTCAGCAGCATTTACAGCCATCTTATTTTTACTTAAAAGTTGTTTTCAAGCTCGAACTTTGATGTGTATAAGATGGTGTGATATGATATGGGTCATGTGTTTGACCAGTCCTTAATTGGCACCCACCAACTTCTAGCTTTGGCATTGTGCCGAATTGAAATTGAATCCATTTCTTCCACTTGCTTAGTGTTGGATATTTGTGCGGCCAGTGGCAATCGAACCACATATGTTGTCTTACCGTTTGTTCATTTTCATATGCTATTAGTTTGTGATTGGTCAGAAAAATATTTAATAATTAAATTTTAATTTAAATATTTTTTAATCAATCACAAGTCCATAACACATGGAATGACACAAACTATGGAATAACAAATATGTATCCATTTGAATACACATGCATGATACACATCTCCTATTTCATAAATCTTATTAATGTATATGCTATCAGTTATGTTTTGTAAGATAAATAAATAATTATTAATTTTATAATTTAAATACATTTTTTAACCAATTATATAATGATAATACAGACAGTGACATAATTGGTAGGAAATGATCAACAGGCTTACCTGCCCCAAATGGCCATAATGATTTATATATATCTAAATAAATCCTGAATTCTTGCCATATAATTAGGTATAACTCTCATTCTTAATTTCAACCAATCACTTGCATACACTGAGTGATGTGATATGTCTTAAAAAAAGTTTAGTTAGTTTAAGTTAGTCAGTTCAAAAATGACTTTCCATTACTTTCTCTTCACTTTACAATAGTTTAGGATACGTGCAATCATGTCTATCTTGGGAGTTAAACCAGCTGAAAAGCATCCTCAAGTCTCAACTTAATTTAATCAGGCCCTGTCAAATATTCAATGGGTATTTAATGCATGATATTGTTCATCTGATTTTTTGTGCCTCTTTTTACAAACAAAACAAAAACACTTTGTTTGTTGAGTGAATTTAATAAAGAGAGTGCCTGGAAATAGCTGGGGTTATTTTGGGGCATCAAGGAAAGGAACGTGCTTATGGACAGCCTTCCCTCTGCATAGATTCCCCTTATTCCAGTCCCTTGTGACCCCTATCCATATGCATCTCCTCTTTCTTAACTATTCAGTGGGACAGTGGGCAAAATGAGTGAGGACTGAGGTGGGTCGGTACTTTTTATATAACTCATGATATCTTTTCACTAGAATCGAATATTTGATTTTTTAGTTTATCTGATCTCACACTACTAAGCTAGCGTTTTGTTGATACTATATAGTTTGAGACAAATTGATAAATTAGATTTATTAGTATTTATACTTACATAAATTATAGGCTGCATAAATTATCCTTCATATGTTATTGGCATGCTAAGCTCTCCTTATCAAATAGCATTTTCAAGAACTCGAACACAAGAAGTATCTATTAAGTTTCACTATACTAGATTATTATATAATTGAAAATGTGGTAGAATTGATAAGTTGTAGATTTCGATTAGCCATCTATGATGAACCAGTTGCTTTTGATCTAGACTTTAAAAACTTAACCAAATAAAATGTGAGCTAGAGTAGCTAGTTTTGGAAAATATTCCCGTCCTTATGTTAGTTTACATTGCAATGCCCCCTTCCAAAGATCCAAGGCCAATTTTAAGAGTAGAATAAATAATACTACTTTAATAAAGTACAGTACTTATTTTATGGTGGGGCTTGTGAACTTCTTGAGAATCACATCACTGAATCTATATGAGCTGGACTGGGAAGGATAATTTGTTCTTGTTGGGTTGAAGTATGCAATAAGCTATGATGGGTTTTAGCTTCTTTGGAATGTAATACCCTATGGACAATATCTTTTACTGTTTTACTGTATCTGACTTCAGAGTAACGTGTTCCACGAGAGAGTCAAGTTCAATATAAGAAATAGTTATTATGTTCAACCAACAATGACCGTAGTTATTACATGGTTTTATTATTTAGCCTAGCTACCCAGTTCCAAATTTTATCATATCACATTTCATGTGTATCAACTTTATCGTAACAACATAAAAAATAAGAGGAAAAAAAATATGTATCAAGAGTATAAAAGTTTTTTATACTATTATATAATCTATTAGTCATTTTATCATCTATCCTTAAATAAAACTAATCTAAATAAATAGTAAATGAATTCCAAAAGTGATTAGTTCCTTATATAAAAAGTGAAAGAATACTCTTGGTAGTACTAAAAAAATGGTAAATACACTATTTATAAACTTTTATACTATACATATTTATAATAAACCACCTATACATAAGTAAGTCTGATCTCAACATCTTTGCCTATCATTTTTTTGTAAAAGCCATGTTTAATTATTTTCAACCTTATATCGATATTAAACTTTCACTTAAATCATCTAGACAGATCTGCTTAATACAGATGTAAATAAAGTTCAGATTCGAGGATCATGTTTTCCTATGATCGGGGAGGATTTGATTCTTCTCTTACTAAGCAAACCAATGCATGATTCATGGGCCAAATGCTTAAAGGAAATAAGATTAGTCGTTTCAATCTCTTGTTTTCATAAGCATTTATTGCCAGGATTCATCACCAATCTATCTGACTAATGGTGGAACCAATATGGAATTGGGTTCCACAATATATTAAGAGTTGATGAAAATGAAATGGATTGATCTTTTCTACCATTTACCAAACTAACAAAGCATGGCACTTTATATATTTATTAGTATATAGAGTTGAAAGGAAGTATTTAATATAAAATGATTTTATTTTACCAATACCCCGATCATACGGGTCACAAACTAATCTCTTTCGAGATGTGTGATTGTCCATCCTAATAAGTGTCGATCACATAAATCAATTATTAACATTTTGGACTTTTTGAGAATCTAGCGAGACCTTATATCATTAGAATAACATATTGTTGGTATAATGGTTGTAAATTTATGAAAATGCAATAGGAATTAAAAATCCTCAATTGTGATAATTTACCAAATAAATTTATAATATATGATGTTATAGTAGCTTGCAACAATTCTAAATGACACGAAATAGTATCTATTGGCTGAGTCACGACTAGGCCGCTCTCTTTAAGAAGTTTCGTCGCACTGCCAGCAATGTGCAAGCAGACTATCAACCACACAATTCTCAAGATAAAACAGCATATATCTCTGTTATCGAATTTTTACTGCAATGTAAGAACCAATCTCGAATACACCCACCACAATATGGCTACCAGTGCCAATTCTCGAAATCCCCACAATAAGGCTAACAATGTTCATTCTCGAAATTCCCACAATATGACTACATGTGCTAATCCTTTTCCCACAATATTGACTAACATTATCACTTCTTGAAATGCCCCGAATATTACTACATGTGTCAATTTTTTTCCCTCAATACTACCTACTAGTGTCAAGTCTTGAAATGTCCAGAATATGGCTACGTGTTTCAATTCTTAGTACCACAGAAAGAAGGTGAGAGAAGTTTGCCGGAAATGCGTCGGCAGAAAATACGAGGGAAAAAGAAAAAGTTGAATGAAAGCGTATTAAACTTGGGGGAAAAAAATATGAAGATAAGAGACTTCTATTTATAACATGAGATTTTTTCCATGTTTCTCATCTCTCCAATGTGGGACGACTTGAGAGTTGTTTTCTTTCAAAATTATCTTCTATAAGACTTGAGAGTTTTTTTGATTTCACACTCATCCAAATTCCAACCATATATCATATATGATTCTTAACAACATTCTCAAACTTCACACATTTGCATCTATCATAAAGTTTTTTATTTATAAACTTTAAATAGCAGGTTCTAATAAATCTGCTATCTATATATATATATAAGAAACAAAAAGTGTTGTTGAAATGACAAAACTAGACACTCTACATTTGTGACAAGTGTACAAAGTAAATGACATTTTTTTCAATATGAAGGATTGCTAGAATTATTAAAATGACATTTTTCATTTGTGTAAATATAATTTTCACTCTTCATTTGTGGTATATACAATTTCTTCATGGTTTAAATTTCACATATTCTTTTCAACAACATCTTTCATCTTCAACACCTTGCTGCCACTATATCATTTCTCACTTCTCTATATCATTTCTCACTTTTTCAATTTGACTTCACCAAATTTCCCATCTTCAAATCTCAAACCAAATCAGGTATGATTTCATTTTTATTCTCTTTCAATATTTTCTTCATTTGTGATAGATATAATTTTTTTATCATATAAATTTCACATATTTTATTCAACAAATCTATCATCTTCAACTCTCAAACTCACTCACATGTATGACTTTCTATTTTTTTAATTATTGTATTTGTTGGTAGATAATCATATAATGTTCACACATATATATACTTCATACTATTTCTCACTTTTTCGAATTGTCTTCACCAAATTTACCATCTTCAAATCTCAAACCAAATCACGGGTTTGATTTTATTTTTATTCTCTTTCAAGTTTTTCTTCATTCGTGGTAGATATACTTTCTTCACCATATAAATTTCACATATTTTATTCAACAAATCTATCATCTTTAACTCTCAATGTATAATTTTCAATTCTTTCAGTTATTGTCTTTGCAATTTTTTATATAAGTGTACAAGAGTAATATATTTTTTATTATGTGTTTATTATTCTCACTTGAATTATGAATATGTTATGGTATTTGTTTCAACATTTGTAGAAGAGAAAATACACCTGATTTAGTTACAATAATTAGAAGTTACTAATACTATTTGAGTGTAATTATAATCTTCATTAGGATGCTTTTTATTGTAACGAAAATTATATATATATTATTAAAAAAATAATTGTAATGTTCCTTTTTATTATTCATTATTAAAAAAATTATTTCAAAAACAATTAAACATTATGTAACTATTAATAATTTTCAGCATACTAAAAACATTAAATTCATAAAATAAAACAAAAGTTGTTAATATTCTCAAGAAAAATAGTTGACTGTTACTAGAAAGAAGTAGAAGATTCTCTAGGAATAATATGTCAACATTAATGACATTAAATTGGGAGATGTTAATCCGTTTTCCTCATTTGGCAACGGCCAAGAGAATAAGTCAGTTTCAAATTTAATGCCTAATTTATAGGTAACCCACGAAATTAAAAAGCTAGGTAACGAGAAACGTGTTACCAACGAGTGTGTTATTAACATTAATAACAATAACTGTAATTCTTATAATAATTATATTATCAATTTTTGTGGGAATCAGGAGTATTACATTAATGACACAATGATTGAATGTTCATTAAGACTATTTCAAAATACCAATGAGATTATTATTAGCCTTAATAACAATAATAACGTTCCTTTTATTATTTCATTATTACCAATTTGTGGTATATACAATTTCTTCATGGTGTAAATTTCACATATTCTTTTCAACAATTAAAAAGCTAGGTAACGAGAAACGTGTTACCAACGAGTGTGTTATTAGCATTAATAACAATAACTGTAATTCTTATAATAATTCTATTATCAAATTTTGTGGGAATCAAGAACATTGCATTAATGACACAATGATTGAATGTTCATTAAGGCTATTTCAAAATTTCAAAATACCAACAAGGTTATTATTAGCATTAATAACCATAATAACATTCCTTTTATTATTTCATTATTATAAAATACATATTATTTATTACTTTAAAATACATATATTTATCTCACTCAATTCATTTCTCTAGGAAATAACTTGCATCACTTTGTGGACAACAACTACGTTTGTCATTGGAAAACATGGTTGATATTATAAACGATGTATGAAGTGCACTAGAAGAACTGAAATAAGAGATGACCCTTTCACGTGCAAATGTGGAAATTATAATGAAAAGTCCATCCCAAGGTCAACATACATTAATAAAATATTTCATATTTAATATTTTTTTAGTACTTCTTTAACTATATTTTCTATGTATATATTTAATTCAAGTTGTTTCCTTTCTATAAAGGTATAAATTGGACATGAAAGTTGTTGACAAAAATGGCAGCCGAAAATTTGTCTTCTAGGATCACCAATGTTTTGAGATAATTGGCATTAGTGCAGAAGACCTTAAAAATCAAATGATTGAAGTAATTGAATTTTATCCTCTTAACAATATTCCTCTGTATCCACAAAATTTAATTACTTACAATTGTGATATATGTCTTTATAGGAAGGTGAAGATGATCCAAAATCATTCCCCTTAAGTCTTGATATGACGTTGGCAAGGACAATGACATTGAGAGTGAAAGTGCAACCATCTTACAACCAGTTCTCTGTCATAAGGTTTGCCGATGATCCACTAATCATAAAGTCCATAAAGGACCACATTCTATTGGGAGAGGTAAAAAATTCATTTGCATAAATATGTATATATAATATTTCTTCCTTTATATGACATATTATTTTAATCAGCCGACACATTGGATAATACAAAAGGAAAATCTAATGCTACTAATTCTATAACTGCCGATCATGATCTAGACGTCCAACCAGTTTTGACTCTAGCCCAAAAAATGTTAGCTGATATATACCTTGAACAGAAAGAAGACCCACATCTAAATTCCACACAGTTGTCATCTACAAAAGTGGCAAAATATATGAAGACTGAATGATACTTCTTGAATTATTTCTTTTTCCTTTATTTTTATTAGAGTTATGCTTACATTCATTTATAAATGGGACCACAATTATAATATATGGAATTTGTTTTTTATGATCTTTATTCTTTGTGAATATAACCGTAAGCATAACTCTAAATCTATTCATTTGAACACAATATCACAAATCAATCCTACTTTAAACATCATGTATAACCAAGAAGAATATCAAAACAAAAATCACATCAACACCTTCAACATTAAAAATCTACATTCCAATTATATAAATTCAAAATCTACTTGATTATTTATTTCGTATATCATTTATTCAAAATTCAAAATATATATTCCAATGACATAATAGGTCTTCAAGAGTTCCATTGGCAATTGATAGCTTTGGTAATTATGATAGAAGTATTGACAAATTTAATGACTTTTTTTTTCATTCTTAATTTAATTAAAGTAATAAAAAAATTGTTATAAAAATATCAATATAAGATATTTTAACTTTTTAAGAGTAATAATAGAGTATAGGATGAACTTGAAAAAAGAATTTAAAATGTAACTTCCCGTGTCTTTTAAAATAAGATGATGTAAATAAATGTGATAATGTGTAGGCAATAATTATGATATTTTAGGAATATCAATATATGTAACCTTATGATGTTTTTTGAAATATATTATGTACACAATATTTTCCCTTTCATCATCTACAAATATGAAGGCCTACAAATAATATTACATATTTTAAGAATTAATATTTTCAGAGTAAAAGAACAGAGAATGAACTTCAATTTTTATTTTTATTTGTAACTCCCTTATTTCTCTTTTAAAATAGGATGATGTATATTCAATATAATAAAAGAAATGATATGCGGGTAAAAATTATGATATTTTGGGAATATGAATATATGTACACAACTTTTGTTCTGTCATCATTTTCAAATATGAAGACCTACAATTAATATAATATATTTTAAGAGTAAAAGATCATAAAACGAACTTCATTTTTTTTTTAAATTGTAACCCCCTTATTTCTTTTTTAATATAGGGTGATGTATAATCAATATAATAAATTTGATGATATGTGGTCAACAAATATGATGTTTTTGGAATATAAATATATGTAACCATACCATGATTTTTGAAATATATCTTTTGACTACAACATTTTTTCACTCATTGCCTTCAAATACAAAGGTCTCAAATACAACATATAGTATACATCTATTTCTTGAGTAAGACTTTTCTCCATTAATTGAGAGACAAGTTATACTTTGTAGTGTATTTTTATGGCCAAAGTTATAATTTCAATGAAAAGTAAAGGTTATAAATGTCATTGTATATTGAGTTTTTAGTGTATTTCTCACTAACTTGCCTCTCCATTAATGGAGAGGAGTCTAACTCCTATTTCTTATATTTTATACTCTATATATTTTTCTTATATTTATAGTGTGTCTTTTACAATAAATTGTGGCCATATGTTTGTTATATTTTTTATTGTCTTCACATTCTTATATTCATATTCTCCATTTCAATTTTGTTGTTGTGCAGAATCTGCAACTATGGGGAGGGTTGTAATACCGCAAATTTTACTACTTTGAAAATATATGTTTTTATTAATATTTTTATTAATTATATTTTCGAAAATGAATTTCTGGGAATTTTAGATAAAGAATTAGACGAAACTCTAGTTGAGTTTTAGTCTTGTAATTCTATTTCCAATTTGGTGGCAAATTTTCATGATTTTCGGAGACAAACGGTTTCAGACCGCTGTCGGGGTCGAATCTCATTCGGTACGGCTCAAAAAGTGGTTTTTGAGTTCCGTAACTCGGAATCGAATTCCGATCGCGCCGTTGGCTTCATAATCACATTTCAAGTCAAGATAGACCCTGAGTTGGTCCATAACTATTTTCTAAAATATTTTCACTCGGAATGCCGAAATTCGAAGTTCCAACCGTAAAGTAAAATCGGACGATCATTTTTGGCTACTCAAGCATGGTTTTAATCGCGCGTTTCACCAAAGTCGTCATGTCGCATGAGTCACTTCACAAAATCTACCTACTAAATCTTATAGATTTCACTAATTAATGCATTGATTTACTACCACCAAATCCCCTAAATCACTCACTTAACCCATGA
>NC_032021.1:5125774-5126272 GCF_001865875.1 Lupinus angustifolius
TAAATAATGATTAAAATATTTAATCATCTAACTGCGGTTAGTGTTCATATGCATATGGTTAATAATAGAGTAGTGGATAGGAAATTGACGGGATGACTGAGAGCACCGTGATGTTGAGAGGGCGTTGTTGTTGGACGGTGATTCATCAACAATGCCTTGAGGGAGAGTATAGGTTAGGTGAGTCCCTTGTATTCCTGGGAGAGGATATCCTGTTGGATTGGACAGTTCTCACATGCCAAACTAGACGATCTCTGACAACCCTTATTTGCAATCTGGATCAATGAGAGGGATGCCCAGAAAGCGTCTGTTACGACACCGTCCTGTTATGGAATGTTCCTATGGAACTTATTGATAAATTGACTTATGAAATGCTTTTTGGTGCGTACAAAGTGGCTTGGTATGAGACCTGTACTCTTGATTTATTACTGACTAGGTTATTGAGAGGATATTGAGGTAAGGTGGATGATCATGACATAACATGCATATATTGCATTTGTG
>NC_032021.1:5126372-5150316 GCF_001865875.1 Lupinus angustifolius
TTTATGTTGATAAACGGTGGGTTATGATGTCGGTTATAGATAATATATGTGTATGTTATTATTTGGGGTTATGATCTCCATTTATGTGTTATTTAATTATAGTCATGATATCTTGTCGATGAATTATATATTGATAAATGGTGAATTTATGATATTGTTTTGGGAATTAGTGTTGTTTACATTACATAGGTTGATTAGATAATTGTTTATGAGAACAATTGATGAGTTTGGTTATATTACTCATGTGGATTGGATAATTGTTTATGAGAACAACTGATGAGTTATAATGTGATATGTTATATATATATGAACTGCTTTTTATATCTGAGTGTAATATTGTGAGCAAGTCCACGCCGTCAATGAATTATATTCATTAGATGTCTTACTCTCTCTATTTCTCTTCTTTTATATTGCTTGCTTTTCGGACGTGTGCTCGTCAGATAGACAGCTTTACTCGGATTTGGAGCTACCCGTCTGCGATGTTCCAGGAGGGGGCATGCGGAATTGAGGAGTTGTTTATCATTTTGTGACTTTTGAAACACTGACGACTTTAGCTTGTTCATGTCTTTGTTTAGTGTCTTTTGGCGATGATTAATATTTCCGCCCTTTCTTGTTGGATACATATATTAAGTACTTATGATCTTTTATATCTATGAAGATGTATATTCATGAAATGTTGTATCATTTCAGTTACCGTTAGGTAACCGGTTTTAATTTGCATGTTATATGTTACTTAAAGTTATGTCCCGGAAAAGAAAGGTTTTTAAAAGGAAACAATTTTATATCACCAATTCAAAAAAAAAATTACTCACTTTTTCGCGTAATAAATAAAGAGTATTTTTCGGGGCGTTATAAGAGTTCTTTTCATTAGTTAATGATATTTTCTGGGATAATCATCTCCAGCTTTGTACATTGAAACTTACATCATATTGTGGGTGAGTATAGATTCTTCCTCAAAATACTACATACTTCATTTACATTTATTCTGTCATTTCTTATACTTTGTACCATATTCAACTTTCATATATTTATACCATAAAATATTTTGATCATTACGCATAAATTACCATATTATATTTTAATCTAATTTGTAACATTTTTTATAATTAACTAAAGTTTCAACAAATTTGAAGAACACAATGTTAGAGTTTAAATTACTAAATTTGAAGAACATTTTATAATAATGTATATGCTAAATCAATCTTATTTACTTCATTTCTATATATTGTGGGTGAGTGTTGGTACTTTGTCAAAAAAAAATATATATATGCCACACTCAGGGGCGGATTTTCTCTAGGACAGCCTGCCCCTCAAATATTTCAAGAAATATATTATAGAGATATTGTTTTTAGTATATTTTAAAATTTAATAACAAAACTTAAGGGTAAGAGTGTACTATTTAGGTCTTATTAATGTACAAATTTATACACATTCACTACATCATTCATTTAGATTAATTTTTTTAAAGAGTTAATAAAGATTGAATATGAATGGTAGGTGATGAAGTGAAAAAGTATAAAATTCATACATTGTTAGTGCATATATTCTTCTCTCAAAGAATAATACTTCTACGCGACTTATTGGACAAGAAAAAATTCAATATTCTCTTCAAAACTCTCACCCTTTATGAAGTTTCACTCTCTTTAGTATCACATGACATATTCCCCTCCCCTGATATCGCTTTAGATAACTCTCCAACTCAAACCCATTTATTTTTTCACCTTAAAAATGTCATATTTGCTCTTTATAAATCAGTTTTCTTCAATTACTTTTTTCATGGCACATTATCATATGCCTATGAAGTCATGACATGATTACTTATGATTTGTTTGTTTCTTGCATCAAATTTTAGTCATGGACGTTGTTATTCTTTGGTAGTGAACTATTTTTTATTAATTAACTTTAGTTGGGTTATTCCATTGCTATGTATGATATTCTTAATTTCGTTATTTCTATCTTTATATATTTTTCTCTTAAAAAAATATTTGTATCAATCTCAAGCATACATTATTTTGATTCTCTATTTGAAAGGATTGAAAAACTAACTTTATGCTAGATTCTTCTGAGTTTAAAATACATATAATGTTTATAAGAGATAATGAACTTATTTGTGCTTAGGAATATTTAAAATTTCTTCATAAATTTGTTATATTATATTTTTATCATGTTTCTTGGGAATTTAAACATGAAAGAATAACTCATTTTTACATTAAAAATTTATATATATTCTAATGATTTCATATGTTATTTATGTATAAATCATAATGGTGCTCCCTCTAAAATTATGGTCAAGATCCGCTACTGACTACACTTACAATTATTCTGCAATATGTTCAAAAACATATGTTGATTCTATATTTAAGTTTCTACATATTTATTGTCCAATAAGATCAATCTATTCTGTAACATTTTATAGAACGCGTACATGTTCTTCTAAAAAAAACATTTACTGTATATTTAAGTTTCTATATATTTATTCTGCAAATAGTTTAAAACCAGATTTGGAAAACTTTTAAAAGTTTCTCCATATTTATATCATTTGCAAATGACTTATAAATCTTCTTAAAACAGGATTTGTCTTCTGCATTATTTGCAAATGGACAAAAATAATTCAAACAGTCCTGCATCAATTGCACGTAATAAAAGGAAGTACATCCTATGTGACAAGGGTATTAAATTATTCAAGATTAGTGATGCAACATACTACTTCCATGCATTCTCAACAATTGCATTCACTACCAAACAACAAATACTCATACACAACACATTACAAGACATGAAGTCAATAACAATATGACACAATTCACACACACCCTAATACCCAACTCATTAAAGTACAATTTGACTAATCAAGTAGAACTTGATTCACTTGATGATGAAGACATATTAGAAGTTGATGTTGAAGATATAAAATTTTAATTTAAATCTACAAAGGGTCATCTATAAAAAATAATGATTTTGCTCTTACTACCTAATTAATATATTTTTATCTTTGAAATAATTAGATTTTGAAGGTACTTTAGATGAAGACCTAGGATTTGACAATTCAACACAAATATCAACTCCTCCCAAAACACAAGGTTATTTACTATGCATGTATTTTTTTATAGTATTATGATATTACTATACATGTTTTCTTATTTTTTGTATTTTATAATCTAAATATTCAAGTTCTAAATTAAATATTTCATATAGGGTATTATGATATTGGTGATCCTGTTATTGAATGTCAACATTGTGGAGCATGCATGTGGTATCAAGAGCGAAAGCATAAACAAAGGAATACTCCAAATCCAAAATATGAACTTTGTTGTGGTGATGGTAGAGTTCAAATACCACTATTGGAATCACTACCTCCACTACTTCAACATCTTCTATTTGATATGGATTCATCTGATAGTAATAATTATCAGCAAAACATTCGTTTGTATAATATGATGTTTGCATTCACATGAGCAAGTGCTAAAGTTGATAGGCCTGTCAATGACGGTAGAGGACCACTAACTATTAGGATACAAGGACAACCATATCATGGGATTGGTAGCATGTTGCCAATGCCTGGACATTCTCCAAAGTTTGCGCAACTTTATATTTATGATACAGAGCATGAAATCCGTAATAGGATGGAAGGAATAAGGTACATATCTATAAAATCTTAGATGACTTAATTTGAATTGTTGTATTATTTTCTTCTACTAATTACACATTTATAAATTTACCATTTATCATATAAACAACATTACTGATCCATAAATTGTGCTCAAACTATCAAAAATGTTGGATGAACATAATGTTCATGCAAAATCTTTTCGAATGGCAAAGGACGAATTAAAAGATGATGTTGTTCAAAACTTAAAGTTAAAGCTGATTATTGAGAGGAACTCTGATGGTAAGGTAAATAACTTACCTACTGTTTCGGAAGTGGCTGCTTTAATTGTTGGTGATATTGACATTGCATCACAAAGAGATACTATTATGGAGACACAAGGTGGTTACTTGAAAAGAATTGATGAATTACATGCAAGCTATTTGGCTTTCCAATGTCCCCTATTATTTCCTTTTGGCGAGGATGGTTATAGACATGATGTGTCACATAGACATAGGCCAAATTCTAACAATAGAAAAAAGAATCGTCTAACTGTGATAGAATTGATGTCATTTAGACTACAATCTAGAAAAAATTAGGCACAAACTTTGTTGCGATCAAGAAGATTATTTCATCAATTTCTAGTGGATACTTATACTATGGATCAAACCAAAACTAATCAAAACTATAGTCTGAAAGATTGTCTTTTATAAAGAGGTACCAATCAAAACTAAGAGTTGCCAAATACAACAACTTGAATGACCTTGGTAGAGATAACCAAGGTCAATGATCAAATAGGGGAAAGAGAGTCATACTACCTTCAACTTTTGTGGGTAGTCGTAGATATATGGATCAATTATATTTTGATGGAATGACAATCTACAGTTCTGTGGGGTTCCCTAATTTGTTTTTGACTATAACATGCAATTCTAATTGGCCAGAAATTATAAGATTACTAAACCCCATGGGTTTGAAGCCACATGACCGTCCAAATATCACCTCAAGGGTGTTTAGACTAAATTTTGAGGAATTGCTACAAGATTTAAGGAAGAAACATATCCTCGGCAAAATACTTGCATGTAAGTTCATAAAAACATAACTTTCCCATTAATTCAAAATTTAATTACACACTCTAATAAATATGATTAATGCCTGAGCATTTTTGTTATTTATATGTTTTAGACATATACACAATTGAATTCCAAAAAAGGGGTCTACCACATGCACATTTGCTTATTTTCTTGCATCCAGCTAATAAGTACCCATCTCCTAACGATATTGACAGAATTATCTCAGTTGAAATTCCAAATCCAGAGGATGATCCTGAATTGTACTCCTTGGTCAAGTCACATATGATTCATGGCCCACATGGTCTATCTAACAATTATTCCCCATGTATGAAAGATGGTAAATGCTCTAGGTATTTTCCTAAAAAATTCCAACAGGACACAATTGTTGACCAAGACGATTATCCAGTGTATAGGAGAAGATACAATGGAAACACAATTATAAAAACTGACATTTCTCTAGACAGTCGTCATGTGGTGCCTTACAACCCTCAACTGTTAAGGAAATATCAAGCACATATTAATATGGAATGATGTAACCAAAGTACTTCAATTAAGTACTTATTCAAGTATATAAACAAATGTTATGATATGATAACGACTGTTATTGAACCATCACATGATGATGGAGCACATAATGTAGGAAATATTGATGAGATCAAACAATATCTTGATTGCAGATATGTCTCACCATCTGAAGCGTGTTGGCGAATTTTTAAATTTCCAATTCATGGAAGACAACCGGCTGTTGAAAGATTGTACTTCCATCTTCTAGGAGAAAAACCTGTCTATTTTAACGATCACGAAGACATTGACAATATACTTTCATGAGCAACTGTATCAGAGTCCATGTTTACATCTTGGATGAAAGCAAATAAAGAATACCATAAGGTCGAAATTTAATTTATGCCCAATATGTATCAAAGTTTGTATATGTCAGGAGAAATAATTGTTGGAGGCCACGGAAAACAGGTTATACTATTGGTCGACTAATTTGGGTTTCTCCATGTACCGGTGAGCTATATTATTTGAGAATGATGTTGACAGTTGTGAAGGGGCCAACAAGCTACAAAGACATTAGGACGGTTTCAGACATTCAACATCCAACGTTCAGAGAAGCATGTTTTGCAATGGGTTTGCTTGAATATGATAAAGAATGCATAGAAGCTTTGAGAGAAGCAAATGATTGGGGTTCAGGTTTCTATTTAAGGAAATTATTCATGACATTGCTCTTATCGAGTTATATGAATAACCCAAATTATGTGTGAAACCAAACATGACAATGGTTGTTTGATGAAATCATTTACAATCAAAGACATTTGTCCAATAATCAAGGTAACATTTAATTATTGGCAATTTATAATCTCAATTCTATTTTATTGTTTCACATATATTTCATGCATACAACAAAAGATTTTCTGATTTGACATATGATTTAAATGATATTGACAACATTGACAACATTGGTACTTGCGGATGAAGAACTACAAAATTTAATATTATTGGAGATTGAAAAATTACTTCAAGCCAACCGAAAAAGTTTGAGAGACTATTCATCAATGCCATACCCAAATGGATATATAACAAGTCGATTAAGCAACAAACTAATACATGATGAACTTGACTTTGACATAGTGGACTTAAAGCATAACTTCAATCTTCTTTTCAATTCTCTTACAGGTAATATAACATACTCACATTTTTTATGTAGGACCAAATAATATTTATAACCTTAAAAATAAAAATAAGATCTAATTCTAAATTTATATATAAACTAATACCAATGAGCAAAGAAATATCTTTAACACAATTATGGAAGCAATTAACCACAATAAAGGATGCATGTACTTCTTATATGGTTATGGGGGAACTGGAAAGACTCATATATGGTGAACATTTACATATGCATTGAGGTCTCAGAAACATATAATATTAACTCTAGCTCCAGTGGTATAACTTCTTTGTTGTTAGCACGAGGTAGAACAACACACTCGAAATTCAAGATACCTGTACCAACTCTTGATAACACTGTTTGCAACATTCACCAGGGGTCTGAACTAGTGGAACTATTGAAACAAACAAAGTTAATTATATGAGATGAAGCTCCAATGACACATAAATATTGCTTTGAGGCACTGGATAAAAGTCTCATAGATATAATGGGTACTACAGGGAATGATTCAATTGTTTTTGGAGGTAAAGTTGTAGTTTTTGGAGGGGATTTCCGACAAATATTATCAGTGATTCCAAAAGGAGGCCGTCCAGATATTGTACATGCAACAATCAATGCATCATATCTTTGGCACCATTTTACAATTTTAACTCTCACAAAAAACATGTGTTTACAAAATAATTCAAATGCAAGGGAAATCACAGAATTCTCAGATTGGATATTAAAGGTGGGGGATGAGAAATTTTCTGAGCCTAGGAATGGCAACGGGGCGGATCGAAGTCGGGTTTGTGCTTACCCAACCCCGAACCCGAAATCCAAAACCCGAACCCGAACCCAAACTCTGCGGGGTTGAAATTAACACTATCATCCCCGAACCCGTCGAGTTTCGGGTAACCCAAACCCGACGGGTAACCCGAAAAAAAATATATCTACAAACTGTAGCCGCAACTTGAAATCTACAAGTAACCAATTTCAAACTTTGAGTTTAGCTTTCTGCATGTCTCATTTTTAAAATTCAATATTGGTCTATTACTTTATTGAAACTAGTCTGGCTCTCTGTTAAACCTTTGTTGAACTTGTAAAATTATTGTGTAAATATTATTCACATATAAAACCAGGTCATATTTACAATCTGTAACACTCATCCACATTCACCGTCACTTTTGGCTTCTTCCCTCTCTTCCTCACTCTATTCTCTCTCTCAGATCTTTAACTCTATTCTCTCTCTCAGATCTCTAATTGGAACAACAACATTTGTGTGTACACAAGGTTGGAGAATCTTGATTTAATCGGTGACGGGTTCGGGGCGGGTCCGGGTTGGTATCACACATACCAAACCTGAACCCAAACCCGAAAATTAACATCGGGTAAAACCCGAACCCAATTATAACAGGTTTACCCCATTAAATTCGGGTCAGGTTCGGACGGGTACCCACGAGTTCGGTTTTCATTGTCATCCCTATCTGAGCCTAATGATGGTTGTGCTGAAATAGATATTCCAGATGAACTTTTGATTCTAAATTTTGATAACTCAATTGATGTCATAGTTCAAACCACTTATCCAAATCTACAATATCACTACAAAAGTGAAGAGTTTTTGCAATCAATGACAATACTGACATCAACAATTGAAATTGTGGATCAAATTAACGAATTTATTCTAACTGTTATTCCAGGTGCAAATAATTTAATTTATTCAATCGCATATTATCTTCATGCAACTATCTTCGTAATTCATACTAATATATGTACTTATGTAACATTAGATAAGGAATACCTCAACTCAGATTATATTGACATGACAAATGCTAATGACAGTGAAGTATTCAACATATTAACTCCTGAGTTTCTAATTCACTTACAACTTCTGATCTCCCGAATCATAAAATAAAGTTAAAAGTTGGCATGTCAATAATGTTGTTGAGAAATTTAGACCAAGCGGAAGGATTATGTAATGGTACAAGATTGATTATTACTAAATTGGCAAATCATGTGGTCGAAGCAAAAATTATGTCTGGAAAAACATTGGAAATGTCATATATATTCCTCGAATGTCAATGTCTGCATCACAATCTCCATGGCCTTTCATGATGATAAGGAGACAATTTTCTATGATTGTTTCATATGTCATGACAATAGACAAATCACAAGGTCAATCATTGCAAAATGTTGTATTATACCTGCCTAGACCAGTCTTCAGTCACGATCAATAATATGTGGCAATTTCAAGAGTACAAAGTAAAAAAAGATTGAAGATATTAATACATGATAATAATGGTAAAACTCTAATATCAACGACAAATGTTGTTCATAAGGAAGTGTTCCAAAACCTGTAACATCTATTCTACTTCTACTTCAATATTCATATACTACATTATTATTTCCCTAAATCTAACGACTCTTCTATTTCAAATTTATGAGCTTCAATACAAACTAACAACCTCAAACGTTACACTCTATGATATTTAACATATAAAACACTTCTTTCCCTTTTATTACACAACCTTGAAATTCAATTCTTTAAATTCATAGCAACAACAAAACACTTCACCCGTGCAAGTGCGCGAATCCTCTACTAGTATGATTTAAATCAACCGCATAAGTACTTCCCATTAGGAGTGTTCAAATCCAGACCAGTCCAACAACAAATCCGAAAACCGATCCAAAATAGACCGAAACCACAAAAACCGATCCAAAATAGACCGAAACCACAAAAACCGAATGCATTGGGATCGTGTCTTCCAAACTTATTCTTAAGTTAGATTTCCAAAATTGTATCTATATTTTATTTGTTATATTCTATAACACATACTTGTATACATGTTGCTATGTTTTTTGATACACTTTTTTTAAAACTTAAACCAATTCCACAACCAAATAAAGAGGATTTAAGTGTTATTCTGATTAGGTGTTTTATTATCAATTTTATTTTTGTGAAAGTATTATTGTTATTAATCATCGGTGGAACACCATAACTGTTACGATAACGTTGCAAAAGCTCATATTATTGTTATTGATATCTTGTAATTTTATTACCTTGTTATTATTGATATCTTGTTGTTGTTGTTACTATTTTTTACTTTTATTATTGTTGTTGTTGAACACTATTTTTATAAGTTTTGAATGTAAGTGCAATTTCATTATTTTATAAAATAAAAAAATCGATGCAAACCAAACCGAAACCACATATTATATTTAGATCGGATTGGATCGAACATCTTAATATAAACAGATCAAACCGGTACAGACTGTATGTTAATTACGTGTTTGAATTGAATCATTTTTGCCTAAAAACCGATTAAAAAGGACGGGGAACACTCCTACTTCCCATAAACTTTATACTCTTGGGCAGTTTTAATATGAATTAGGGCCTGCCCAATTTGGTCCAATAATTTTCATGGACTATATATTTTTACCAACCAGCCTTTTTGCGAATATTTTCTCATTATTTGTGCAACTAAAAAAGGGCTTTACTTATAACCCGACCGATCCATCAGAATTAGGGTCCGCATTTCATGAAACACGGCACTATAAATTAGAAACCTGGATTTTCATTTCAACCATTCTCATCATTTGCAGAAGCCGCTAACCCTAGCGATAACAAAATCGTTCCTCATCGAACATGAGAGCTAAGGTGTTTATTCTATCTTTCTTCGTTTCATTTTCCTTATTCTCGCATTTGCTTAATTTATGCTGCATCGTTTTATTTTTCTCCAAGCATCAGATTAAACTCGGATTTTGATGATTTTGTTCGAATTCTCAGATATACATTGTTTATGTATTTATTCTTTATGGTTTTGGAAGATAGTTGTTGTTGTAGTTTTCCATTTGATGTTTTAGAAATAATTTGATGTTGTTTAACTTATAAATGATTTTCTTTTTGTATTAAAAAATGTTTTTATTTATGTTAGATGTTATTGTTATTGTTCGAGCTTTATGAATGATTGGAATCTGCAATCAAATTCGTATTGTTCATCAGCTGCTTATGCTTTTCCGTGCAATTTCTTTAGTTTATCATTTTTTTCGCATGAAAATGAATCCGTTTATTGAGAAGTAGTTTTTTTCTTTGAAAAATATTAGAAATAACCATAAATGTTTTGTCCAAACATATCACATTCAGAAATAACATGATTACTTCTGTATTTTACTCTTCTGATTCCCTTATGTTTTGTTTACCTGAAATGTTTTATAATATTGAAGTGAAATATGATCTGCGCTGTAGAGTGATAACATTTTCTATGTTTGCTATTTCTTCGCAGTTTTCAAATTAATTTTGAAATGTTTCTTCCTTGTGTAAACTGTGAAATTTTGGGAAATGATGCTATATAATCCTCGACATAGGTTGAAGCTCTGCTGAATTTATTGTATTTGCACGTCAGTCTGATCCCAAGATTTCTTGTCTATAATTATAATTCTTGTTCCCTTTTGTAAATTGTTGTTGTCTTTCATTTGATGTGCTTTGATATGTGGCTTATCGGGGCTGCTTTTCTCTCATACTATTTTATTTGGAGCTTATATTCTATGCTAGCTCTTGTCAGTTTTATATCTTAATTTTTTATTGTGTAATCTGTGAATTTTTGGGAAATGATGCTAAAATTTTGAGCAGAAGCAGTAGCTCTGTTGATTTAATTTTTGATTTGCACGTCAGTCTGATCCCAAGGCTTTCATTTACACATCTCCATTCTTGTTTGGAAATATAATCGTGTAAAAAATCTGTCTTGAATGTTTGGAATTTTGTATTTAGTGTGGATGTTATGAAAGATAAATGTTGTCAGATTATTTGTAGATGTGTTTGTTTGTTGTGTCCTGTGTCCATTTGTGCTCCAACATATACTAGTTAGTAGCTTCTGTTACTTTCTGTTATAGTTAATTTCAGCTTTTAATGTGTAGTTGACTAGTTGCATGGGCAAAGACCTTAACCATTGAATCCACCTGTAATCTCAACATGTTTCATATAATGCCTTGCACTAAATATAATTTAACTTAAATATTACTCTTTTTTTTTCTTTTTTGTATCTCTCTAACATATGCTGTTGTATATCAGTGGAAGAAGAAGCGTATGAGGAGGTTGAAGAGAAAGCGCAGAAAGATGAGACAGAGATCCAAGTAGGTACACTCTCACAACCAAGAGGAGCTTACCCTTTTGTTTTTTCACCAGGTTCAGAACAATTTGGCAATTATGGTCCAAGGTTCGAGTTCCTATATGGAGTGTAGGCTTCTCTAGTTGATGTTTATTAGTGTTGAACTAAGAGTTTTAAGTATTTATTAAGGTTTGACTTAATTTCTTTTGTGGTTTTGAACATGTATGTTTTGCTAGATATTAATATCTTAATGAAGTATTATTAATAACATTTTTTGCGCTATACCATGTATGTTAGCGTGTTTAATTCTTGATTGTACGACATTGCGTGTGCTAGATATTCTGTTTGATAATCTTAGCCTTTCGTCATTCCTCTCTAAAAAAAACTTAAGACGGAAATCTACTTGATCCAATTCAGTTTTTCTCAAACTGTAAAATTGGATTTCAACACCACTTTCAGATAGTGTGCCTAAATAATTCGTCATCAGTTAATTTAAATATGATTTTTATCTGTTTTCTTACTGTTGAAGTGTTTCACATATTGTCCATTAATCCTTAAACCAAAGTTTTTAAAATGTTAATTCTTTTTTCCGAGAAAGACGACTTTACGGGGGGTGAGATCATTGAAAGTTGTAGATATAATTTTCGTTTGTAACTTCTTTTAAACTACTAAAAGTATTTTAGCTAAAAGAATAGTGGAGTCCCAAACACGCTTTTGCTTAAACCAAAGGGATCGGCCCTGCCTGATTTGTAAACTCCACTAGTAATGAAGGACCCTCAACTTTACGCTGACTCGATCTTCTTTTTTTGTGAAAGTGGAGTTTTGTCTAGGAATATGATGTGTTTCTCGAATCACATACACTGCTTTCTAAATTTATCCTACAATTATTTTTGGGATGAAATTCCATACAATTAGTAAAATGTTCATTATTTTTGAAGGTCATATATTATTGTCCAATGTTTAGTAGCAACATGATTTGTGGGATGAAATTTGCAAACCGAGATTCTCAGATATGTCTACCATCGGCATTCAAGATTTCAGATGAATAACAAACTTATGAAACAGTTTTTTTATAGACGTACATTTTTACACGGTTTGTATAATTTGACACATCAAATATTGATTTTGTTTTTACAATAAATTGTTTTATTTTGGGTTAATCAATGATATCATCTTTTCTCATGGGTAAAAACTAATCTTTTTGAATATGACATATGGATAGGTACTAAACTTAGATATGTTTAATTTAAATAATGCGTGTAATAATTAATTATCAATAGGAATATAACAGGTTAGTCACTACTCTAACATGAGAACCTATAAAGCACTCATAATTATGTGAGTACGGGATAAGATACATATTCCATATGTATTGGACCCATATTCTTTAAGAAAAACACCGGATGCAATACATTTGCAATACATTAATATTAGATTTATAATTTATTTATTTTAAAAAATAATTATAATATCTCATCAATATAATAGTAAATATTATAAAATATTGATATCAAATATTATCTAATACGGATACAATATTGATTTACATAGGATATTGAAGTGCAGGAGAATAACACCAACACCTAAAAGAACTGCATGTAATGGTTGTCGTGAATACAATGGCAGTACTTTACCTCAGTAATTATAACATTTCAAAAGCACTTGCAGAAAAAGAGTAAAGTTATGTTTGGTTTGGGAATAAAGTTAAAGGAAAGAAAAGTCGTAGAAAATGAGATAATAGTTTTATTGTTTGGTATGATTAAAATTATAAGAAAAGTGAGAAGAAAGAAAAATATATTTATACATAGTGTATTAAAAATGACATAAGTGTATTTATATTTATGTAGTATATTTGATTTTTAAATTTTAAATTACATAACTAAATAATTAATTTTAATAATATTAATTAATATTTTTTAACTATCATATAAACTAGAGTAAATTACACTTATACCTCTTGAGTTTTAGTGAAATTACATAAATCATTCCTCACTTTTCTACACGTACACAAATCTCTCCATTTATTATAATTTCATTACATTGACCCTACATGAAAAATACGTATAATCTTTTAAACAAAAAATATGATAAATGCAATTAAGTTAAACAAAACATGGTATATTTGTAGACAAGTCCAAATAATATACAAGTCAATTTATCTTTATTATTTTTTGTTATAAAATGCATCAATAATTTTAAAGAGATATTATTTAAATCGCTCTTATACTATATCATAACGAACCAAAAATAATAATGAGGTATTAACTCATATTATCTGGATTTGTCTCCACAATATACTATGTTTTGTTTAACTAAATTACATTTCTTATATTTTTTTTGTTTAAAAGATTACACTTATTTTTCGTGTAGGAATGGTCAGTGTAATGAAAGTATAAAATTTAGGGATATTTAAGTAGATGTATAAAAGTGAAGGGTGATTTGTATAATTTTGCTAAAACTCAAGGGGTGTCAATGTAATTTATTCTATAAACTAAGTTTAATATAACAATATTTGTTTATAAAATTTAAAGAAAATCATTAACATCATAGATACATATTCTTCTCACTAATGTATCTAAAAGAAAATATAACTCATATTTGATAATCACTTTTATATTTCTAATCATCTAACTTCCACATATTTATGTTTTGTCTTTCTAATTTATTTAATATTTGTTACTTTCTTGAAAATTTTAAGTAATGATTTTTCTTTTTTTCCCACTTAATCTTATAGCATACATAATTAATATTTACTTGTGAGCTCAAAATCAACAAAATAAAATAAAATTAAGTTAAGTAATTTCATATAAAAATGAATATAAACAAATAAATTTACTACATTATATCTATTTTCATCTAGATTATTGTTCTTTCACTTCATGATGTAAGGGCAAATTAGAAATTTTTGATAGTTTTCCTTCATTTTCTTCCCAAAGAGGAAAAGTTTTTTGTGGGATCCACACATTTTTTTTTGTTCCTTCCTATTTAATGTTGAAACCAAAGGTAGAAAATAATCATTTTTCTTTCCTCTTCTTTTCTATGCAATATTTACCAAGATAACAAGCAATACAAAAGTCTAATACTGTTTTATTCATATGAGAAACATTATAAGTATTTAGAACATGACTAATAACCTCCTCATGAGCATGTCCAAGACGACAATGCCATAGAACATATGAAGAATAACTACTAGGAACAACTATAGACCTAGAAATATTGTTATTGGACTTCTGCAACACAGTGGTATTGCTATTACAAGTAAAATAAGATGAAATGCGAACAACATTTGATTTGACAAAGTGCAAAGGTTGAAGATCAGTGAATGCATTAAGTCCTTCAGGAGTGAGGAATCCTTTAAGCGATACTTGATTAGAACCCTGACATTTCACAAGGCAATGATTAACATAGAATTCAAAGTAACATAGATTGTCTTCAGAAAATTGAGAGACACTTAGAAGATTTTTTGTTATGAAAGGGACAAACAAAAGATTATTAAGTGTAAAAACAACTTGAGGATTAGTGGAAGAGTAAAATTTAGAAGAACCAGATGCTTTAATACAAATACCAGCTACATTACCCATGTATATTTGATCAGTGGAGAATTTCTCAGTAGGTTCATGAACAAGAGTTGCATCTGCAGTTAGATGATGTGTTGCTCCTGAATCTGGATACCACAATGTGTTGGAAGGCCTTGGAGTTGATGCATCAACAGAAATAGCAGTCATAGCACGAGGATGAGCAGATTGTTGATGAGCTGTATTGGTGCCAAAAGGAAAACCTGAGGGAGTTGATTGAGATTGAGCCAAAACATTAGGAGAATGTGGATTATATGGAAAATGAGGATCCATTTAAAGAGGCATAACAGGTGAATGCTTATAATGTTGATGTGGCATGAATGTGTTAAAAGGTATATGATAACCACCAGGAAAGTAAGAATCATGGCCTAAAGAGTAAGGTGCACCAAAATTAGAAGGGACATAATAGCAAAATGACACATCATGCCCAAATCTATTACAAAAGATGCAGAAATAACCACTTTTGGCAGGAAATCTGTCACCAGATCCATGTGACCCACGAAAACCACTAGATCCACCACGATATCCTTCACAAAAGCCTCCACGAAAATTAGTTGAACCACCAAATCCACGAGGAAAAGTCCTAAAATCATTTGCTCGTGGTGTGAAAGCAGAGAAAGGTAAGATGAGCAACAGGCTTACGAGATGAGATAGTTTTAGACGAATTGAAAGTAGAAGTAGCAGCAATGTTAACAGAAAGAAGTAGCAGCAATGTTAACAGAAAGAACATCTGAAATGGATTGATTTTTGTTACGATCCAATCTTGCTTCAAAGGTGAGAAGGAATAATTGAAGTGCATTGATAGTAGGCAGATCATTTTGACTTTCAATAGCGGTAATACCAGTTTGGAAATCTTCAGATAAACCATTCAAAACAAAATCAAATGTTCAACATGTGAAAATTGGAGATCCAATCGAAACTAGAGCATCAACTTAACCTTTAATTCTAGTGAAATATTATGAAATTGTACTTGATCCTTTGGTAATAGACTTCAACTGAGAACGCAATTGGCAAGCTCTTGCCTTCGTTCAAGCTTGACAATAGTCAACGAGTTCAAGTCACAACTGTCTTGATGTGCAACAACCTACCACGTGTGGTTGCAATTCAGCGGAGTGAATTCAAAATCCAAGAAAGAAGCATCTGATGTTGTTCCTCCCAAGTGAGAAATACAGGATTCTCACGACCTTGAACACGGTCAGTTTCAGTAAGAAATTGAAGAGGAATTTAATCATCAGTGATGAATCTTTCAGCACAATTTGAACGTAGAACATCAAGAATAGACCGTCTCCAAATAAGAAAATTATGCTCCGTGAGTTTCGTCGATGGTAAAGGAAGATTAAGAACCAATTTTGAATTGAGAATTGGAGCAGTGGATGAAGGAGAAGGTGCAGAGATTGGATTTTGTTGAAGTAAAATCTCCATGAAAGTCAGGATGTGAAGATTGGATTTTGTTATTGATTGTATGAAAAGTTAGTTTACAAAGAGTAACAAACTTCTATTTAAAGAAACTGAACAGCTAAAAGAAGAAAGGAATAAGCTAATGCAAAGACAAAACTACCCATAGCTATATTCCTAACACATAATGTAAAGGAACAGCATGAGGCATTTTTAGTTGATAATAAAAGATCTCCTCATATTAAAAGATAACTTATTTCCTATCATAAGTAAAAGTATGACATATATACTATTTTGTTTAGTTTTACAAATATTTTTGTATAAAATACTTAAATATGACACATGTCATGATTTTAGTATTTAGATGAGATAACTTATCTCCTATACCACGAGATATTTTATTCTCTTTTTAGTTTATGTTGTTAAAGTGAAGGAGCAAAAGAGCCTAATGTTCACTTGGTCGTGAAAGTGGTAGTTGCACAAGAAAACCAGTTTGTGCTATAAGTAAATCAATCAAAATCTGGTGTGATACTAGCTGTTTTAAAAACTGAGATGATTCAATTTACAGCAGAGAAGATTATGTATACAACACTAAATTCTCCGCTTGAAGCTTGTGATTACTCATCACTAGACATCCAATTCAATAAAATTTAAAGCATTCACACAAAAATTGTTCAACCGACCAACTAAACTAACAACGTTTAGATAACTCACAAAGTCGTGCTGATAATAGCAAAAACTCTCTTGACTCATATCCAACAACAGTACCAACCTTGTTTATCATGTGCTGCTATATACTACGAAAGTATGCATCTCTACATTGTTAGTTCCTTGAAATCATACTGCAAAGAAAGCCTCTCAACAGTACTTTGGCTCAGAACCTCTTTTGAGTATAACTCATTCATAAGATCAACTGCCATATCCATTTCGTCCTCGGAAGCAAGTCCTTCAACAAGGATGGTGTATGTTATCTCATTAGGCATGCATCCTTTATCAATCATTTTAAGAACTATCTCCATTGCAGACTGTGTACTTCCATATTTGCAAAATCCAAGTATAAGTGCATTATAGTTATCGATATCAGGCTTGTAATCATTTTCTTCCAATACCCTGAAAACCTCAACAGCCCCATCTAACATTCCCTCCCGACAAATTCCTCTTATCAAAGCTGAATAAGTAAAGGAATCTGGAGTAAATCCTGCCTTTGTCATTTCATATAATAGCTGAAATGCTGGATGTGTGTTACCTTTCCTGCACAGACTTGTAATCACAACTTTGTAAAATTCATGCATAGTACTTGAGTTCTGTTTATTACCCAACCTCTGGACTATAATGAACGCCTCTTGCACTTTCCCTTCCTCGCATAACACAGCAATAGCGTTGTATGTTCCTTCATTAGGATTACAATGTCGAGAAATCATTTGGTCTAGACACTGAATTACAAAATCTACTTTCCCTTCCTTGCAGCCACGAGCAATAATTGGATTATAGCTTGTAGCAGTTGCCTTAAATCCACTCTTTGTCATTTCATCTAAAACCTCGAGAGCATCTTCGGTTCTTCCATGGAGCGATAGACAAGTAATTAATATGTTATATGTAACAGATGAGGGAGACTGGTTCATTTCATAAATCTCCGCTAAAAGCTCATTTGCTTCATCCCATCGCCCTTCGTAGCACAAATTCCTCAGTATAATGTTATAACTCACAACATTCGGATCAAACCCCTTAGCCGGCATTTCCCTAAAAAGCTTAATAGCTTCATCAGTTCTATCTTCCTTGCATAAACCAGTTAACAAAACATTGTAACTGACTAAATTAGGCACCCCACCGTTGGCAATGATATCATCCAGAAGTGCCATGGCTTCATCCACTCCCCTTTCCTTATAAGCAGCTTCAAGCAGAAAAGAGTATGTGAATGCATTAGGGACCAGCCCCTTCTTCGTAAACCGATCCAAAAGCTGCAAGCTCTGGTTCAAATTTCCATGCATACACAGTCCTTTAAGTAGACTGTTATATGTGAAAGTAGTGGTTGGAAAACCCTTTTCCTCCATCATTTCAACCAATTGCATACCATATCCAACATTTCCTCTCTTACACAAATGATTAACCAAAGATGTATAACAAGCTGCATCAGGCATAACACCAGAACCTACCATCAATTCCATAACTCTAACAGCTTTCCTACTTTTTTTTGAATTGCAAAGATCATACAAAAGCTGAGTTGCTTGAGTCACATGAGGTTTATGGCCCTTACCAACCATATACTCCAAATAGTGAAAAGCTTCATTAAGTCTCATCTCCTTACTTTTTCTCTCATTATTTCCATTAACAGCCCTCCAATTGGGAAGAGTAAAAACAGAATCTTTAGATGAAATTGCATTCTGGGTCGATGCCAGAATTCTAGGAAACCCTTTGTTGAGGGAAAAAGCATGAAACTTTGGAACCTGGTTAAGTAAACTAAGATGCCCCTTTTGTTTTGTTTTTGCTGATAAACTTGTAGCTGGAGACATAGAATTCAGCAGTGTTGCCATAACTGAAATATGCAGTAATGAAACTGAATTTTGTTACATTTGAAATGTGAAACAAAATAATACAAGACTCAGAGGCATTGGAAACAACACTTGAAGGATAATAAGAAGAATAAAAGATTGAAATAAAGGAGCATGTATGAAGAGAAATTGAGAAATAATGGAAGTGGTTTAAGTGTGATTATTGCTCAACAATGAAGAATGGATGATGGGAATAGAGAGGTACCAGTTAGGGTTTTGCAAAAACAGTGTAGGGTTTTTTGGGAGCAATGTTTCGACCACAACCTATTTTGTGTTATCCGAATTGGTTGTTCCACGCGCCGCTTGTAAATTGAGAGAAGATAGATATTGAGTGAGGATAAATCAAGATGTACATTTTTTCGGGGATATTCATTTTGACATATATCTAACTATATTGTGAAGTTATATTAACAGTAAAGTTATAAGAGTAATTATATATTTTCTTCTAAAATAAATAGAGTTGTAGATTTTTTATATATATTTTTGGTGCTATCAATAGTGTTTCTCACCCTTTGGTAAGAACTAATCACTTTTGGGTGACTGTTTCTTATCAAGTGTTACTCTAACGAATCAAACTCTTACTTTTTGATCATTCTAAGATTTATTAGGACTTTATATCATTAGACTAACAGATTTATTAAGACTTTACATCACTAGACTAACAGCTTGTAAATTAATTATTAGTAAAGAAAGTATTAAGGAAACTTAAATTATGAAAAATATTGTAAAAACAACTTATTTGAATAGTTAAATAAAAATAAATTGAAAAATCTAATTATGTTTTGTATGGCATGGGTTTGTAATTGGGGATAATAATGAGTATTAGGACTCATGGATAATACTCACAATGGATTGAGTTAGACTTTTAGGTTCGTAGAAAATTCGAATAAGAGATTTTGAAACTCGCTACTGAATAAATCTATGTGATGAAGTATCCGCACTCAATATATTTGGACTCGTACTATTATATTATGTTAGTCATAATTGTGATGATATGTTATTGAGAAATGATGTTTGGATGTTAATCCATAATTATGATGTAGTGTTACATCGATTAACTTTTTCATGCTAAATAATTTTTTTGTCATAATTTTGATGTTTATTTTTAAACATTGATATTATATTCTTAATCCGTAATTATGATGTAATGTTATATTGTTTAAACACTTCTTACTAAATAATTTTTTCATCTTAATATTGAAGTAATTACTTTATTTTTTATGTTTGTTTGATAAATTATATTTTGTAGTCTTTTTAATATTGTTTTCCTTTTGGTTTGACTCAAATAATATATAAGATTATAGGAGACATGCATACAATTGCATAAGTCCGCCGCAATTACTTTTTAATATTTTTTGAATTTCTAGGTTTCTATGAGTAACAAACCTAACATTTGTCCACATTGATCATGGTCCAAAAAATGAATGAACATGGCGAGTCTAAGTAGTGTACTATTCAGATCTATCCACAATCATTTTCATCCCTACTCATAACTAGTTTGATAAAAATATTAGTTTTAGATTTTTAAAAAGTTGATAAAATTTACATTGTGTTGATCTAATTGAAAACTATTTTGTTGTTGACATTGTATGTTATCGTTGTTTGGTTGAGAGAGCTCTCATAAGTGTACTACAATTATTCTATACGAAAAATGTTAAAACTCTCTTGTCTCATACTAAGATGTTACCCTAACTAATTATATAAATTTTTATATCCTAATTTTATTTGATTATTACTTTTAGTTATTTATTCATAAAGCAAAAAATGTAAATTTTTATTTTATGTGTGATAATAATTTATCATACTTTATGTATCTCTATATGCAATAGTACACAATGATTCAAGAATTAAGTAGCTTAAGGTAAAAAAAACTTTTTGATTTGTTGGGTGTTTTTATTTGTTTTAAGGAATACAAGCAACATATTGTGAATGTTAAAATAATGAATTGATGAAAAGATATGAAAACTCATGAATCTTCCTTCATAATTAATATGTTATTACTTTTTATGTTAAAAAGTATTATCTATTTTATTTTTTTGCATTCATTAATATTTTCCACTAAAGAAAAATATTCATCGTAATTATTTCTCTTTCTAATTATTTATTTGGAATGTTTTATTTATTATTTATTATTATGAATAATTATTTGTCATATCAAAAGATTGTTAATTATTATTTTATTGATAATTAAGTTTCAACGAATATAAGTGACATGTGACATGTCATAACAATTTTAAGGAAGAGAATCAATATAACGATATTTCATATGTCTTTCTTATATATGATAGACATATTAACTTATTATTTATAAATCATCTTTTATTGTTAATTTTTTATTTTTAATAAAAATATCACAATAACACATTATTTATATTTTTATTAAATATATAAATAATTATTTTTGAACATAATTGTTATTATTATTATTTATCATTTATTATTACTATTATTAATATGATAGAAAATTAAATAAAATGAACAAAAAATAAAATGGCATGGTGAATGTTAAGAGAAACACACGTGGTCCGACACACTTCAATAGGTCGACTTTCAAAATGTTGGGACACAAAGCTGAAGCGGTGGTGAGTACTATCACGGGTGCTATGTTGGTTCATGTAATAATGGAGCAATGGTGGCGTGACACATGGTCATGAATAGCTTGTTCGGATTGATGTCTATGTGACATCATATGCAAACGTTTGTTGCACATGGAAGAGAGTGATGTTAAGGCGATGTAAGTAGGGCAATGTTGATGTCAAAATGACATCATCATGACATCAAGAATGTCGTTTAATCTCCTTAGTGTTTTCTCTCATATTTTTAAATGTGTTTTCAATTGATTTATCCTAATTTTAAAAAATCTAATAACAACTAGTAACACTCTTGGACTTTTATTTGGAAAATTTATTATTACACCTAATTTTCATTTAAAAAAATTAATAACTTTTTATCTTATTGATTACAATATTAGTTTAAGATTTTTAAAAAGTTGGTAGAATTTAAAATGGGTTGACCTAATTGGAAATGTATTAAGTAATCAAGACATGTGTTTTTGTTTGATCCTTTAATTTTTTTATTTTATCATTGACATTGTATCCTATTGTTAGTTGGTTGAAAGACTAGTTCTCATAAGTCATAAGCGCATTACAACTATTAAATATAAAAGATGTTAAAACTGTGTTGGTCCATACTAAGATGTGACCCGGACTAATTACATAAATTCTTATATACTAAATTTGTTTGATTATTGATTTTAGTTATTTATTCATGAAACAAAAAAACTTTATTTCATGTGTGACAATAATTTAACTTACTTCTATCTATTTCTATATGTCGTAGTACACAATGATTCAAGAATTATATGGTTTGTGGTAAAAGCTTTTTGATTTGTTGGGTGTTTTTATTTGTTTTAAGGAACACAGCTACACCAGCAACATATTGTGAAGGAAAATAACATATTTTTTTACCCAGAAAAAATAACATATGTCACAAAATAATATTTTATTTATTAAAGATTTATTTATAAATGATTATGTTATTTTCTTGCAGTTATGTGGACTAGTAAAAATATATAACATTACTCTATTATGAATATTCAAATGATTAATCGATGAAAAGATATGAACACTCATAAATTTCCTTCATAATTAATATGTTATTACTTTTTATGTTAATAAATCTATTTTATTTTTTATATTCATTAATATTTTCCATTAAAGAAAAATATTGATTGTATCTATTGGTTATTTGTTTGTGATGTTTTAGTTATTATTTGTTTTTATGAATAATAATCAGTTGTCATATCAAAAAACTGTTAAATATTATTTTATTGAAAATTAAGTTTTAATGAATAGAATTGACATATCACAACGATTCAAGGAAAATAAGCAATATCATGATATTTCGTTTGTATTTCTTATATTATTTTTTAAGAGATTAATTATTAAGTGTGATAGAGACATTAATCTATTATTTATAAATCATCATTTATTTTAGCATTAATAAAAATATCACAATTATACATTACTTATATTTTAGTAAATATATAATTAATTATTAATAAATATATTAACTATTTTGAATATTGTCATTATTATTTATATTATTTATTATTGATATTAATATGATATAAAATTAAAAATAATGAAAAAAAAAACATAAATGCCATGCGAAATGTGGAGAGAAAGGCACATGGTCCAACACACTAAATTAGGTCGTCATTATGCAAATGGTGGGACACTTAGCCAAGTTGGTGGTAAATGCTATCACGGGTACTATGTTAGCTCACCCGTCCCCATTTCCATCATATTTGTTATCCCCAACCAATTAAAAAATTTAACTTAGTTAAAAAGAAATATTATAATAACATTAATTCATATTGGGACAGAGGATCATTGTCCGCATGTAATGGAGCGATGATGAATGACATTTAATTCCTTTGGTGTTTTCTATTGTATTTTTCGTGTGTTTTCCATTGTTACTCATAAGAATGTTATCCTAATTTCAAAAAATATGATAACAACCGATAATTGTAACACCGCGAATTTTACGATTTGGAATTACAAGATTTTATTAATATTTTTATTAATTATACATTCGAAAATGAATTTCTGGGAATTTTCGGTAAAGAATTAGACGAAACTCTAGTTGAGTTTTAGTCTTGTAAATTTATTTCCTATTTTATGGTAAATTTTGGTAATTTTTGGAGACAGTCGGTCCTGGACCATTGTCGGGGCCGAAATCCACCCGGTACGGCTCAAAAAGTGGTTTTTGAGTTCCGTAACTCGGAATCGAATTCCGATTGCACCGTTGACTTCGTAATTTCATTTCGAGTCAAGATAAACCCTGAGCGGTCCATACCTATTTTTTAAATATTTTTCACTCGGAATGCCGAAATCCGAAATTCTAATCGGATATTACGATCGGACGATTTATAATATCCGATCGAGTATTAGCCGATAATACTCGAGCATGTTTATCACACGTGTCCGCAAAGTGGTCGTTTCGCATTGGGATGCG
>NC_032021.1:5150416-5151359 GCF_001865875.1 Lupinus angustifolius
ATCTCAAAGGTTTTGAGGGTTAACTTGGGTTTTAAGAAACCCAATATTTTTATGTTTGGATGTTTGTAAATATATATGATTGTTGAGGAAATGAATCGAATAATGTAGGTGAGAGAGAACACATCGTGACATAGTGGTGTCCGAATATGACACCCGGATCTCCTAAACCATCTCAAAGGTTTTGGAGTTAACTTGGGTTTTAAGAAACCCAAGATTTTGTATGTTTGAATATTTTGAATATATATGATTGTTGATGAAATGTGTTGAATATTGTATATGAATGTTGTTGGAAACTTTTCTGAGTTCAGGTGTTTGAAAAACTAAGTTTAAATGTGTTGTAAAATCTGTTTCGGTTGTCGAAAAGGGCAAAAAATTGGTATTCTGTCCAAGTCCCTGTCGCTTGGGCGAGAACTGGGCGAGGGGAAGTTTTGGTTCTGGAACTCCCTTGCTCGGGCGCCAAATCCTCGCTCGGGCGAGCAAGGGTCTCGCTTAGGCGAAAAAAACCCAGGAATTCGATGAAATTCTAGACATCCCTCGCCCGGGCGAGCAAGGCGTCGCCCGGGCGAGAAAAAAAAATCAGGATTTTAATGATGTCGCGCTTGAGCGAGAAGGGGCCTCGCTTGGGCGAGGAAAGCTCTAGTTTATTTGGGATTTAAAGACGAATGGTCGCTTGGGGCGACTAGTCCCCGCTTGGGCGAGAGACAGTGATTGTGTTTGACTATTTGGATTGATTGTTTGAGTATGTAATAACCCTAGTATGAGTATGTAATATAAACTACTCTGGTACGCCGTAATCGAATTAAAAAGTAAAGTATTCAAGGTGTTGGAATTAAATAGTCAAACTCAGAAATTAATTTTAAAGAAAGTAATCCGAGAAGGATGGATGATTTAGGGCGATACCCAGAAAAGGATACGTGATACCACGGAGCGAGATCGTCTGACC
>NC_032021.1:5151459-5173745 GCF_001865875.1 Lupinus angustifolius
TGTAAATTGGATAGTTGTTTACGAGAATAACTGATGAGTTATAATGTAATATGTTATATATATGAACTGTTTTTCATATCTGAGTGTAATATTCTGAGTAAGTCCACGCCGTCAATGAATTTATGTTCATTAGATGTCTTACTCTCTCTATTTCTCTTCTTTTCTATTGTTTGCTTTTCGGACGTGTGCTCGTCAGATAAGACAACTTTGCTCGGATTTGGAGCTACCCGTCCGTGATGTTCCAGGAGGGGGCATGAGGAATTGAGGAGAGGCAGTACCCTAGTCTTGGAGCGAGCCACTAGGAGTTGCTTATCATTTTGGGACTTTTGAAAACAAGGACGGCTTCAGTTTGCTCATGTCTTTGTTTAGTGTATGTTGACGATGATTAATATTTTCGCCCTTTCTTTTTGGATTTTGTATATGTTAGTGGCGATGTAGTTTCCGCCTTTGTTGACTTAGTTTGTATGAACTTAATATGACTTAGCCGTTTATATGCATTGTGTTATTCAGGAAATTGTGAATCAGGTTAAGTTATCATTCGATAACGATAAGTTGATTTTCCGCATTTGAGTTACTTAAAGTGATGTCCCGGAAAAGGAAGGTTTTAAAAAGGAGTCAATTTTATACATCACCATTTCAAAAAAAAAATTACCCATTTTCCGCAATGTTTTTTAAAAGTATTTTTCGGGGCGTTACAATAATACTCTTTCACTTTTATTTGGAAAATTTATTATCACGTCTAATTTTCATTTTAAAAAGTAGTACTTTTTTATCTTATTGAATTTATTTATTGATAATAATTATTATCTGATATGATTTCATTAAAAATACTTCATCGATCACATTCATTATCATATATGATTTATTTATTTATTTAAAAATTAATTTATTATTTTGTTTCATTAAACAACATTAGATGTTTATTAAGAATAATTAACATCTTTGTATCTATCTAATGAGTTTAGGTCAAAGTTGATTTGCATTCACGCACATTGTAACTAGGAGGGAGCCCCTCCCATTTTATACGAGGTTACCCTTAAAAATAATATGTCTAACAAATAATACATTTTTATAGCTCCAATTCAAAAAATGTTCGAGGGATGTTTAGATAATTAAACAGATTTAATTTATATATTCTAATTTTCACCTTACTATCATGTAAATGTAAAATATGTCTAAATGACATTCAGGTAATTGAACATATATAATTTTATTTAGTAATCACCATGATATAATTTTCATATTACAATTTTATCTTTTTGTAACATCACAATAATAACTAGATTTTTTTTTTCATATGTTCTTTATTTTTCCCATTAATATATCATTACTATTCATACATTCTCATGCTTATATTTTCTCTATTCATTATCTCAAGAAGAACAACTCTGATCCACACGAAAAAATATTAAATAACACGCTAATCATTGTTAGATGCATAAATTGCGTAATTTATAGAAATTATATATATATGTTTGACATCAGAAGAATAAGAATGTGAGTCAACAAACACGGAGTATCGGTTTAGTATAGATAAATTAAATAAGGAATATAATAATCAGTCTTCTTATCATATTATTTGAGATCCAATCTCTCCTATATCATCTTGGATAGTTCCGCGCTAATTAAAGAATGATAATAACATTATTAATTATTAACAATTAAATATAGTTTTCCAAAAAATTCACTATTGTACTAGTTCATATTATTCTCTACACATCCCACTGATTCATAAGTTTCATTTTCTATTCAATTAAAGTAATCGTATTTTGGTAAAAGAACAATTAATGTACATAAACCTTCCTAGTAGTGTTATAAAAAACTAAAAAGGACCAGGTGCACTGAAAATTAAAAACAAATTGCACGGTAAAAGTCATTATTCATGGGAAAGAATTAGTGAATTTAGTTTTTTATATAATTTATCTTTTATTGTTTTTTAATAAGTGCATTTATTACACTAGTTAACAAAACCGTTTTTATATAGAAATACTTTGAAAATTTTAACCTTTTGTTTTCCAATCTAAAAAGAGAGAATAAATAACAAGCGGCTTAATAACACTGTCTAGTGGAAAGAAAATATAAAAAAAACCTTGAAAATGATATTTTATAACATCGAAGAATGATGAATTAAGTTTTGTAACATTAAATTGCTTTTAATGTATTTATTGGACAATGTCTATAAAGCGAGCATTAACACAGTCCTAATAAAATTCTTACTTTGAATTTTTAAATGGAACTAGTTAGCATGGCCCATTAAATAGTTCTATAAATTATCTTTAAATACACTCACATCAATATTAACGTAGCAATATCAAGTAAATTAAATAATGCTTTAAATGTTAACTTTGGATTTACATTCAAATTAATTAATTGTTTTAAACTGCTATAAATTTTACAGATTTGTGAGCGTTGAAAAAGGAAAAAATAACTGTTGCGCAAATTCAAGGAACGAAGAAAACCGGTAGCAAAAAATCAAGAGTTTCATTATATGATTTTTTTGGCACACACAAATAACAAAGTGAGAAAAAGATGTCTGTCATTGTATCATTTATCATTAATTTTTAATTATTGTTGATTTTTTTTTAAAAAGTAATCCAAATAAATGGTGGATAATAAAGTGTATATATATAAATTTTTACACCGTAAATGTATATTTTTTACACTCTAACAAAATATAATAAGAATGACATTATTACTTGAATGAATAAGTATGCATCATGTAAATAAATATTCTCCTTATCCCTTTAATTGTTGGTTCAAGATTTTTCACATGATTATAAATATCATACTATATGACCTAATTCAATTGGTAAGTTGATATTCATAACAATATGATATAACATTCATGTCAGTAATGTAAATAAATCCATCAAAGCCAGTCACAAACAGAAATACTAGTGAAAATTGGTCAAATTTTATCATTCAAAAACAGCTTGGGCACGAAAATTTTCTATTATTTTCAAAATAAGGATCAAACCTTCAACTCAGTAATTGTTTGTAGAAGGGTCAAGTATTAAACTATTTCAATAATTAAATTATGTTATAAATAAAAATATTTATATTTATAAATTTACTATATTTATTGTAATATATATAAGTTAACTAATATGCATTTAATTTGTGGATCCGTGATTAAACTATTATAACACTATATCAATATTTTAACTAATATGATAATATTATATTAAACTATTATATACGTGTTTGAGAAAATCAACTAGCATTTACTACTTTCCTCATTCTTAGTCATTTTATTTTATATTGACTTGAATTAATCACTAAAACTACTACTACTCACAATATTAGAAATATCTTAATGGAAATGCATTAATTTATATTATAATTAAACTTTGAATGATCATTTCAATCTATGTGCATTATTTTAAAATGACAATTAAAATAAGATAAAATAATGTTATTAATATTGTGTTAGTAAAAATATATTCATATAATAATATAGTAATTCGTTTGGTATTTATTAATCAAATCACATATTGTTAAATTAAATATTGTAATAAATATAATTATTTATAATATATAATTCAATTATTGCAATAATATATCAGTATTTAGGTTATTAGAGAAATATGAGAAATATTGTTATTATAAAAAACATGAAATTTGATCATGTTGGTCAACACAATTAGTGGGCAAAATGTTATATAGGAGAATAAAATATCTTCTGATATAAGGAGATAAATTATCTTTTTTAACAACTAAAATCATAATTGTTATATGTAATTATTTTGTACAAGAAATATTTCTAAAACTAAACAAAAATAATACACATTTACTTTTATTGATTGTAAGAGATAAATTATCTCATAATATAAAGAAATGTTTTATTTTCTTTATATAATTGTTGCATTGTATATTCAGAAGTTTATTGATTAAATTTTAAAAAAGATGGAAGTATTTTGGTATGAGTGGCATAACATACAAAGCATATACGTTGTTGCCAGGTTTGACCGTCCAAGATCTAATTCATGTCAAGCTGTCTGTATTCTACCCAAAATTAATTGAGGTTTGATAATTACAAAAATCTACGGTTATACCTCTGCAAGGTCCAAAGTTCATTTATGAGCTTGAAACCACTAAAAGTTACTAACGCCATATATTTTTTAAATTTATAAATATATTAATTAGAGAATAAATTCAAAACCATAATGACCCTATGATAATTACCCAAAATTGAAAGCAGTTAAGTGAAAGTGTTTAAATTCCAAATTACCCAATCAAAGGTGCAATTTATCTACTATTCCTTGCATTTAATGCTACCATTCTTTTCCTCTTTTTGTATTATCTTATCATTCTTCCACCGGGTTCAATTCTTATATAATCAAAATGTTAAATGTTTTATTTCTGGAAGTAACATTTATTAGAAGTGACAGACACAAATATCAAAATAGATTAATTCCTTACTTAAGTAGATTCTCTTGGTAGTATCAACTAAATTTATAGCACAATGTTAAATTTCAACATAAATCAAAATGAAATCATTTAATCTCAAATTAACAAAACATCGTTAAGAGCGAATCCATATCTTATCCCAAAATATATATCACTTCATATGCTAATTTTTATGATTGATTAAAGGATGCATTAAAATAAATTTTTTATAATTTTATATTTTTATAACCAATCACACAAAGTAAAATAGTTTGTGGATATAAGATGTATTAATGAGTACTACAAATTTTTTTCTTCTTACTGCAAACTCATGATACTAAAACATATACGGGTAGAAAGATAGGATTTTTTTTGTGGAAATGGTTATCATAAATTAAAGTTAAAATAATAAATGAGAAAAATAAAAAATTATATATTGAAATTATGAATAAGTATGAGAAAGAATAAAATAATGTTTTAATTTAAACACCTTTAAATGTGGTTGATTAGTACATGTGATAAAATTGATTTAAATGATTAAATACATTAATTATTATCTCGATGAAATGTATGATTAGGAATTGTAAGTCATGCAATAGAGTAGTAACTATGAAGCAATATAAAATGCGTCACACTACTGTCACATTATTTTATGTTTTTCAATTGTTTTCTATCTTTGCGAATGGATACATTATGTAATAAATTAGAAAATAAATGTATCATTTTATTAAAATTGTAAAATAATCTAAAACTTTCTTTATATGCTTGAGAAGATCCTCAAAAATAATTAGGGAAAATACATTAAAACTTTCAAATATTTGTAAAAAACATTGAAAATAGCAAAATATTGTTTGTTTAATTTTTCTTCCACGAATATTTAATACACGAATGAAAAAAAATAACAAACTTTCCTGTGAATAAAACATATCCTAAGATATTTGTGTTGGATAAGAAGGGCCTTAAACATACCTACAACCAAGTAAAATATGTATGAAGTTACTTTGTACATTTTTTTCGATTAGAACGAATTTTTAAACAAAACATGAGGATAATTAGAGTGAATCAATTAACTAGATGCAATCTTTCAATTTAGTCACTTAATTCGTGTCCTGATCGATTAACTGTCCAATTAACCATAAAATCAAATTCATGCAATAACATAGTTTCTTTCCCCCATTATCACAAACAACTTATATGTAAAGTTAAAGACCAAATTCCAATTAATCAAATATGCAAATGTTTAAGGTAATGACAATAAGAAAACAAAAATCGAGATAGAATGGTTTATTCTGGTTTACACCAACAATTTGCTTGTAGTTTTTGAGTTCACAACTGAGCTTTAAAGTTTGAAAGAATCACAGTTTCAAATCTCACAAAATTAGGGTTTTCTTTAGCATGACCTTCTACTATTTTTAGTTTCAAAATTATTGGTACTTCGTTTTAAAGACTAAAAGTCATACTATTATGTGGATGATCTTACGTGTACTAAATAATTCTCGGAAAACATTAATCTTAATTGATCATTTGTGGAACTTGAGTTATGCTCATAAAATGTCACTTAATCGATTATTAGAATATAGCAAAAGTTTCAAAATAACACAAAAACATATTGAATATTATAATCTATTAACTTATTGAATTGGATATTCTATCGATTATCAAGACAGAGAAATTAAATAAAAATTCATCTATCTCAATATGAAACTTTTAATACTTGATAAAATTTGTTTGGGGAAGATATGGATATGAGATTATTCATCCTATTGAATCTTCAAATCTGGAATGGTTTGAGTTTGTCCTTTTCACGTGTCTAGTATAAATTGTCTTTGTGAACATGTTTGGTTAATTTTTTGTACAAAAAAATTTAAAAAAAAAATAATAAATGAAACTGTGATGAGATAGTGAATTTTAAGATCTTTTATGCTTAGATTTATGAAGAAAATCATTTAAACTATGGATAAAATGTGAATATAATAAATATATAGTGCTTGTAAGGTTAAATATGATGTTACTTATTAGCAATATCTAGTATTAAAGTCAACAATGATTTTTTTATAAATATATTAAAAATGACAGCTTATAAAATTAAAATCATATATGATTCAGTAGGTAGTGATGTACTTGACCAATAAATAAGGATGTAAACACACACAAAATACATTAGAAAACACTACGGAACCTAGTATTATACCCACATAGGCATCTATCTAAAAAGTGTGCAACCAAGTGGCACTAGAGAAAATAAGAGTTGCGTAATTAATAATATTTAGACTCACAATTGTTCATGGATTTCCACCATAGCTTTGACAAATGTGATGTCAATCCCATATTCCATCTGTGTTAATGTGATGTCAATCCCATATTCCATCTGTGTTTATGTCCATGGGTCATGTAAATCCCTCACTTTTGACTATATTGATGTAGTCTATATCATATGCTCTTTTACATGTGTGGTGCTTATTCTCCATTCATTATTATTCTAGCTTACAATTATTATATTATTTTATTCGTTCAATTTTTTTAATTATTATTCTATGTTAGTTGATTCATTTATTAATATTAAAATTTGTCCAATAATAATAAAATAACAATTTTTTAATTAAATAACTTAATTTAATGCTTGACAAACATAACCTCTCTTCTCTGTTATCAACAATTAATAAAAGAAGTATACTTATTTTCTTCGGATCATCTTTGAATATTGCTAAAACATCATTTATATTTGTCAAATTGTAATTCTTAATAAATTAAAAGATATGATAATAAATATAAATATTTTAACATAATAAATAATATTATAAAAGAGCAATAAGTATATAAATATTTAAAATAATATAAAATAGTACTAGGCCAAATCAACTATTTTATTCATTTAATTTAAAAATATAAAATATATAAAAACAATAATCATATTGGTTATTAAAAACGAATGAATGCTTATATATATTTACTTATTTTTCTTAACTCATCATTTAAACGATTGGCATATATCATTTTTTGTTCTTTAAAATGATTAAAATGTAACCAACCAATTAAAATAATTTTCTACCGAGAATTATATTAGTTTGTCCCCATTATAAATAGAGATAAGTAGAATAAGATAAATTTTGACGAGACATAAAAATATAAAAAGATATTTATGTATAGATAAATAATTTTTGAGGCTATTGTTTTGATTGGTGCGAACCATATATCAATATATACATTCATCAATTCGTAATAGGCGGTCAAGATTAGATTTCTTGTTTAAAGATCAGCACATTAAGAAATTGTACAAAAAAAAAATAACAATTATAATTAATGCGGGAAGTATGAAACCGGTTTCAAACAGGCTTTTATGTAATGCGGGAGGAATTGAGTATGAGATAACAAGAAAATCAATAATATATTTTAAAAAAAATAACAATTATAATTATTTCTATTGCTTGTGTCAAAATGTCTAGGACTCTACACCTATAAAATACAGTTTGATCACTATTTAAGGGTCTTTTTGGGCAAGAATATTGTTATTACTTTACTCTTACATTGTTAGTTATTGTGATTAAGAAAGAGAACATTATATAATTTGTAAGGACAAATTAGATGAATGATACATTACATTAATGATATTATAGTTAAATACATTTTTAAAAAAAAATATGTTATAACACTGATCATTAAAAAGGATGCATGTGACACTTAACTACTCAATAGAAAAAAATGTAAGTTGCTTCACAATAAATTATCAACATCAACATATAGTTAATTTAATAGTGTAAAGTTTTGTTTGATTGTGATATATATACAAGTCCAAAGTTAATATTAGATCTCTTTATAAAATAACCACAAACTAGAAAGAATTTATTTTCTTACCGATAAGTTTGTACATCACATGCTGTTACAAAAATTGTACAATACATTAGATGTGCTCATTTTTAGATGTAATGTGTTTTTTTAACAAAATTGTACCCACAATTAAAATAATTAAGTAATTATTTTGAAACCTATTTTAAAGACGTTGAAGAAATGATTATGAAAAATTTAGAGATTGATATTTTATTAATGATTATGATTTATAATAGATTATTATAATATTATTTGATCAATATAACACACCCTCTTGGAGTTAGGATTTGCCTATTGTTATTATTTGTAGTTTTGGAATATTTAAGAATACTTAATTGAATTATTCTTAGTAAAGTAAATATATTTTCTTATTTAACCCAATCAAGATATAAAAATATCAAAAAATAAAAGACATTTATGAAAACAATTATAAATAAAATATATTTAATAATTATATATATATATATTATAAAATATAAATTATTTATTATCACATATAAAAACGATATAAAATATTTTAAAAGGGAAAGCAGTTGATGTTGAGTAATGTTTTCATAAATAACATTTATACTATTGACGGGGAAATCAATTAATGAGGACGATATCTGGTTGTATATTCCCATTAAAAAAATATAATAATTCTTTCATTTCATAATTTTTTTATTATTTTAACTTTTTCACGTGTTAAAAACATTTATATTTTTTAATTTAATATTAAAATATAACTTATTTTCCAATTATAATTATTTATTACTTACTTTTCCATATCATATTTTTCTTTAATATAATTTTCAACATGCATTAAAAGCATATTCATTGTATTGTATCACACTTTTATATTACTAAATAATGCCATTAATCCTATGGAAGGGAGAGAGTATTATAATTTCCCATTTATTTCACATTTATTGAATTTTATTATAACCTATACTCTACCTAGCTAGCTATATCTTTATGAGCATATATAAATACATAACAGACTCTCACATATAAACACATAACCCATCACTCCCATCTTTATCTCAAAAGAGAAAAACACAAACTTTTATCAATGGCTGCTGAAGTGAGTTCTCTGGTAAGAATCATGGGTAGTGGTTACAAGGAAGATACTAGAAACCAGAATCGGACGGTGGGTATTGAATCAAAAATTGAGAAATCAACGGCTCTGACCACTCGTGATTTTCTTGGTGGGTCTTCTTCCATTGAAACAAAGGAATTGGACCTTGATTTGCAGGTACCCATTGGCTGGGAGAAGTGCCTCGACCTTAAGGTATTATTCGCTTTTTAATTTTATGTTTGTTTAATGGGAAATTTTAATTTTAATTTATTTATTCCCAGTAAAAAAAGTCCAGTTTGAAATATCTTAATTATTGGAATTGGAAACAAATTTTAATATAATGTCAAAATTATATATATTTTTAGTTATTATAGTCATAATTTTGACTTAAAAGTAAAGATGATTCATTGAATTTGTTCAGTTTTTTTTCTAAAAAGTAATCTGTTATGGTTTTCTTTCTGGGTTTTTCCTTACAAAAACTCATTTTCATTGTCACTGAGTTGTTTATAAATGTTTTTTTTATTGCACTATTCTTTTCTCTTTTTATTCTCGTTGTATTAATAATGGGGTGTGCTTAAACTTGGTTGTTTTTTATTTATAATTGTGGTTTTCTTTTCTGATACTTGATGAAATTAAATTTGGTTATATAATGGAATGCTTGACTTTTTAAGACCTGTAAAAATTGTTTTATTTCCTGGCTTCATGATTGATTATTGAGTAGTTGATATTTGATAATTGATAACTAACAGAATTATATAAATTTCGTTGCTTTGATATTTGTAATGGTTATTGTTTTTGCCTTTGTCATTAAACAACAGGGCTATAGTAAATCAAATTTGTTACATTTTAAGGATGTTCTCCTATAGAGGATGTCCTTATGTGTAAAATTTTCATATTTTTGTCACTTTAAATTATATTCATTTGCATTACTTGCTTGATGCTGACAGAATTTGTTTAAATTGTTGTAATCATGTTTAGGATCAATTACAAAACCAGTTATTTCTATCAACTTTTTGTCTATTTTTTAATGGATGGATTCTATTATTTTTTGTTGGTGGTGATCTTTTTCATTGGTTGCAGTCAGGGAAAGTGTCTATTCAGAAGTGCAACTCATCAGGGTCGTCACCTTTTGTGTCTGAGAACAAACTCAATATGAATCAATCAGGTCCAAAACCTGATACCCTAAACATCCTTCAATCTTCATCCAAACCCTTGAACCTGTTTGATGAAACTAGCCTTGACCTCAAGCTATTTTCATCTTCAATGCAATCAATCAATTACCAAAGTGTGTGTACCCTTGACAAGGTGAAATCAGCACTTGAAAGAGCAGAGAAAGAGCCAAAAAGGAAGAGACCTCATTGGTTGAAATCATCATCTTCACCATCTTTAATCAGAGAAATCCAAGATGAAGAAAGTGATGAGAAAGTGTTATCTTCACCTATGGCTGCAGGGTGCCCTGGTTGCTTATCTTATGTTTTGATAATGAAGAATAATCCTAAATGTCCTAAGTGTAACTCTACTGTTTCTCTTCCAATGATGAAAAAGCCTAGAATTGATCTCAATATATCAATTTAAGATATTTATATCAATGGTGTAAATGAAATGATAGATAAATTTAGATTGTTTAAGGATAGAATCATTTCTTAATCAATGTTTACTATGGTTTTATGTATATTGGCCTATTGGGAAGGCTATGAATTTTTACTAGCAAAGTTAATAGAAAACTATCTGAATTTTACCATTTCCTCTCTTTTTTTTTTCTGTTAGTATATGGTTTCCTGCTTCAGTTTTGAGTTACTCAAGAAAATTTACATGTATGATTTTTGTAAGAAAAAAAATACATATAGATTTGCAATAACAGGTCATCTGTTTATGCTGTGGTTGTTGAATCATAATTTTTTATTGTGTAATATCTATACACCATAAGTGTAAAGATTGTATAAAGTCAATATATCATACATTGGTATATAAAATTTTGACACTTTTGGTGCATTCATTTTTTTCTTATATTTTAATAAATTAACTACATTACTTCGCCATTGTTAACTTTAACAAGTGCTAGCTGCATTTGACAGAATTATACAAAAACAAGATGTTTCAACTTTCATCATAGTAGATAAAATTTGAATTAGCAGAAATACTCTTATTATAAAGCCATTTTCAATTAAATTGTATATATAATATTAAAAAAGAGTTAGTCAAAGCAAGCTTTTAATGAGAGGAAATGAAAAAATATATATAAAATACGTTTCAATCAATAAATAATAAATGATCTTATAAGGAGTGTTATTAATACGGTTCGGATTATTATATCGTGAGAATACTTTTATGATAGTTTAATTACCGATTCATTGAATAAATCACATACTAATTAAATTATATATATATATATATTATATTAAATAAAATATGTTTATGAATATAAATAATGATATTTAAAACTTGATTAATGAAATGGTCTAATGATCGAACTATGTTAACAAAAAATTATTGAATTCAAACTATAAAACATTATTATATTATTTTGAAAAATATGAATTTTTTTTACACATACCATTTTTGATCGGTAAATTACTATACAACTTGATTAGTAAATTAAAATACAACTTCATCAATTTTGAACCGACCAAATCATTAAGGTGAGATATTTATAATAATGATATGAAAATTTTATAGTTATCTCTTAATACAAATAAAATAATTCAATATTAAAATTCTATATTTAACACTTAACTTAAATATATTTTTCTTAACTAATCCCTAAAGAACATTCTTTAATTTTCTTAAATAAATATATTCTAACTTTTCATCTTATGTGAACGTGAATTTTCACACGATATACATTTATTTTCTCCCTTCCATCATATTCATCCCCCCATTTTCATATGCTTTCGTATTAAATTGAATTTATTACGACATTTTTGTAGATGGATTCAAACGTGCTCGTTACCGGTGATAAGTTCATAAGCATTGAAACCATGTATACCTTAAATTGATGCATTAATTGTTTCCTTGACATTTAAAACAGCCCTATTATATGTATACCATATTTATTGAGTATTACTGTTTTTTCTATATTTTGGGATTTCCCCCTGATTGAATATATATCAAATTATGGGTGAGTTGCATCAGTTGATAAAAGGTTTTATGTCAAAGTAGGAATAAATGTAATTTCAAATCCTATTAATTATTTTTGAATTAAATAAATAAATATCCAATAAATAAGAAGTTAATTAATTTTATATATTTTTAATTGCCATAAATGCAATTATTTTTTATTAATTTTTTATATTATATTAATAAAATATTGGAAATGTATTTTAGGTGAAGATAGCAAAATGTAAAAAGGATATTTTAATTAACATTAATAGTTATCATTTTTTGGAATAACAAAAAATATTCCCACACTATTTGAGTAAGAAACTAAATATATGACTGACATTCGGAAATCCAAACCTTAAATATTGCTTCATATAATTGAATATTTGACTTTTTAATTTATCTTATGATCAATTGGAATCTTACATCGTTAGACCAAATACATGAGTTATGAGAATGAATATATGTCTTATGAGTATAAAATCTACAAATTATTGTGAATACATAATAATTTCATACATTATTTTCTCACGACATAATTGCAATTTTGTCTCAACTTTTAAACATTAGTCGAGTTTGTGCCCTTATATTTCTTCGATCTATTTTGGTACTCAAACTTTTTTCGTTCATGCAACTACTTCATTCGCTAACTTTGTTTTAAACCAATTAACTAAAACGGCCCATGTGACAAACGACCACAATAGTCACCAAACCAACCTTCCAATAATAACAATTTTTGACATAGAAACTACAACTGTATAACTATAAAACATTAAGGATCAAAATCTTTTAAAAAAAGTTCCTGGACAAAATTACCATATCAACAAAAGTAGAAGATGACAATTTAAAATAAGCATAAATATATTAACTAGACATGACATTATGAATACAAACAAGTGGAACTATTCGAGAAACATTCAAGTTTGATCTGTTAAATATTTAATCAAACTTAATTTTGTTTGTTTAAATAAATAAAGTTGATTTTGGAATTATGGCCAATTATTTAAACGAATCAAGCTTTATATGTTTGATATTATAAGGTCATAAATAGCTTGGGCATATATATATATATATATATGTGTGTGTAAAATCTTATTTTGAAAGTTTTTATGAATTATTTATATAAAGTATTATTTTTATAATATAAAATTATATTTTTCCCCCTCAAATTTATGTCTTCTTCTAGTCTAGTATAATAATATTAAATGATAGTCAATATGAGAATAAATGAGGGAAGAGAGAAATCTAGGAAAAGTCAAACTTTAGATGAGCTATATGATAATATGAATCAAGTTTGAGCATTAAACTTTTTTAAACAAAAGATCAGTATTCAAAATTAACTAGTTTAAATAAATTAATCAAACTCTAGTTTAAATAAATTAATCAAACTCTAATCACTTCAAATTTCCACTGCCAATCTTATACCCATTTGAGTGCTTCTTTTCTTCTCAAAAGGAATTCATTATCATATGCCAAAAGCACCTTGATGTAGTGTTTTAAAAAAAAGCAAAAATTGAAGTATTACTTCTAAAATCGCGATTTTACATAAGATCGGGAGGGGAGTCAAAGATCGTAAACATAGAATCGTAACACGACTCGTAAGATCCTACTTATTAATATATAAGTATAAACTCATATATATATATATATGTGTATATATATATAATAGGTTAATTTATTAAATAAACCGATGTTTAAAATAATAAGATTAAGCTAGTATAAATCCTCATATTACAACTTAATCCTTATTTTTTGATATGCTAACTAAATAGAATAAATTAGTAAAAGAACCAAATTTTTAAAGAAAAAAATTAAGATTGGAAAAAAAAAACTCATATTAGAGTCCAATCCTTATTTTTTGATATGCTAGCTAAATAAGATAGATTAGTGAAAGAAACAGTATTTTAAAGAATAAAATTAAGATTGTAAAAAACCTCATATTACAATCCAATCCTTATTTTTTGATATGCTAGTTAAATATGATAAATTAGTAAAATAATTCATATTCTAAAGAATAAATCTGATTGTAAAAAAAGCTCATATTTTAAAGAATAAATCTGATTGTAAAAAGGCCCATACAGCCCAATCCTTATTTTTTCCCTAGGGTTGCCCATTAGGGTCTCCTAACTTTCCCTTCAGGCGTTTTTCTTCTTCTTCCTCCTTTCAGCGTTTTTCTTCCTCCCTTCATTTGAAACATACCATGGCTACTGTGTGCTGGATCTCACAACCAGAACAAGAAGTTCTGATGATCTTTTTGTTTTTTGTTCCTATCTTTCTACTTCTTTCATCCATCTTACGAATCAATACAAGTTTGCTAGATTGAGAGACAAGAGAGATGGAAAGAGGCAGAGAAGAGTGATATGGGATCGATGGGATCGTCGATTCAACCGATCCTACGCTCCAACACGACGATCCCACACAATCTCATGGAGCCGTGTCCAGAACTGAGATCGAGCACGAGTTGGGTGTTGAAGATCGTAAGATCGGACGATCTCACGAGTAAGATCGCGATTTTGACTACCATGATAATGAGTGTGTGAACCAACAATATGTTGGTCAAGTAGTATAAGGTTTCGCTAAATCCCGGGATGACCAAAAGGTTAAAGGTTCAATTCTTGGGAACGACACTTGTTAGGAGGGACAATCAAGCACTTCGAAAAATATTAGTTCATTCCCCAAATGGATGATAGTATGAATGACAAGAGGGTGGGTCGAGGTCGGGTTTGTGCTTACCCAAACCCAAAATCCAAAACTCGAACCTAAATTAAATGAGGTTGAAAACAAAGCTACCAAAACCCAAACCCGACAGAAAATTGCTCAAAACATCTATTTATATATATATATATAGGTTCTATAATTATGTCAAATATATATACAATTTTTATATATGTATTTACAATTTAATAATTTTATATACATTAATCGGATATAGGGCGGATTTGGAGTAGAGTATCTACTATACCAAACTTGAAACATGAACTCGGATAAAACCCGAATTTGAACCCAGTCATTTCGGGTTTTGCATGTTCAATATAGGTTGAGTTGAGGCAGGTACTTATGGATTCGGTTTTTATTGTCATCCCTATATAAGAAGATATTTTTAGTAATACCAAAAAAATAATATAATGAATGCATTGATTTGTAGCAAAAGGTGCAATGTTGTTAAAACCGTACCGGTTATCAAATCGATCAAAGTACTAGTATCGTGATATAGTGGTTCAACCGGTGATTCAGTAATTAAACCGCATGTCAGTCAAACTGGACATACCTGCTTATATTTATATATATATATATATATATATATATATATATAAACCTATAACAAAAAATTTCCAATAGGTAGATACTCAAATTTATTATCCATATTCCTAATCTACTCAAAATTCACATAAACAAACAACTTTAAGTTTTTAACAAATTCAAAGTCTAAATTGCAAAACATATATTAATCCAAAAGTATCACTTAACAAACACAAAATATAAATAAATGACACAAGTTCATAACTCACCCTACAAAACACATAAATTTAAAGTTTTAACATTTAACACGAAGGAGTCAAAGTTGCTTCATATCGATGTTACATTTTTGCACCAAATCATACCTTCAGACAGTTGACTCCAATATTACACAAATGTCATTGAGATTATACACCAATGTTAGGAACCAAAAGGTGTAATCAACGTATGTTTTGGAAGCATGTGCCTTGAAGTGTTGAAAAAGAGTTGGAAAGATGGGTCACCGTGTAATGAGTTTTTAAGTTTTTAAATTTGTAAGTTTTTTTGAAAAAAAAATATGTGTGTATAAATCGGTCGGTTTAGTCAAATTCTGGCAGGTTCACCAGTTTTGATACTTGTCCGGTTCAACATCTGTACCGTACCAGTTAGGGGTCCAATTCGCCGATTTTCTGATCAAACCGACCAACACGGTACGATTTTTATATCACTGAAAAGGTGTATATCAATACATTTACCAAGAACATCAATAAATTTGTTAAGAAATATATGTTATTATATTTCAAGAGGTAACATGACCTTCAACTCATTTAGTTAAGTCTTAAAACATAAATTATGAGTATAAGTGTTTCACTTCAAACATCTCCAAAGCACTATCTAACCCTAATAAAACATAAAAGTATGTATGTCTACTAAAAAACCACACTTGCAAAGAGTAGTACTGAAATGTGTTAGGTATCAGTGGCCTAGGAACACCAAAAGGGGGGATTGAATAGGTGTAGCGGTTAAAATTTACCACTTTTTATCAACAACCCAGTTGCTGAAAAAATAGGCCAATTAATCGATTAACAGAACTCTTTAATCGATTAACCTGATGAACAGAATAGATTCAACTAAGCAGACAATTTGCACAACAATTAAGATACACTTGAACATATATATTTCGCACAAGTATTGACTATATAGTTTGTAACAGAACGATATCCTAGTTAATTGGACAAATAAAATATACCAAAGATTTATTTTTTTAAAACAAATATTTATTTTTTGATTTTTGAATCAGACAAGAGTTAATTGTTAGGTATCAGTGGCCTAGGAACACCTAGAAGGGGGGGAGGGGTTGAATAGGTGTGGCGGTTAAAATTTACCGCTTTTTATCAACAACCCAGTTGCTGGAAAAACAGCCCAGTTAATCGATTAACAGAATTGTTTAATCGATTAACCTGATGCACATAACAGATTCAGCTAAGCGGGCAGTTTGCACAATAATTAAGATACACTTGAACAAATGTATTTCAAATATTTTTGCACACAAGTATTGACTATATAGCAGCAAACAAATATCCAACTTCTTAAGAATAGATTCAATGTATCATGGCAAGAAAACAGTTAAAGAATAATGAAGGAGAAAATAGTCCAAAAAGGATTTTTATCCTGGTTCGCTTGCGGTCCACTGCAAACTACATCCAGGCTTCCCCTTCTAGACCAGGGAGATTTTCTTTCTTCACAATATTGAATTAAGAATACAATTACCAATTCAATTTACAAGCATAATGGATGCTCCCTTCTTGATATCTAGGATATCTAAAACCTGGTTTGACTCTACCCTTTCACCTCTTCAGAAAACATTTCTCGCGAACTAGCCCCAGCCAAGAATCTTATCCTCAAATCAAGACCTCCCTGCCTTGGTGAAGAACTTCAATCTCTGTGGTGATCTTACACCATGAGACAGATCCAGACTACACAAAAACATGTTAAGATCAAGGTACACTAAGCACAAAATTCTTAAAATATTACAATATAGAGACTCTAAGATTAACCTTTATTCTAATCAGTTAAGCCATCAATGAAACAACGAGTTAATCAATTATCAGAATACAAATGGTTTCTTTCTATCAAAATCTAATGCATGATCATGTGAGCAATATTAAAATGAACATGAAACTATGAAGAAACAGAAAGCATGTTAATACAAAAACACCACATGTAACTTTCTTGCAGAAAAACAGTAAAAACACGTTATGCAAATGCTCTCTAAAACAGCCCTAAACAAATAGAATGAATGCTAATGAGTTCTGAGTGAAGCCTCGTATTTATAGTATGGAGAATAAATGGTTTAAGCCGTTGCAAAAACAGTTAAACAGTTAAGCAGTTACAACAGCAGAAACATATTTCAGTTATAACATAAAACAGACTCGTTAATCGATTAAGACTACCATTTAATCGATTAACGGACTTACAGAATGACATACAAGTCAGTTAAAATAGAAAACACATATTCAACAGAAAATCAGTTATGTTAATCGATTAAGCTACCACGTTAATCGATTAACTAGAGCAATTATGCATATGTTTCAAAAGACAAACTTCTCATATGTTATGTACAATATATATACATGCTCTACCAATTATATTATGCCTAATATGCACATATGACATGTATGATATATGCATGAACATACGATTAACTAGATGATGTATCTCATCGATATGATAGTTCAATTAGGATGTCTTAAGAGACTAGCATCTAGGTTCACCTAACCTATACTCACTTACTACGGCACACATTTCAGACTACTTAGATTATAGACTCAATTTATATCCTAGTCTAGATATGACCAAATGAGCATAAGACATGTTGATTGTTGAGGCATCTTCAAGCTTTGTTAGAACCTTGTCTTCATCAAAACATATGCTATGATAAGCTAGTGCTATTCTTGACACTTTGCACTTTCAAAATGAACTTTGACCAATAAGCCATCTTTTTTTGTTATCTCCAAAGTATAATATCTTTTTTTTCCTCTTATTTTTTTTTTCCATTTTATTTTTGGTGGTTAGCAATTTTATAAGCATCAACCATCCCATAATCATTATATCTTCTGACAACGACTCCGCTTATTTGTTAGCAAATTGAATTAAATTTTATTATTTGAGGTTGTAAATTAAGAAGCAGATCGTAGACTATACACCATAGTCCTGAGATAACATAGAGAAAATACTAATGTTCACAATTGCTTGTCAACTCCAATAGAAAGAAAAGAGACACTATTGATTGTTATTGTTCTTACAATTCTTAATTTTATTTTATTTTTCATAAAAACAATTATCTAATTAATCAAAAGGGGATTAAGAGCAAAAGAAATTATATTGGTCATGAATCAACTTCCTGTTTAAATAGATAGTAAAGATAGTACTAATGATCATAACCATTTTTCAACTTAAAACAAAAATTAATATACCACAAAGTCTTAAATCAGTTTATTAATAAACTAATAATTTATTGAATTTTGAATTGAAGAAATTATTTTACTTAAAATATAATCAATAGCAAAAGAGAATGCATTGGTCATGAATCGACTTCTTACTTCAAGAGAAAACAAAATCAATATTAATGATCACAATAGTTTCTCGACTCAAGCTAGAAAGTAAAATACAAGACAAGTTCTAATCTCAAAGAAAAAATAATTTATCATTATTATTTATTTTCTATTTTACATTATATTTTATCATTGCTTTTTATGTTTATTTAATAACTGTCATTAATGTTATTATTATTAATTGAAAAAATAAATAAAATTAATTATTTATATACGTCTCTTTTATAATTAATAAATAAAGAAAAACATCATATGTGGTGAGAAAAAAGAAAATAAACATAAATATGTATCATAACAGTAGTTTCAAAGCACGTTGAGTGAGGCACGGGACAAACCACACCCGCAAGCAATTAGCAAAGTCGGAAAAGGTTGGTCCACTTGTGGCATGTGAAGAATAAGAGTTGTAGACTATTAGTTTCCTTTTATAATTCCAAAATCATGTCATATTTATTTCACATCCATGATTATTTTAATTCGATTTCAAATCATATGAAAATAAGTTTTTTATGTTAATACAAGATATTACTAATAAATGACAATTTTTTACCCTTAAAAAATATTAAATATTCATATTGTCTTATAAAAAATTTATTTCCTTCACATATCAATATTTATTTTGTTGGACATTAACTTGATAATGCAATTGCAAAAGAATGTCATATTTATTTTTCTTTATTTTGATTTTGGTTTTCATATAAAATTTACTTTTCCTTTTTTAAATCGAGATATAATATTACATATTCATATTATCTTATAAAAAAAATTATTTCCTTCACAAATCAATATTTATTTTGTTGGACATTAACTTGCTAATGCAATTGCAAAAGAATGTCATATTCATTTTTCTTTATTTTGATTTTGGTTTTCATATAAAAATTACTTTTCCTTTTTTAAATCGAGATATGGCTTACAAGTTTGAACTCATCCTCTTGTACAAATTGTCAAGAACATTCGTTGTTTGTTTGCAAGCATTCAGTTGTTCAATTTTTACATGTTTTTTGAGATGACAACAAGTTTCAGGGTTATGACAACATCACCTGATTGTTTACAAGTTTGGGACTATGTGCTTCCTGAGGCAGCTCAAATCTTATACTTAGATCGATATCCATTGTTCTACTTTATTTCCAATCTACCAAAAATACAAGATATTGCTAATAAATGTCAATGTATATAATGTTGAAAATTGTTAAGAATTAAGAGCAGAAAGAAATATAAATTTCATTCATTGAATGATTGAATTTGAGTATTAAGTGAAATGAGCGAATGATAGTTTTCAATGGAAGTAAACTATTTATACATGGAAAATAAAGACTAACTAACTAACTAACTAAGACTAGCTCTAACTAAAATATATTTAACATCTCCCTGCAAGCTGGAATGTATAATTCATTCTAAGCTTGTAATCATTGTGATGAATATAATGATATACTCTAATACCTCATCTAGCTGGTGAGTGAATCTTTATCTCTCGATCTTAAAATCTAAATATGAAGCAATAATGATACTTAACCACCATTGACAGTATTAAATATTGGCTTAAAAGAAAAAGAGAATGATGTGGCAAAAGAAGTGGCTATGGTGAAACCTTCTTGTGGCAATGATGAAACCTTCTTGTGGCCAAGTAAAATGAGTGGCTATAGTGTAACCTCTTTTGTAGCCAATGAGAAGAAGAGGTTGTGGTGAAGCATCTTTGTTTTTGGCCATAGGATCCTCAAGGCTTTGGCTATAAATAGGAATGCTCCAAGCCATTGTAAGACACACCAATATTCTAGCCTTAGTGCATATTCTCTCTTCTTCTCTTGTTCTAATATTGTGAGGAATATTTTAGTGTTTAAGATATAAGTGAGTGAGAGTGATATTGGGTGTACTTGGGTTTTGGGAAGTGAGTGAAACACTTGAGTGAACTTGTAATTCTCTTTTATCATAGTGATAATATCATTGTTGCTCTTCAACTGTGGACGTAGGCAAATTGCTGAACCACGTTAAGTTCTCGGTGTCATTTTCTCTATTATATTTTCTCCATGTGTCTCCCGCATCAACATTCCATAAGAGGAGTTTATAGAAAGCTTCATTACAATAAAATAATCTACATCTAGCTCAAAAATAACTTCACAATGCATTTCAGAAAAAATAACTAATGAAAACTAAACATTACTATTACATAATATATTCATATATATGAACATGGTACCTTTTTTTCCTTCTTTTTATTTATCCAAACCTACTTACATTCTATAAGATAATTTCTGTCTACGGAGAAGGTTATTACAGAAGATAAGAGATAAGCTAGCTAAGGAGATTAAGTTCTAGTTTATTTGGCAACATCTGTTCAACTTATAGAACTCCATCAAGTATATAATTTCCAAGCACATATTGCTGCTGGGCTGTTCCATATAGCTTGATCAGATATTAGCTACTTGGTTCATAGTTTCTTCCGTCTGGATCAGTTCCGAGTTATTGCCTTTTCACATCGGATTCTTCGGTCTTTGCAAATCTTCCACGGATTCTTGGTTGACTGTCAGCAAGAGCCTTCCTGCAAGCATACTGAAACCGAAGGATATCATTAGTTGAGTTCGGAAACTGTTGATAGACCGAAAGTAACACAACAGGGAAGCTTGGTTGCATAAGAAAACTGTGGTTAATGCATACTAAACAACTCTGAAGCATTTAAAGGATTAGTCAAACTGCTTCTTACTTAGCTGATCTTATAAAAAAACAACAGCATGGATAGTGGCGCATTCAGAAGCTCAGAGCTCGTAGAGCTCTTGCATGCTAAGCCGTACGATCTAAAAGAAAATTCTTAGTATGCTCTGTGTTTGCAGCATTGTCTGATCTTACACACTAGAAAAAAAATTGTTATTGTTACTGGAAAGGTATAATAGTGTGAAAGTGCATGTCTAGGAAAGTTCTGTCTTAGGAAAGACCTGGTATTTAAACGTGTCTGTTAAGACCCACCTCTCTTTCCTGAGAGCTTTCCTGGTGTACGTTCATGGACTACGATATTGTTTCGGTATACGGTTATCATGGCGAGTGCTAAATTTGATTTGGAGAAATTTAATGGAGAAAATGATTTCAACCTATGGCGA
>NC_032021.1:5173845-5212836 GCF_001865875.1 Lupinus angustifolius
CGGCGTTGCACTCAAAAGAACTGAAGAAAAGAGTATCAGATTCGAGATCTGAAGGCTCAGGTGATATTCTTTTTGCTATAGGAAGAACAGAGAGGCGAAATCAATTTAGTGAAAGAGGGAAATCTAGGTCCAAGTCTAAAGCGAAACCTAGAAAGTATAAATGCTTTCATTGTCACAAGGAAGGGCATATAAGAAAGAATTGTCTAGAGGCAAAGGCAAGAAAAAGATTTATGAATATGGAGATGCAGCTGTAGCAAATGACTATGATAGTGTAGATGCACTAATGGTCTCAGAGCACGATTCAAAAGATGAATGAGTACTTGATTCTAGATGTTCATATCACATATGTCCCATTAAGGATTGATTTTCAACTTACCAACCCTTAGATGGGGGAAAGGTCCTTTTGGGAAATAATGCTCCCTGCAAGATCATTGGCATCAGCTCAATTAGAATGAAGATGTTCGATGGAATCGTAAGGACGTTGACAAATGTAAGGCATGTTCTAGAATTGGAGAAAAATCTGATATGAATTTAACAAAATTATTCTTGATCTAAAGAATATTGATGTTAAAATTGAAGATGAAGACCAAGAAATTCTTTTACTGTGTTCCCTTCTAAGTTCTTATGAGCACTTCATCGACACCATGATGTATGGTCGAGAAGATCTTATNACACTAGATTCAAAAGGTTATAGTTACAAAGGTGAAGGTGAAGCTATAAGAATATCTAAATGTGCTATGGTTGTAATGAAAGGAAAGAAAAAGAATAGCCTATATATGTTACAAGGAAACAAAATCACGGGTGTTGCTGCTGTATCCTCAACATCTGATTCTGATGTCACCAGATTATGACATCTAAGAATGGGTAATGTCAGTGAAATAAGTCTAGCCGAGTTGGCCAAGCAAGGATTACTATGTGGTCAACAAGTCAGGAAGGTAGACTTCTGTGAACATTGCATATTCGGAAAGCAATGTCGAATAAAATTCAACAATGCAGATCATCGAACAAATGGCACGTTGGATTATGTACATTTTGACTTGTGGGGTCCTTTCTAAGTACCTTTTCATGGTGGTAGCAGATATATGTTAACTTTCATTGATGATTATTCAAGGAAGGTTTGGATCTTCATTTTGAAACACAAAAGTGAAGCATTTGTAAAGTTCAAACATTGGAAAACCTTGATCGAAAAGCAAATTGGGAGAAAGATCAAGTGACTGAGAACTGACAAGGGCCTAGAGTTTTGTAGCAGAGAATTCGGAAACTTTTGCAAGGATCATGGTATTGTCAGACATTAAACTGTGAGGCACACTCCTCAACAAAATGGACTTACAGAACGGATGAACAGAACCTTACTTGAAAGGGCAAGGTGTATGTTGTCAAATGCTGGATTGCCAAAACAATTCTGGGCAAAAACTATGAATACAACTTGTTACTTGATCAACATATGTCCATCAACGACTATTGGCTTTAAAACTCCAGAAGAGATGTGGTTGGGTGTTCCTGCAAATTATGATAATTTGAGGATATTTGGTTGCCCTGCATATGTTTATAATAAAGAAGGAAAACTTGATGCAAGAGCATTGAAATCCATTTTTCTTGGATATCCTGATGGTGTAAAAGGATATAAGTTGTGGTGGCCAGAGAAAAGAAAATGTATTATTAGTGGGGATGTTACTTTTAATGAAGTTGAAATGCTAAAGCCTCAAAAAGAGTCTTCAAGTGAAAACAAACACCCTAGTATCTCGGAGAAGGTGGAGTTTGAGGTGGAGCCAACAAAGGAAAAGACATTCGATCAAGAAGAGTAAGTCCATGATGCATCTACTAGTAGTGATGTATCCCAATTGCAACATTATCAGTTGGCTAGGGATAGGAAAAGGAGACATATAAAACTTCATGAGAAATATGGTTATGCTAATCTGGTGTCTTATGCTCTAAATGTTGCTGATGATATCAGAAATTGTGAGCCACAATCATATGAAGAAGCTATCAACAATAAAGAAGCTTCCAAATGGATTTCTGCCATGAGAGAGGAAATTGAGTCTCTTCATAAGAATCATACTTGGGTTCTTGAGAAACGACCAAAGTCTCAAAAGGTTGTTGGATGCAAATGGGTCTTCAAGAAGAAGGAAGGAATTCCTGGAGTTGAAGATGCAAGATTCAAAGCGCGATTAGTGGCCAAAGGTTTTACACAAAGAGAAGGAATTGATTTCAATGAAGTTTTCTCCCTTGTGGTAAAACATAGCTCTATTTACATCCTACTTGCCATTGTAGCTCAATTTGATATGGAACTTGAGCAACTAGATGTCAAAACAACATTCTTGCATGGTGAGTTGGAGAAACAAATATATATGAAACAACCTGAAGGATTCGAAGTTCAAGGGAAGGAAGATCATGTTTGCTTGCTGAAGAAATCCTTATATGGTTTAAAACAATCTCCTAGACAGTGGCATCGGCGGTTTGACACCTTCAAGCTCGAAAATGGCTATTGTAGAAGTGAGCATGATAGTTGTGTCTACTACAAGAAGCTGACAAATAAGTCATTTATCTATCTCCTTCTTTATGTTGATGACATGTTGATCGCATGTAAGAACATGTCAGAAATAAAAAGCTTAAAAGCTCAATTGAGCTCAAAGTTTTAAATGAAGGACTTAGGAGCTGGAAGGAAAATTCTAGGAATGAAGATTCAGAGAGATAGAAAAGAAGGGACGCTCTTTCTATCACAAAAGAAGTATATTGAGAAAGTGTTGGAACGATTTGACATGCAAAATGCTAAACCAATCACTACTCCATTAGCGTCTCATTTCAAACTTTCAATGGCCTTGTGTCCACAAACTGAGAGCGAAAATGAGGAGATGTCAAGTGTACCTTATGCTAGTGCAGTCGGCAGTCTTATGTATGCCATGGTATGCACTAGACCAGATATTGCACAAGTAGTAAGTGTGGTAAGTAGGTATATGGCAAGTCCTGGTAAAGTTCACTTAAAGGCTGTGAAGTGGATTATGCACTACCTAAAGGGTACCACGAATATTGGCTTATTGTATGGAAAAGTTAAAGATGTTGGAAGTAAGGTCATCGGATATGTTGACTCAGATTATGCTGGAGATCTTGATAAGCGAAGATCACCCACTGGATATGTCTTTACAATGTGTGGTTGTACTATTAGTTGGAAAGCAACACTACAATCAATTGTTGCTTTGTCTACAACTGAAGCGAAGTACATCGTAGTATATTGAGAAAGTGTTGGAACGATTTGGCATGCAAAATGCTAAACCAGTCACTACTCCATTGGCGTCTCATTTCAAACTTTCAATGGCCTTGTGTCCACAAACTGAGAGCGAAAATGAGGAGATGTCAAGTGTACCTTATGCTAGTGCAGTTGGCAGTCTTATGTATGCCATGATATGCACTAGACCAGATATTGCACAAGCAGTAAGTGTGGTAAGTAGGTATATGGCAAGTCCTGGTAAAGTTCACTGGAAGGCTGTGAAGTGGATTATGCGCTACCTAAAGGGTACCATGGATATTGGCTTATTGTATGGAAAAGTCAAAGGTGTTGGAAGTAAGGTCATCGTATATGTTGACTCAGATTATGCCGGAGATTTGGATAAGCGAAGATCACTCACTGGATATGTTTTTACACTGTGTGGTTGTACTGTTAGTTGGAAAGCAACACTACAATCAATTGTTGCTTTATCTACAACTGAAGCGGAGTACATCGCAGTAACAGAAGCTGTAAAGGAAGCCATTTGGGAGAAAGGTCTAATTGAAGAGTTGGGTATACAACTAGAAGAAACAACCATCTACTGTGATAGTCAAAGTGCTATACATCTCACAAAAAATCCAATGTATCATGAAAGAACTAAACATATCGATGTTCGGATGCACTTTATCAGATATATCATTGAGAAAGGAATTGTTAAGGTGGAGAAAATACCCAGTGCAAATAATCCTGCTGACATGATGACGAAGCCAGTTCCAACAACAAAGTCCAGACATTGTCCGGACTTGATTGATGTCCAGAATCTCTAGTGGACATGAAGAATAGTAACATGAAAATAGTTATGATAGTCTTTTAGTCAAGGTGGAGATTCATTAAATATTGGCTTAAAAGAAAAAGAGAATGATGTGGCAAAAGAAGTGGCTATGGTGAAACATTCTTGTGGCCAAGTAAAATGAGTGGCTATAGTGGAACATTTTTTGTAGCCAATAAGAAGAAGAGGTTGTGGTGAAACATCTTTATTTTTGGCCATACAATCCTCAAGGCTTTGGATATAAATAGGAATGCTCCAAGCCATTGTAAGATACGCCAATATTCTAGCTTTAGTGCATATTCTCTCTTCTTCTCTTATTATAATATTGTTAGGAATATTTTAGTGTTTAAGATATACTTGAGTGAGAGTGATATTAGGTGTACTTGGGTTTTGGAAAGTGAGTGAAACACTTGAGTGAACTTGTAATTCTCTTTTATCATAGTGATAATATCATTGTTGCTTTTCAACCGTGAACGTAGGCAAATTGCTGAACCACGTTAATTTCTCGGTATCATTTTCTCTATTATATTTTCTCCATGTGTCTTCCACTACAACAGGAAGAAGGAATTTCATCTCACGTTTAACCATCTATTGGACAAGAGCTTTACAATCTAATGCTTAACCATCAATGACAGAAGTTATAATCGAGCTTAATCACCATAGATAGAAGCTAACAAACCCTTAAGGATGAAAGAGAGAAAAATAGATTAGAATCTCATTCATAATGTGTAGCTTCAATTATGAAAAATACACACTATAATAATGTTGTGTGGTTATGAGAGGGTATAGGAAATAGAGTATGAATGAAATGGAAGTAATTGGTGGTAGCTACAAGCACCGATGAACTGAACAACATTCTTGTGTTAATCTTCCTCATGATATAAAATTCTTGTGCAAACTCTTTGAGCATATCTGTACTTATGCATCCAGGCTTTAGAACTTTAATAGCCACATGTGGGCTACAATATGTATCTCTGTACAAGACCAAGAGAGTTTTTTTTCCACCGCTGCACTTTGTAGCAGAAAAGAACAACAAGGAAAACCTAATGCAATTAAATTGCCATAAATGGAGAAAGTGATTTGGAAAACCTTTTATGTAGAATCTCCACGATCCTCCAAAATCATCTAGATCGAAAGCTGCCTTTGAAATTCATATGAGTGTAAAAATATCCATTTCTTGTTAGGAGAGATTAAAGAAAGAGATGAAAGCAGCATAATAGTGGGAACGTGTGGACGAGAACACTTGAAGTTGAAGAAAAGTAGCTATGGTTGTTGAAAGCGATGGAAGAAATTCTGCCATCATTTTCACGGGAATACTGCTCCTCTTCCTTCGCCATGTGTTGACTAACTAACGTGTGTAAAGCTCTCGTGCATGATGCTAACTCACTTGGGAAACTATCAACATTATTGGTGGAAGAATTTAACAGCTCAAAAAGATGATAAAAAAAGATTGCTTTCACCCTTGAGTTCAAGATAATATGTCTCTACTATATTCTTCACACGTATATGTAGAGGTGGAAACAAAATCACCCAAGAAAGTAACAAAGTGAATAAATTGAATGTAAAGAAAGTGATTCTCAAAATCATGGTACACTTGCTTCAACCCACAACATCATCATGGCCTAGCACCCGAAATAGAAAATTGACCTCACACTACAAGATGTAAAAAGAAGCCTTTCTTAGCAACTTCCAAGAAAACATCACTTCATTTCTGCACTTGAACCCAACACGACCCTCTTCTCAGCAGATCCAACTGCAAGAATGCCTGATTGAGGATGATTGATGATAGAGAAAGAAGAAGATGGAAAGCATTAGCGGAAGCAATCAACAGAATAATCATGCTCTAATACCATGTTAAGAATCAAGAGTAAAAGGAGAATATAAATTTCATTCATTGAATGATTGAATTTAAGTTGAGTGTGTAAAATGGCATCACTCATCTTGATGATGTAGAATAAGGAAATAAACTTTGTGTGAAAGAATGAAATGGCAATCTTGAATTGATTGATGATTAGAAGATTTAGAGAAGAGAATGCAAATACCTCATATGATTGAGCAAGACAAAGCCTTGCTATTTATACAAAGAAAGAGAAAACTGAAAAACTACTAAAAAAGGAAACCTACCAGAAATACCAGAAAACAAAAAATTGAAAATATGCTAAAAAGGGAAATAATCAAAACAAATTGGGAATTGATCTGGTTTGATATGGCTACTTGATTATGTGAGTATCTATTTCCTTTTGGCTATTGGGTTTGTCTTTTAACATCCCCCCACAAGCTTGCGTGTGAATGCTTATCATACCAAGCTTGGCGAGTAAATTGTGGAAAGGTAATGGTGAGAGAGATTTGGTGAAGAAATCTGCTATCTGAAATTTTGAAGAGATGGGTAGGAGATGAAGAGTACCATTTTGAACCTTCTAACGAACCACATGGCAATCTATTTCAATATGCTTGGTTCTCTCATGAAAAACTGGATTTGCGGCTATATGAAGAGCTGAATTATTGTCATAGAATAAGCTTATTGGAGATGTGTGAGGTATGCCCAGATCCCTGAAGAGATAGAGAAGCCATTGAGCCTCACAAGATGTCATGACAAGGGTTCTATATTCAGCTTATGCTGAAGATCTTGAGACTGTGTTCTGCCTTTTACTTTTCCATGAAATCAATGCTGAACCTAGAAAGAAACACCACCCTGTGATGGATCTTCGAGTATCAAGGCAAGCCCCCCAGTCTGAGTCTGAATATCCTTTGATTGTTGTTGTGTTGTGTGCAGGAAAGTATAGTCCTTGAGCAATGGAGTTCTTCGGATACCTAAGGATTTTGAATGCATCTTGATGATGCAGATCTGTTGGGGTGTTGAGGAATTGGCTAAGTCATCCAACATCAAAAGATATATCTGGTCTTGTGTGTGCGAGGTAGAGCAACTTGCCTATGAGCCTTCTGTATGGTGTAGGATCTTTAAGTGTCTCTCCTAAACTGATTTGAAGTTTGCTACTGTATTCCATGGGTGTTGATGATGGTTTGGCAGCTAGAAGACCAGATTGTTGTAGAAGGTCTAGTGTGTACTTTCTCTGATATAGAGTGATCCCTTCTCTGCATTTGACTACCTCCATGCCTAAAAGAATTTCAGTTTGTCCAGGTTTTTGATGCTGAATTCTGAATGCAAGACTGACTTTGTGTACTGAATTTGATGTAAATCATTTCCTGCCAAAACCAAATCATCAACATACACTAATATTGTAGTAAAATTAGAATCAACAATTTTAAGGAATAGAGAATGATCAGATTGACATTTTGAATATCCAATTGTTATTAATGTAGTGGTGAGTTTGTCATGCCATTGTCTACTGGCTTGTTAAGCCATAAATGGATTTCTCCAATTTGCAAACCAATTTAGAATCTTTGATGTGGAGTCCAGGAGGAGGCTTCATATATACTTCTTCCTTGAGATAACCATTTAAGAATGTTGTGTTTATATCCAGTTGATAAAGGTGCCAATCATGAATGGCAGCTAGAGCTAATATAACTCGAATGGTTGTCATTTTTATGACAAGGCTAAAAGTTTCCAAGTCATCAACCCCTTCTGTTTGGTTGAAACCTTTGACAACCAATCTTGCCTTGTGTCTTTCTATTGAGCCATCAGCATGGTGTTTTATTTTGAAAACCCATTTACACCCTATGGCTCTCTTTCCAGTAGGCAGAGTAGTTAAGTACCATGTGTTATTCCTTTGGAGAGCAATTAATTCAGCATGTATAGCTTGTCTCCAACAATCCTGAAGAATAGCTTCTGAATATAGAGTAGGAGTAGGACTTAAAGAGATAGTGAGAGAGAAGTTTTTATGTGTTGGAGATACGTGATCATATGAAAGATATCCAGAAATAGGATATTTAACTTGTGTAAGGAAGGGTTGGCTTGGATGAGAGAGCAAAGTGCAATGATAGTCAGCCAAGTAATTTGGTGTTCTTCTAGTTCTTTGTGAATGTCTCACATGGTCAGTGTTGGTTATAGGAGAATTGTCATTCAAGGAATTGTCCTCAGGGATGGTGATGGCAGAGTCTCTATTAGTGACAGGTTCATCCCAGCAACTCAAAGGGTCTTTGTCATGAATAGGAAGGATATGATTGTTATCTTCATGATTGGATTTGGTGAAAGGAAAGATATGTTCAAAGAATTGCACATTCCTCGAAAGAAATATTTCATTATTGTGAAGATCAAGAAGAATGTATCATTTTTTTCCTTGTTGGAACCCTAAGAAAATACATCTTCTAGACCTTGGGTCTAGTTTCCTTCTTTGAGAAACTAAAGTTGAGGAATAGCATAGGCTACCAAAAACCTTTAGATGCTTAATGTTGGGAAGGACTTTGTGTAGTTCCTCATATGGTGACTTATTTGAGAGGAACTTTATTGGCTGCCTATTGATTAGATAAGCTGAATGTGCTATGCCATAATTCTAGAAACATATAGGTAAATTGGACTGCAAAATTAAGGCTCTTGCCACAACAAGTATATGTTGGTACTTCCTCTCAACAATACCAGTTTGTTGGTACTTCCTTTCAGGATGAATTCCTTCCGATTGTCACTTCTAATGGCCTTAGGTTTGTAATTGAATTGAGTCTCAACATAGCAGATGAAATCTTTCACTAACTGGTTGGTTTCAGACTTGGCTTTCATGAAAAAATCCAAGTGAACATGATTTTATCATCAACAAAAGTAAGGAAGTATTTATGTCCTAAGGTTGAAGGGGTGGACAAAGGTCCCCATATGTCCATATGCACCAAATCAAAAGCATGAGTAGACTTAGTAGTGCTAACAGAATAAGGCAATCTATTTTGTTTTGCTAAATGACAAACATCACATGGATCAATGGTTTTATTACATTTGATAAAAGGAAATAGATTTTGCATATGAAGCAATTTGTTGTGAAATAAATGTCCTAGTCTAGCATGCCAAACATTTGAATCATTATAACTAGTGTAAACATTAATGTGAGCAGTGTTAGGATAGTTCTTACAGAGTTGAGTCATTGTGTATAAGCCTCCATTGACTTCAGCTACACTAGTCATCCTCAAGGAGCTCATTCCCTGGATCAAGCATTTGTTAGCTGAAAATGTTAATGTACAAGCTAGAGAAGAAGTCAACTTAGAGACTGAAATCAAATTGAAGTTAAAAGCAGAGACATAAAGAACATTTGTGAGATAAAAGGAATCAGCAAAGATTATACTTCCTGCATATTGAGCAACCACTTGGTTTTCATTTGGCAAAGTTATGTAAATTGGTTTGATTTTCTTGTAAATTGGTTTGACCTGTTGCTCATGTATCTATAATCCAAGTGGCGTTTTCAACTTTAAGGGATGCAGAATTACCTATGGTTGGAGATTCTTGCATATTAGTAGAAGTTTGGATCGAACTTATCTAGTTTGTATTGTTAGTGCTTTGCCTAATTGATTGCTTGATCAACTTCTTTAATGCATTTTGTTGTGCTGAGGTGAATGGTGGAGTATCTAATAGTATATCAGTTCTTTTGCCTTGCTCATCAGGATATTCTAAGTTCTGAATTGTGAAACTATTTGTGAGGCTGGAGGAGCTAGAAGGAAATCCATGATTTTTGTAGCATGTGTCAATAGTGTGACCTATTCTTTGGCAGTATGTGCATGATTTTTGACCTCTTACTTTTCCTAACCTAGAGGACCTTCCCGAGTTGCTAGATCTGCCTATTCCCCTATATCCTCTTCCTCTTCCCCTCATTCTTGAATCAACATTGCTATCAAAAGCATTTTTTGTGAGCCTTGGTTCTTCAAGTTGCATATGCCTTTCTTGTTGAACCAAGATTGAGAATACTTTCTTAATAGGGGGTAATGGATCACTCAACATTATTTGTGATCTCACTGTAGAAAACTGATCATTTAATCCTCTCAAGAAGCATATTACATAATCGTTTTCTCTACAGTTCTTTACAACATGGATTGTTGTACATTTAACCTCACACTCACATGGTGGTTTTGGTCTATAGTCATCTAGTTGTTGCCAAAGCCCTTGAATTTGGTTATAGAATGCACTAACAAACTTGTTTCCTTGTCTAATTGAATGGATCTCCCCAATCAGTTCAGAAATTCTGAACATATCTTCTTGGTGATCTATCTCTTAAGTCATCCCAGATTTCTTTTGCATTGTCCATCCATAATATTGATTGAACAATAGAGGGATCAATTGATTGAGTGAGCTAAGATGCAACCAACTTGTTGCATCTATTCCAGATGGGAAAATTTTGGTCATGAGTTGGCGGTTTTGGCATGGATCCATCAATGAATTCCAAGTTATTTTTGGTTCCCAGTGCCATGGTCATGGCTCTAGACCATGAATGATAGTTTTCCCCATTTAATAAAGACGAAACAAGAACTGCACATGGATTTTCATTAGGATGCATATAGTATACACTCGATGGATCCATAGAAAGATTTGTGGTTATCGTTGTCATTTTTTATGCAGAAAGATAGAAGAAGATGTAGAAAACATAGGGCAATTCTGAGTTGTAGAAGAAAGAAAAATGGAAGAAAGAAACACGCAGTTCAGGAATCAAGAGGCTGAATCAGAGGCACTGCAGAGACACCCTTCAAAAGGGTGCTCTGATACCATGTAAAATGGCATCACTCATCTTGATGAAGAAGAAGAAGGAAATGATTGTGTGAAAGAATGAAATGGCAATCTTGAATTGCTTGATGATTAGAAGATTTAGAGAAGAGAATGCAAATACCTCATATGATTGAGCAAGACAAAGCCTTGCTATTTATACGAAGAAAGAGAAAACAAAAAAAACTGAAAAACTACTAAAAAAGGAAACCTACTAGAAATACCAGAAAACAGAAAATTGAAAATATGCTAAAAAGGGAAAGAATCAAAACAGATTGGGAATTGATCTAGTTTGATATGGCTACTTGATTATGTGAGTATCTATTTCATTTTGGCTATTGGGTTTGCCTTTTAACAGAGTGAAATGAATAAAGGATGGTGTACAATAAAATTAAACTATTTATACATAAAAATAAAGACTAACTAACTAAGACTAGCTCTAACTAAAGATATATTTAATAAAAATAGATACTATTTGTATTATCCTATAAGAAATTTATCCTATTAAAAAGTAATCATATGCCATTATGATATTTTTAAAATTACGTATATTAGTGCATTAAAATTAAAAGAAGAACATAACAATGCACAGCTCCAAACAATTTAATATTACATATCATTTAAGTTTAAAAACAAATTAAAGCCTAACAATTATTAATTAAGATCATAAGTTCATAGAAGTTCAAAATTGTCACAATTAGCATTGTATGCATTAAAATCATGTTCAATTTCATTAAAATTGTAATCTCCAAAATTGGTGAAGCATGCATCTAAATTGGTGGATCACCCAATCACCAATTATAATTATGACGCAAGTTTAAATATGAAAGATAGAACTAGGATCTACCAAGAAGGTATAACAAGTGAGACCATCCATGGTCTGTCATGATAAGAGTTATATTTTAAATAAAATTTCATTTAATTAAATATCTTCACATATTTATGTTTTTATTAGTATGTCTATTTTATAATTCATATTGTCAACTTCACATATTGAGATAAATATTTTATTGTTATTATTATTTTTACAAATCATATAATGATTTATTATATTTCATAGTTTAATTATTGTTCATATGATGAACCTGATAATAGAGATAAAATAAATTAATCTTTATGCCACTTCTAAATACAAAATTTATAAATTAACTGAAAACTAATTGGCATATTTAAAACTAATTGATATAGAGGGGTAAAAAAGCACTAACTACTAGTACATTTCATTGACTTGAAGCATTTTAAAGTCCCATTCTTCACTGTCCAATCCATGATATGTTTCCTTTATCCTTTGTATTTTTTTCTTTGCCTTTTCCCAAAAAGTTGCACCTAAATAAAGAAAAAGAAAAAAAAAACATAGTTACTCCATGACTTGCACTATGTAGTTCTTTTTCCTTGTTTAAAAGTTTTATATAGTTAATTAACTGAGCTTAGGTTCAATTTCTCCTTCTCCTTAAATTTTGATATGGGAGACATCTCATCTGTACAGTTATGTTCAAATTCCACCATCATTATCGCCAAGTGTCTAGATCAGTTGAGTTATCTGAAAAAAGTTTCAATTTAGAACTTCTAAAAATACAATGTATTAAAAATTAGATAGAGAACTTTGTGTAATTTGATCTTGTGGCTGGAATTTGATTAGTTAAAGCTTCTTGTCTTGTAACGGTATTGGATATTATTTTATACTATCAAATAAAGTACTTGCCAACAATTGTGAAGATAAAATAGGTGTCAAGAGGTTTCACTTAGTAAAGTCTAAGAATGAAGTTTAAGAATGGAATAGATGTATATAATGTTATTTCCGCGAGAAATCAATAACATAAGAACAAAATCTAGAGGACAATCATATATAAATATAAGATCCGCAAGAAATCAATAACATAAGAACAAAATCTAGAAGACAATCATATATAAATATAAGATCCACAAGAAATCAATAACATAAGAACAAAATCTAGAGGACAATCATATATAAATATAAGATTTCAAAAGTCAGAATTGTGAATTTTTATCACTAGCACCTTTCCATTAAGTTAACAGGGCAATGGGTTTGATTCCAAATCATCTTTAACTTATTTTTGCCTGCAAAATTTTGCACCATCCTTTTTTAGGCATGTACTAACATTGATCATTGATAATTCAACTACTATATTGTCCGATAACATATGCTACAAAAATAATATTTTATTTATTAATGATTGAATTATAAATGATACATGTTACTTTTTTATGATATAAGAGAATTTTTTGGTACACATGATATAAGAGAACGAGGATATATTATTACTCACAAAAGAAACCTTTAGCAAAACTTAGGATACATAAATGCCCTATGGTGGCCTTCTCCCTCCCACATTAAAATGCCTCCCAAATTTGTTATAGAACCAACAAGTTATGCTGAAAGTGATAACCATTTAAGGTCACTGGCCTTAATAAAAAAAGAATAGCCATTGTCGATATTGTTTAAAACTATAGCCTAATATCAGCAACACATTAATCTCAGATTGTGACTAGCACCAATCCAGATTTGATTTGATTTGATTTGTGTACGTGTGTTTACAATTTTTAGCCATTTTTCTTGCTCTACCTCAAGCGGGTGTGATAACTCAAAAGGGAAAGTAATATACTTCTTTTGATGTTGAAAAAAGTGTCTACCTCCACTTTTATCAATTGGATGTGTTTAATGGTTGCATGAAACTAGTTAAGGCCATTTACTAGACCAATTCATTAATAGACCTAACAAACATTAAATGGCCAATTTAATTTTGTTATCATAGTCTTTAAAGTTGCCCACCTAACTTCTCATGTGATTTTGATGTTTATTCTTTGAATTCTGTGGAGTGGTAGATATAGCACAACCCTTTACTTGCACTATTAAATTTTCAACTAAATGTACTGCTTTTGGTCTTTTGAATGTACTAGTAAACATAACTTGCATGTTTGAACATAGGACAAGTTCTGTTCCTTAGAATGTAGGCACAACTACTAAGGCAAATAATATCTTTATGTAGGAATATCATTGCATTATTGAAAGTCTAGGAGAAAATTTGACTCTAATGCAACATAAAGTCTGCATTATTGATAGAAATGATTTTGTTTAATCCAGGGAGTCAACTATGTGATATTAATGTTTGATCATTGTTGCATTAGAAATAATATTTCATGTTCCTTTTGTTTTAGCATTTTATTTTGTTCCACTTATCTTAATATTATAGAAACTCAATACTGGATTATCTTTTTCCTACAATTTAATCTTTAGCCATTATACCATGTTTTTCATCTCTTAGTCTCATTAATTGTACTAGTCATAATATATATATTTTTTTTGTTTCCGACAGCTATCCTCGCACTAGAGGCAATTATGTCCGAGCCGGAAACATTCACATGTATGTGAGGGTAAATCTCCCAGTGAATATTTCTCGCAATGGAGGCAATCATGTCCGAGCCGGAAACATCCACAGGTATGTGAGGCTCACTCTCCCAATGAATATTTTTTCAATCCACAAAACTTGAACCCGAAACCTTGCACAAGGAGAATCAAGCATATACTAGTTGAACCAACATTCATAATATATATTTAGCCATTATATAATGTTTTTCATCTCTAAGTCTCATCAATTGTATTAGTCATAACATATAGAGTACATGTGTTCAATATATTACCTCCTCCGTTTTAATACATAACTTTAAATGAAAAGTTTATGAGAATTGGATATATAATTTATGTCGAGAAAAGATTAATATGATTAATTATGAGACATAACATGGGAGTATTTTAATTAAATGTAATCATATAAGACATTAATCTTAAAAAAAGTATAGTGGTATACGATTAAGGTAAAGATGAACCAAATAGCTTTTTTTTGAGCCCACTCACCGAAATAAGAAAAAATTACCTCAGATGGGTTCATCAATCGTCATTTAATACAGTATGATTCACATGCTTACGTATTAAATGTTTAAAATTCAAGTATCACTATGATCGTGAAGTGCATATCATAAATAAATTTCCGAATTTATAAATAAAATAAAAAATTCCGAAGACCCATTAACTCAATATCTACAAGTTTGGATCACTGTGAATTTAGGCCCTGGTATGAGTATATGGATGGCGATCTGAATTAGCTTTGGGCTGGGCTTACCTCATACTCAATAATCCAAGCTTGTTTTTTTCCTATATTCTTGTAGTAAAAATTTTCTACCGGTAAAAAACTCACTTTCTACTGGCAAAAAGTTAGTGAAGTTAGACTCCCGCAAATTAATGATGTATCCGAAAGTGATTAGTTCTTTCCAAAAAATAAGGATATTATTGATAATACAAAAATATTAAGATGTTATATGATTTTCGAATGAGACTTCTCTCCAGTAACGGAGAGAAAAATGATTGTTTTTTTTATTATTTTAAAGTAAAATTATAATCAAGTTTAATTAAAAAGGATATAAATATTATTCTTATTGATATTTCATTTTACTTCCTTCCCCATTAATTAATGGAGAGAAGTCTCACTCTCATTATTCATATAAATTATATAAATATTAATTTATTTTAGTAATCTTACATATCTATTAAATAAATTCTTAGAATTAAACTTGACCTCTTGAAGTTTTACATTTTACTGTTTTTGGAGTTTTATTAGGCATTTAGGCTTTTATGACATATAAAAATGAAAATAACAAGAACCCATAATAAAATAAAAATAGATAAAATAATATCCTCAATGCCTTAAACCCTAATAGCAATAAACCCTAATAGCAATAAACCCTAACAAATCCATTTCTTCATCCATCCATTCATTCATCTGCTGTAGTGACCGATGGGGAAGAAACAGAAGCAGAAGATTATTCTTCCGCCGGAACTCCCACCGGAGATTCCCGACGATGAAGTTGAAGTTTCCGACGAGGATGTCCAATTCGTGAAGGACAATCGCGGCTATGCCTCCTTGCTTTCCACCCTCGACACTCAATCTATCACCAAGTTCGATTCTTTCTTTCAAACCCATTTCTAATTTGTGTCGTTTTTTGTTTTGTTTCAATTATAACTAAAGCACCCTTGTTTTGAGATTTTGTCTTACAATTTATTAAAAATGAAAAAAAGCTTAAATAAATTTGCCGATTTAGCCACTTAAGAAGCTTTTTGGGGTAGCGAAGCTCATATTAGTAACTAGTAATGAGAAAATTGGCCTTATCCATGTTGATTGTATTGTAAGCTTTCGCTTATTAGCTGCATGCTTAAGAGGTGTTTGAAAGAGCTTAGTTGGGCTCTTAAAAGCACAGCTTATCTTATAAGCTCTTCTTTTTTTGCTTATTTAAATAAGCTTGTTTCCGCTTATTTCAAAGGGCTTGTGGATTAGACGTTTAATTAAGCTGTTTAGGTTAACATGGCGTCAGTTCAAGGTTCAAGGATTTCATTTTTAACAATTTATAAAATGGAATTTTTTGTAGATTATCACTCAGAAATTACCTTATCAGTAAGCTTTTCCCCAAACATTATAGCGTTTTAGATGGTTGTGGAATGAACTTTTTGAGCATGCCACTTGAGTATGCACTGTTTATATTTTCAGCCACCTGCACAGTGTGGAAAAATGAAATCTCTTGTAAATAACAGTTTGGCTAGCTTTTTAGTGCATTGTTGTTGTGAGTTTTGTGTGATGGGGTTACTTAGGATATGTCTTTCTTGTGTATGATAAGGCATGTTACTCGAGTTGCTGATGCCAAAGAGGATACATTGGAGAAACTCTACGAGGAACGCTCACGAAAGAGTGCTCTCAAGAAAGAGAAAGAAGAAACAGGTCTCCAGGTTGATCGTGTTGATGCTCTACCCATCAAAACCTTGGATGGAAAGCTCTATTACCGGACAGGTGTCTAGTATTTTTCAATATAAATTTCTTGCATTGTTGTCACCGGGCCATTCTTTTCTTTCTTTTCATTAATTTCTATGGTAATAACACATGATGTTGTCACATTATGCAGCTAAGAAGACAGAACCAGAAAACGGTCCAGGTGAAGAGGAAGCTGAAGAGGACGGTAATGCAGACAAAGGTCTAATGAAGCTAACCAAGTCTGAGAGGAGAGCCAAACTTAAGAAAATGAAAAGAGAGGAGAAGAAACAAGGGAAAGAGGTGGCTAAAGCAGAAGTTCAAGAAACTCCACAAGCAGCAGTACTGGTATTGTCAATCAGATTGACTAGATTATTTTATCTCCTTACTTTTTCACTTCCAATACTTTATCAATTTTCCGATGGAATGCCTTATATAAAAAAGAGCCAATGGATGACCCTGAAGTAAAGTAGAACTGTAGAATTAATTGCCCACTTGCAATTGTTTATGATTTTTCCGATGAATTACACCTTTTCACCATGATTAGCTTAAGTTAATGCAAATGAAAATGTTCATAGTATATGTAAATTTGATTATTTGGTTTGCTGTTATTTTTAATGTATTCAATTGTCTTTCTACTTTTCATTGTTAAGTTGCTAAGGTTATCTTTGTTCTATGTCTAATTATCAATTTGTCATAGCATGCCACTTCAACAATTATGTCCATCGAAGATAAAAGTAAAATTTTCTTCATGAGTTGTAAATTTTATGTATAATCTTGACTTGTCACCTTTGTTGAGTGGAATTGAGATTGTTGAACTCAATGTTGTACATAATTTTTGGTATGCTATATTTTCATTTTTAGGCAGAGGTAAAAGAAGATCTCACAGCTGAGGAGACATTTGATAGTAAAAAGCGTAAACTTGCAGAGTTGGGAGATTCCTTGCTAACAGACCCCGACTCCAATATTAAATTTCTGAAGGATATGCTACAGCTATGTAAAGATAATGATCCTACCATTGTCAAACTTGGACTTCTTTCCCTCTTGGCTGTTTTCAAAGATATTGTCCCTGGGTATGCCTAATAGCTATATATTATATAATATAGTGCACATTTGATATGTAATGGTAATTTGTGTTCAGTCTGCTTCCACACCAATACTATGATTGATGTTTAACATTAATGCTTGTGATGTGACAGCTATCGAATTAGGCTTCCCACTGAAAAGGAAATGGAAATGAAGGTTTCAAAGACCATTAGGAAGATGCGTTATTATGAATCAACTCTTCTTTCTGCATACAAGGTTCATATTCACACTTGAATGTGATCTATTTACCTTTCCTACATGATTTAGCTGAAAACATTACTGTCAGACATGAATTCCAGTTACAATGCTTGCATTGGTGCTTGTTTTCGTGTTCTTGAACCTACTTTTCACATTGGCCAAAACCGTAGGATATATTATTTGAGATTATTATAATATATGAATCTTATTTATCATTCATTTATGCAACTAAGATGCTTTTCCCTTGCTCCTGTTGATGAATGTTGTCAGGGGTACCTGCAAAGGCTGATGATATTAGAAAAGAAGCCCTTATTTCAACATGTTTCAGTTCGTTGTATTTGTAGTTTGCTTGATGCAAATCCCCATTTCAACTTTCGTGAAAGCTTGTTGGATGCCACTGTCAGGAACCTAAACTCCACTGATGAGGCCATAAGGTCCGGTTGTATCCATGCTATTGGCCATTCTTCATTACTTTCCAAAATTTTGTGGAATTTCGTTTGAAATAGCATGACATGAGTCATTAGTTTTTTAAATGTCATCTTAATTTTAGGCTGAAAATAATGAGCAGAAATGGAAATTTTTCTGCCATTTGGGACATAAGGGGGTTTATAATATGGGGGTAATATTTCCATGTGATTCTAGTAGTGTTGGGGAGTGTGTTGGTGCTTTTGGTAAGTTCTGCATATCGTGTCTTCTTAGACGATGCTGACTGTGAAGGATGTGAATATTATTGTTGAAGTTGCAGTGAAACCTTAAAAAATTTCGAACATCTCTTCTTCAACTTTTAAAACTACATGCTTCATGGATCTAGCACTGGAAATTGTTGCCACATCCAATAACTTAAATCTTGTTTCATTCAACCATTAACATGTCTCTAAACACTGCAATGATAGTTCTTTTATTATATTCTTATAAAAAAATTCACTTATCCCTGGAAGCTGAATTATGAAACACAAGCACTGTTTTAATTTTAATTTCTCTAGTATTTGAAATACATCAAATTTGGTTTTCTTAGTTGTTCTATTTAGCATCATTGACCCCTGAATCTTATAACAAAACTGAGTTTCCTCTTATTTTCTTTCTCGGGTAATACATTTCGTAGCTTATAATCTGTTTTCTGTTTCCTAAGTTTTATGCTATTATATTTAGTATTAAATATTTAATTAAGATTCCTTGTTTGTTTAACAGGAAACCTTGTTGTTCTACAATCAAGTCACTATTTACAAATGAGGGTAAACATGGTGGTGAAGCTACTGTGGAGGCTGTTCGTTTGATTGCTGATCATGTTAAGGCTTATAATTGCCAAATGCAGCCTGATTCTGTTGATGTATGTGTCCCACTCCCTCATTTCTTCTACTTTTTGTGCGGGAGTTTGTTTTATTTCAACATAAACTGTTTAGTGATGTTTGCTCTTTTCTGTTTTCTATGCTTCTACAGGTTTTTTTGTCTCTTTCATTTTATGAGGATCTTGGGAAGCCTGAAAAGGCAGAAGAGGATCAGAAAAATAAATACAAGAAAAATAAGAAGAGAAAAAATTCTGAGGCATCAAATCAGTTGCCGGAGAATGACAGAAAGAAAAGTAGGAGAGAGTTGATCTCTAAGACAAGAGAGGAGGTCCATATTTTCTATAAGATGCACTTTATTCTGATTCACTGGTTGCTCTGGTTTTTGGCAGAAATGAGGCTATAATAATTTTATTTTGGTAGGTTGAAGCTGATTACAAATCTGCATCGTTTACGCCAGATGTTATGGAGCAGAGACAGATGCAAACTGAAACACTCTCTGCCGTATTTGAGACATACTTTCGCATTTTGAAGCATACGATGCAATCCATAGTTGCTAGGTGTGTTGCATTGGTGATTTTCGGTTTATAACCCCCATTTATCCATTGATGATACTTAATCATGATAGTGTTGTCTGGTTTAAATGTTAATACATGCTCGAAGAATCTAAATCCACCGTCAGATTCTTGATCACAATTCAACTGCAATCAATGTTCTAATAAATATTTAACTGACAAGTATGTGTTATACTATCTGCCCAATAGTTTTTGCAGTTCTTGACTTGTTCTTTATGATCAGTTGTGTGCTATACTTATAATTTCAAATTTGCAACCATTACATGCCTGTGACTTCTGCATATTTTTACATTACTTGCTGTGGTTGGTTGACGCTTGTCAGTATGTTTTCATTAAGGAAAGCTGGTAACAATGGGAACAAAGGAAAGAAAGGGACTGAGGGGGTATTTAAATTTGTACCTTTTTCTTAGAACCATGATCTTTTTAACTTGTTTCTTTATTAAAACTAATATTGTTTCATGAATTAACACTTGTTGAAACAAAATAACTTAGTTTATGCACTTGCTCTCTGTAGCCTTAATTTTATTTTCCCCATGAATGCTAATGAGGACAGGTCATTGCGTATTCATTGATATTTGTTAGAATATATGAATTATCTCACAATACCTTAAATTATATCTCATAATATCTAGAAGATATTTGAATATTGAGAGGATATCTTGTATTGTCATGATTATATCTAGAAGATCTCTTATTTATCAGGAGTATAATATTAGTATTAATAGGGACTTGTGTTATGTCATTTGTATGATATCGTTCACAGTAATATCAACACCATTTACTATGTTGAGTGTTCATTTTTCTCCTTCTATACCTAAAACCCTATAATTTCAACAATATTTCGCATATCTGGAACCTTTTCAGTGGAAGTTCTTTTATCCATCATTCATTTATGTGAACTTCACGGGTTACTTGTGTTCGTGCTTGCTTGCATGAGCAAATGTGCATCTACAAGTAGGATTAATTGTATTAGAGCTGCTTGGATATCGAACCTGGGAAGGAACACAACAGTTTAATAGAAATCTTCAGTTTAAAGATGTTTGGATATCTCGTGTTTGGTTTCAGAATTTGCAGTTCTGTGCGACCTTTTTATTTTATTTTTGCATATAGTTTTTGTTTAACTGAACTTTTGCATGAGATTTTGTCAATTTCTGTCTTGATAATCATAGTTTTCCCTTACTTTCATGCTCAGGCCTCCTGAAGCAAATTCTGGTGCATTAGCCACTGCAGTTGAGCCCCACCCACTACTTGCTTCTTGTCTTAAAGGGCTGGGAAAATTTGCACATCTGATTGACCTTGATTTCATGGGTGATCTAATGAAACATCTGAAAATTCTTGCTTCTGGCAGTATCAACCCAGGGAGCACTTCTGAGAATGGTTCTAAATGTTTGACTGTGTCGGAACGTCTCCAATGCTGCATTGTTGCTTTTAAAGTGATGAGGAACAATCTTGAAGCCTTGAATGTTGATTTACAGGACTTCTTTGTCCATCTTTACAATCTTATAGTTGAATACAGGCCAGGAAGGTTTGAATGAAAATACAATCTTCTTAATAAGTGTTTTCATTCTTAATGATTATTGTGTTGCTATTTCTGAAAAATTACATAGCATGCAAGATAGGGCAATTCAGCATGTGTGTTTCTGTCGGCTTGCTTTTATAATTATTCATGTGAAGTAAGTAACAGTTGTTAGCTATAAAGCCATTCACCATCCTTACCCTATCAACTTAGGTTTTTGCGGGGTGTAGTTCTTGACAATCATAATAACAAATTATACTTTTAGAGATACAATGCGTTCATGGGTTTCTGCCTAACAAAACCTACACAATTATAGTTAGGAGTTCAGTCTTCGCCAGTTGCCGCCTAATTTTTCTAATCAAGTTATAATCTCAGCATAAGGTAGAGTTTCTTTGTGCATTGTCAGCATTTGAATACCAAACGACTTTTTCAGGAGTGGGGCATGCTAGAGATGCAAATCATTCCAGGCCTTCACATAACCACTTTTGCTTGTAGAATAGTTAGTTTCTTGAGATATACTTTTTTCTTTCTTGCCAAATTGATTGATCATTTCATTTCATATAAGCACACTGAGATGTAGGGCTTAAATATTCAGCTATATGTACAAAGTGCATTTGTGTTTAGTTTTTATGTTTCTGGGGTTGTTTGGGTTACCATTTCAAGTAGTCTTGCACAAGGAAATGCATCTTATTAGTATTTAGTACATTTTTCTGTTTGGTTTTGATGTTTAAGTTTATTCTTTTTAAATTATATGCTTCCTTTTTTATTAAATAGAGATCAAGGAGAGGTGTTAGCAGATGCTCTGAAGATAATGTTGTGTGACGATAAGCAACATGACATGCAAAAGACTGCTGCATTTATAAAACGTTTGGCAACATTGTCATTGTGCTTTGGATCTCCAGAGTCCATGGCTGGTATGTTTTGTTATTTTTATATCAACCTTCAACTTTCCACGTGCCACTACCTTAGGAAAAAATTGAGAAAAAAAGAAGAGAAAGGAATGAATCTTTGACTAAATATGTAGTTTCCTTTGGACCTGTTTCAGCCTTGGTCACAGTAAAGCATCTTCTTCAGAAAAATGTTAAGTGCAGAAATCTGTTGGAAAATGACACTGGAGGTGGATCAGTTGCTGGCACAATTCCAGTAAGCTTGTCACTTTCATGTATTTTCGTTTGCATTGAAAAACTTATTATTTTCTTCTCCACTCATTATCTTTTTTTCATAGTTTCTCCCTGTCTTATACTCTAAAAGAATTCAATTAAATTGGAAGTTGGTGTACGAAAGGAGTATAGATGTCAAGATATCCTCCTAAGGACTCATATTAAAAACTAAGGGAAAATATGGATACACTAATTACTATACTCCAAACTAGAAGGTATCCGTTGATTATTAACATCCATTAATCGAAACCTCTTCAAGAGAACTCCACTACTGTAAGCCCATGAATGCTAAAAAGGCATGTTTAAGACGAGGCTTGTTTATCTTGAAGTTACAAAATATGAAATTATAACTGGTGATGCTTGACATGGGTTTGATAATATACATAGTCTAATCGATAATCTTTATTATATAAGTAAAGTTGCTAAGTATAAGGTGAGTTTGGCGCAATGGTAAGGTTGTTGCTTAGTGAACATGAGATCACATGGGTTCAAATCCTGGACACAGTCTCTCCGCTTGCAGAGGTAAGGCTACGTACATCTACTCTCCCTAGACCTTACTAAGTGGGAGTCTCGTCCACTAGGCTATCCTTTTTATTAGTTTAGTTCCTGTTTTAAGGTTGATGAACATTATAGGGTTGAAAAACAGTTAAGATGAAAGGGCAGGTGCTACATTGGCAACAATGATGTATGTATCAGGTGGTAAAATGATGACCCCAAAGGCTTTAGAAGTCCAAAAACAGCTCTGTTCAGCTTCCTCATCGATAAATGCCTGGAAAACTGGAAAAGTGAATGGGCTGACATGCTGAGTATAATATAGCTCATTAAAAGTGAAAAAAGGCATTACAGTGCAGGCATTCTTATAGTTTGTTTTCAAAATCATATTCCTACAGTCCATAAGGCATTCTTTTTAGATATCTTATCTTTCAAAAGAAAAACCGGGTGAATGTAATTTTGCTAGGGAAAGGGTCTATGTCTAAAATGTTAAATGATGAGTTTAATTGTAATATATCCTAGTAAAAGACCATTCTTTTTCTTATCTGTGTTTTTCATCAAATAGTAAGGACTGTAACTAACTATGCTTCTCTGATGTGCAGAAATATCTGCCATATTCCACAGACCCCAACTTAAGTGGTGCCTTTGCCACAGTACTTTGGGAACTCAATCTTTTGTCCAAACATTATCATCCAACTATATCTACAATAGCCTCTGGCATTTCAACCATGAGTGCTGCAAATAACCAACTCCTTCTCTCTAAGTCCTCTCCTCAACAAGCTTTTAAGGACCTGTCTCTTGAACAGGAATTAAGTTTCCCACAAGTTGGCAGCATGAAATTAAATAACAAGAGGAGAAAAACAAATCTTTCTGCTACATCATCTTCCATTGGTTCTACAACAGTTGTGAGTTCCTTCAATGAGGATGAGTTGCAAAAGAAGCTTAGTTCCCATTTTATGATTCTTCATGACATCAAGGAGAATGAAAGGTTGAGAAGTGAGTTGGATAAAACTACACAATCTCTACTGCTATATGAACAATATAAGAAACAAAAGAAGCAACGATCAAAAGCAAAAAGTAAATTATCAGCTGTTGTTTAGTGATGTATAAGGCCTTATGTTCCCAGAATTTCTAAGCAAGCTGCCATATAACTAGATGTCACGAGTTCAATTTTTGGAAATAACTTTCCATTTTCGGGTAAGGTTATTTACCCTTCTGGTAGTAAAACAATTGAGACTCTCGTGTGTCGTGTTACTTTTTAATTTTAATTTTCATGGATTTCATTATATTTTTCCAGTAATTTTATTACATAATTTTAAGACTTTATTTAATTATGTAAAACTGTTTATATTAAATTAAAGATAGTTTTCGTATAATAATAATAAAAAAATAAGTGTAGTAGTGATGGGAAAAGGAAGAGAAGAAAAAGATTTTGATTTGGGAATATCTCATCAGTTCTGTCTTCCCATACCATAGGGCATGGCAACTCAGTGTACGGAAAAGGTACTCTTATTGATTTTAGATCATTTTCTTAGTCTTAGAATCTATAACTCTTCTATACTTTATCTTCTATCTTCCCATATCATAGGGCATGGCAACTCCACTACATTATATCTTTGGCCAGTGTAAAGATGAATAATGTATTGTCGGTACAAATGTTTACATTTTTGGTACATATAATTTTTCTCTCTTATTTGAATAGGTCCCAACTGATTTTCTTTTATAAATCATTAAAAATGTTAAACTATAAAAGTCATGAAACAAAATAAAAATCTAAAACCACATGATAATGAAAGGAGTACATATACACTAACAGTTTTACATACAGGTTTTAATAAAAATTATAATATATAAAATCTCTTATTTGCAATTATGGTAAATTTGACTTTAAAGAAGTAATAAAAATAAAATGTAATGCAAAAATATAATTAATGAATGAGCAAAAAATATATGCACCAGTATTGTTAAAACCAGTGTTATTAAACTCGGACCGGTTAATGACTCGGTCTGGGTACTGGGTCAATGAGTCATTGATCCAACCAGTGGGTCAATGGTTGGATCGGTTAACTCGGTTTACATTAAAATTCTAAAAATTAGTGATACTGTATGACAACATTTAATAATTGATACTCAAAATTTAAAAACATTAGTGTACCTAATTAAACAATCAATAAAGAAAATTTTAATACTATAAAATGACACAAGGAATTTGAAAAAAATATCAAATAATATATAAACTATGCTTTAACTACAACAAAAATGGACAATAAATTTAAAATTTAATTAAACAACAAAGATTTCGTTATAACATAAGATAACAAATGACAAAGATAATTACATATAAATTAAAAATATTTGACTTTTTCACCTCATCAATTTGGTTATTTTTTTAATTTTGATTGACTCGGCCGGTCCAACCGATCCGATCATCCAAATCATCAGTTTTACGTTTAAACTAACTGAGTTAAACCAATTTTGATACAAAACCGGTTAGATGAGAGACTCAGACCGGTTAGATGACCGGTTCACGGTTGAACCGGTCTGACCGGCCGGTTCGAGCCGAGTTTTATAACACCGGTTAAAACTGTTTCATACTTGCAGGTCGAACTAGTAAATTAGAGCATCAGTATGGTACAATAATTATATCAGTCATATAATTATACCGATCAAAATTGGCTAAAATTGGTCAAAATCTTTCGTATCATCCAGTTTTCAATTGAACGTACTGGTCATACCGACCGGTATTTATTTAAAACAAATTTTTTAATGAATATAAAAAATATCAATTTTTTATTGATTTTTCAACAAATATATTATAACGTTATATCAAATTTCGCTGGTATGCAGTTTAATTATTGAACTACAGATTGAACCGCTATACAATTATACCAGTATCCTAACTGGTTTGGTATGCACGATAAAAAAAATTTATATTGTCAATACATTATCTACTATTTATATTTGATCATAGTTGACTTTTAAATGCAAATAATATAAATGAATGACCTAATAATTTGTTACTACTCATATATATTACATTCTTATTTAATTGTGGATTACTATCAGAAATTATGCTGAACGAGAGCACAATTTTATAATACTAAAACTATAAAGTCATGGATGAATAATAGGTAGTATATCCAATCAAATTTAATCATTAGTTTCTCTTGAAGTAATTTAAATGAATAATAGGTAGTATATAAATCTTTACACTTATTAATATTACACTTTATATCAATCCGACCATCCCTAAAAAAACCAAGAAATGATTTGCAAAGAGAAAATTTTGAAGGAAAACAGTGGCCACTTGTTAAAAGGAAAATTTTCATCATGTCGAAATTGGGAAAATGCAAAACTTTTTACTGATAACTTCAACCATGGTCGCAGTCAAGATGTCTAAACAACTTGAAAGAAACTTAGGAGACGTTTTTGGAAGAAAATAAAAATATTAGATTATCAAAGAATTAATATAATTAAAATTTATTTTTAATACTTTTGCCTGGAAAAATATTCCTTGTCACTTGCTACTTGGATAGGCTTGCTATGCATCATTTTTTTTGTTTCTCACAGGTATCCTCATATTATATGCAATCATTTTCGAGCTGAGAATATCCATAAGTATGTGGGGCTAACTCTCCCAGCAGACATTTTTCTATCTACAAGACTTGAACTCAAGACTTTGCTTAACATGTACCACTTGAACCAACATCCGTTGGTTGCTATGCATCATTTGTCAATAATTAGATGTTGTATTCAAAAATTAGTTTTTATTAATATGACTAATTCATGTTTTTATTCCCTTCAATTAATATTTCCAGTCAATCGATGTAGATCCATTTGGTAATAAAATAAATTAATGTACATAAAATTTTGGAAATGGTGAACACAAACTAAAACTTGAAAATCATCTTATAAATAATTTTTGATGAAATAGTAGGATGATATTTAACCTAAAATATTAGGAGGCAACATTACTCTAAGCAATAATTTTATTTTATATACCTTCAAGTTGTGTGGTTATAGTTGCTGCTTAATTAGTTGCACATTAAAATATTAATATGACGAGTAAAGGTTACTCACTCCCACCCACTTCATTGTTATCCCTATATACAACCCACTTATATGTACAAAGGTGGAACTTTTTTGGAGCAAGTGGGGTCAACTGCCCCTGGAAATTATTTTTTAAATTATTGATCTACTATTTTTTAGTGTAATATTTATATATGGTTAGTGTAAATATTTATACATAGTCAGTATATCGTCAATCATTCATTTATATTACTTTTTTTCAATAGTCAACTATGATAAAATGTAAATGGTGGATGATGCAGTGACAATGTACATCAATGCCATTTTTCTCTTATTTTTATCTTTTTACCTACACTCAAATAATGTCTTCATGAAAATTATTATTTGAGCTCACATTTTTCTTCAATTTAGTGGTTGATAAAAATGTGCAATATAATTTGTGTGGTCATTCTAAATATTATAGATAATGAATAAATTCTCTTACATATGTATCTGTTGATATTGCTTATAAAATACTATGACTCCATTTGAGTTCGCTGCAAAAGTCATAAGATCGTAAGAATTTCTATAAATCATTTAAATATTGAAAACATATGTATTTTTGTGCAAAATTTTTATCATGTGGATTTCAATGAGAAAGATAAAAAAATTGAGATGTCACTTTCAATATTTTATTGTTGATGTCGTTAGTCATTTATGTTTCAGAAACTCTCAACCATTTCTGAGTTAAATACAAATTTGACAATATGAGGAAAATAAATGCATATTATTTACTTGATGGAGTTGTTCATTTTATATAAACAAAATTATATAGTAAGATAAGATAAATTTCTTGCAGATGACATGATAATTTTTATTGAAAATAAAATAACTGAACATTTTACCTCTAATTTAATAATCGATGAATTCAAGACACTTTATATGAATGTATATTTTTAATGTCTTTAATTTTTTATTATCTCTATTTATAATTAATATGTTATTTTGAAACAATTATATATTTATATATTATTACTCATCTTAATTATAGTTTATAGTTAGATATTATTGTCCTGCTAGACTTTGGAAGAGTGTTTTGTGCCAAATTCATCCAAATTCATCCAAATTCTTGTGGGGTCGTTTTGAAATACAGAAGCCGAAGAAATAGACAAATCTTGCACTACAAACTGCCCGTGACTATTTTTGGGGCTACTAGGTAAGACTTTTCAATGGTATTGTTGGAAAGCATAAGCCAACAAATTTAACTGCCATATCCTATAAAATTGTACAGGGGAGTACAATGTTTTTTGTTTTGTTTTTTAATTCAATAAAGAGTAGTAGAGATGACAAATGGATGAATGAAAAGTTATTTATTGATCCATATAAATCCATTTTAAGTTATCCAATTCATCCATATCAAATTGATTTCAATCCATTCAATGTATATCCAATCCATTTGATTTTTTTATTGGAACTAAAAAAATCTATTGAAGAAAAACATTATTTTAATAACTGTTGTTTCAACTAAACAGTTTTTAAAATCACCTTTTTTTAGAAAAACACTTCTAAAATCATTTAGAAAATAATTTTTTAAAATTGTGATTTTTTGAATTTTTATAGAAAAATATTTTTTTTCTAAACTTCTATGAACATGTGTTGTTTATGGTTGTACATGTAAATTATTTAACAAATATTTTCAGAGTATAATACCTATGCATTGTCTGTTTAAATATTTATACATAATTACTATATCATTCATCATTCGTTTGGTTTACTTTTTTTTTATTAGTCAATGATAATTAAATATAAACGGTGGATGATATAGTAATAGTGTATAAAACTCATATATTGGTCAGTGTATACATTTTTATCATACATTTACATGTTATGTACTTAAGAATAAAATTTTAATTTTAACTACATACACATTTCCTATAATTGATATGAATTTAATAAAATATTAAAAGTTGGAACGAGAATCATTGATGAATTTGCTTGAATTTAGTTTTCATAAATATTAAATGCAATTGAAAAATGCAAACAAAACCATTTTTTTATTTTTATTTTTAGATAGATTGGATATTCATGTAAATAAATATATTCATGGATATCCATTGGATATAATGAACGAATTTGAATTCATCTATTATCAGCAATATTTATTGGATTACATCTATTTAAATCCATTAGCTCTAACAAATGAATTTGGATGAATTGTGGATATTTTTGCCATCTAAAGAGTATTATTATCTTTCCTTCATTTTAGACTTAAAATCACAATTTTCTCACTTCTCTCAATTATTACTTGCACTACTATATAAACCCAATCACATGCAATACCAAAATCCATATAAAATATCCCATATATACATACCGAGCATTCTATGACATTGATTTCAGAAGACTTTATAAAATAGATAAGGATGTTATGTCTCCAAACACATCCTCATGTTTGTCCTGAAACAATTAAAATATATCGTGTTAATTAAAAAAATTAAATATTAATGATTTTTTTCTATTTTTGATTTATTTTAATTGATTTGAGACAAACTTAGAGAGTTGGAACAACATATTTTTATTCGTATGCATTATAAACATTTTTATTTTGGTGATGTTGCTCATTACTCAACCATAAATTCATTTAATTTATATGGTACTTTAACTTATATATGGAACCCCTTCTCGCAAGGAAGGTTGCTATTTGAATATAACACAGCATAGTCATCATATACGTATTTTCTGAGATCTTTTTCAACTATAGCAAAAAAAATTATAAAGGAAAGGAAGAAAAAAAAATGAGATTTTTGATGCATTGTTCTTTTTTTTTTCTTTAACCAGTATCTTTATAGCAATCATTAATGGGGACCCAAAAACATTATTCAAAGTTGATTAATATTTAATTGTTGCCCAAATAACACTAGCTACCTAGTGGTCATAAAATTAAAATAGCATTTCCTTAAACAACTGAAGTGAGATTGAAGTATTAAGACTATCACATGGAATTAAGCATCATCTGAATAATAGATCTAGAATGATGAAATATTTGAAACTAAATTTTGTTGCCATTTATATAGCTCCACTGAAGTAATTATAATAATATATGCCTGGGTTCACCCTATTTTTGTTTTATTAGTATCTATAGTAAAGACAAAGAGAGAGGGTCATCATCATAATTATTACCGATTAAAGAAAACCTAATTCATATAAATGGCATGCTTTCACGGCATTAATCATGTATATTGGCCCACATGAGGTAGGGTTTAGGTAGAGAAAAAATGACCACCAACTCACAAATAATTGTTTGTTGGGTTGCATGGTATTTAAATTCTTGATTATCCACCATGTGGTTGCTCTTATTTTTATTATATACAGTGTTTTTCTTTCTGCAAAATTCTTGAAGTTGAAAACGAAGAAATTATTACTTGTTGTAGGATTAATGATCTCAATTATATTTTTACTATTAATTTTAAATTATCAATGAACTATAAATAATTACGATTTGATTACCATCATTCCTCCTAAACTGTATAATAATTTCTCATTGAAAACAACCTTAAAAAGCTTATAATTATAAAAAAATGATCATGATGGAGAGTGATAATAATGTGTGAATTTAATTGGGGTATTCTGACTTTATATTCAGTAAATTAATCAATTTTTTAAATATAATCGGCAATGGTCATTTGCTTTTGTGATGTGTATTGGATAAAATTTGAAAACTTCAAAATGGAAAACGTTGTATATTCTTATCAAATTTGCTTTTGTGTTGTGTATTGGATAAAATTTGAAAACTTTATTCTTATCAAATTAGCTCTATAATATTATTTAAAATTAATTGTTTTGAGAGATAATAAATAATATTGAATTGAGATCAGTAGGTTACTACATTATAAGGCCAGGTAGATATGCATTTATTTTTTCCCAGATGAATACAATCTTATTTTTATTTTTATTTTTCATTTGTAGACATCAACCTAGTATTATTAAAATCGGATCGGTTAATAACTCGGTAGGGGCATTAGATCAATGAGTCACTTGTTGGACCACTAGGCCGATGGTTAGACCATTTGATTCGCTTTACATTAAAAATTCTAAAAAATTATAATATTTAGCTAACATTATTTAATAACTTTATACTCCAAATTTAAAAATATTATCATACCTAATTAAATAACTAATAAAAGAGATTTTACTACTATGAAATGTGATAAATAAGTTGAAAACATCGTCAAACAACATACGCGTCATGCATTAATTGCAAAAAGCAAACAATAAATTTATAATTGAATTAAATAACAAAACTTTTCCTATATAAGTTAACAAATGAAAAATATAACTATAGATAAGTTAAAAATATTTGATTTTAATTTAAAAATGTCATTGTTTTTAAAAAAAGAATATTTGTTTGGTTGATTTGATCCAATTGGTCTAACCATCCATATCACTAATTTTAGGTTTAAATCAACCTAGTTGAACCGAGTCAATATATTTTTATGCAAATTTGGTTAGATAAGAGGCTTAAATTGATTAAATGTCCGGTTCACAGTTGAGTGAATCAGACCGGTCCATCCGACCCCGTCTTATAACTTCTGCATCAAAATACTCACCCCTCACCTATTGCCCAATGCTACCGTATCACTTTATATATTCATTCTAATTAATTGGACTTTAATTAAGTTATATTTATACATAAAACTATTGTTATCATCATTAAAATATTAAATAAGTAAAACTGACTTGCCAGCTGAAGATGGAAATCTGTTTCTCAAAAGGAACCATCGGAATGACGAAAGTACCCTGTGACAGACCCAATACTAACAATTTTATCCTAAAACGTACTAATTTATTTGTCAGTATATGATCAAATGATATGGTTGTTAGTAGTCCCAGTTTCAACGGCAAAATTGATGAGATTAAATCAAGCCAAACAAAAAATGTGGTTTCCTAACGGAACCAGCCACCTTAGATTTGGTTCATGGGTCGATAAGATTAGAAACGGTAAGAATTGAACCGACCCACATATTTAAAAACCTAATTTCATTAATGGGGAGTTCAAGTTTTCTCTGTTTTCAAGAACTGAGACACTGTATTCAGCCTTGTCAACTCTTATTGTTTTATCTTGCCTGTTCTTAAATTGGCTACTATCATTGATCCGGAATTGAGATCACTTTTTCCAAGTATATTTCATTCCTTGTCTCGGCCAATTAAAAATTAACATATAAATAAAAAGAATAATTATTAAAAACAAAACATAACATATTTATATTATTTAATAAAATGACTAAAATCTGATAGACTAATAAAGATACGGAACAGGAGATATGAATTGACTCAAATTGATTTCACTTTTTTCTTATTTGTAGGCATATTAGTCACTATGCTTACAATGAAGTTGTCTTAACATTTTGTTCAGAAATTTTGTACTATTCTTTGTTTTGATAGAAGTATACTTTTTTAAATAATATACTTCATTTGTTCACCTTTCAATGGTGAAATACTTTACATAACCTACTTATTAGATACGTGGAATTGAATAAATTAGCAAGTACAGTAATAGTCACTTGCTATGACCAAGCATCATCCTGAATTGTAGTCATTTACTGTACTTGCTGACTACCCAGAATTGTAGTCATTGTACTCTACATCCTGATTTGACTATGTTCAATTCTGCATATGTGAATATGAGTTAGGATCCAGACAAGTGTTTCTGAAAAAAAAAAAAAAAATACAACTTCCAATAATACTTTTATTTTTTTGAATATAATAAAATTACATTTTTGACACTAAAAAAATGTGTAAAAATATGTAATTATTTCTCCATTAATAGAGATAATCCTTGTTCATATGATAATGTGTTTCCTTATTTGGCTTTTGAGTGTTTCATCTGGAATTTTGATTTAAACAAAAAAGATGAATCTTGAACCTGTTTGATTTGTTTTTTTTGTAGTAACAGAAATATGAAGCCACATACCGATTGGAATATCATATATATGATGGATGATTTAATATGTATACACTAACAACTGACAGTGTAAGTGTTTTTTACACTGTCAGTAAATCATTCGTGGTTGATTTGTGGTGTATGATATGCTAACAGTGTAAAAACTTCACACTATCAATACACAGATTTTAAACTCATATATGATACATATTTGGAACACCATATGCATTTTCTTAGAAAATGTTTTGAGGTACATAAAAATTCATATAATATAATAAATAAACATATAATTATTGTTATGAATTTTAAATTAATGAACCTATTTTCCAAAGGTGACAAAATACATATCAATGTATAAGAGAGTATATTGTATATTATGTTTATCTTTTCTACTACTTAATTGATTTAGAGTTTTTGTGTGTCTACAAGATATGGGACAAAATATTTAAGAAGATTAAAGAGTATCCAGAAAATATGAGATTTATAAATTATTTATTTTTAAAAAATAAATTCTGATAAGCTACACAAACACATAGGTTATTGAAGTATGGGTTACCAAAGTATACCGTTTGATTTGGTTTCTACGATGAAAAACATAAACCGGATCAGATCTTAGACACCAAACATCCTCAGATCAAATAAAAGCCACCCCACCTAATATCATCGAAATTACATTTCCAAGCTTCTAAGTGCCGATGGCTAAACTTGGATAATACTAACCAACAAAACTACAGACATCCTCGGTTCTATTCCACATTCCTATATTTTTCTAGTTTCATCTTAATTTTCTCGAAATACATGCATAATTACGATTATACCCTTCATCTTGCCGGAAACTTCCACAGTTTTCAACTCCGGGAATTTTTCAAATTACAAACTAAAATCACTGGAAAAAAGAAAAAAAAAACGCAAACTCTAATCCTTTCCAAAACATGTTTTTCGCGTACATTGATTATTTCCATTTAGATTTTCTGTTCGAATAAAAATGAGATATACATGCTTTTCCTTTCTCGGTCACAGACTCGCAGTAAAGAAAAAAAATACTAGCTTAAAATTTCTGTCCTTTCATCGAAGAAAGTATAGCACATATATATATATATACACACACAGAATTTTCAGGAAACTCGTGAATTTTTTGACCTCTTCTAACTAAAACGGTAAAACAAATTTCAATTTCGCTAACAAAATTCTTCCGAAGAAGAACCGATGAGATCGTGAAGCTCACGCGAGTCAAGGCCGAGTCGAAGCGCTTCAAGGACTCGTTCGAAGACGATGACGTGGCAAGGAATTCGGAGAACTCCTTTCTGTTCGTAACCGTATTCCTGAGCCGACTGGTTAAGAAGCTTCTGGAAAACCGGATGGTTCAGCAGTTCCGCGCTCACCACGAACCGTTCCATCTCTTCTCCCACGTACACCGGGATGTGTCCCTCGGGGACATCGCTGTTACGGCGGCGGCGGCGCGTGGTGTATAGGTCGGACCGGAGGAGAGTGTAGCGGGAGGAATCGGTGGCTCGGGAGAGCTTGCGGATGAAATGCTTCATGAATTTGTGAGCCAGATTGGGGAAACAGTGGAGAGAGAAAGAGAAAGGTTTTGGAAAGAAGAGAGAAGAGTGAATGAGAAAAGTGTGGTGGGTGGTGTGGAGTGAGAAGAGGGAGGAAGTAATAAATATATAGAGAGAGGGAGAGTTAGCGTGGATGTGTAAATTGTGTGATAAAGGATATAAGGAAGAGGTTATGAATGATAATGATGAGGGAAGTTTTAGAGGTACAGGTAAGCGTACTTGCTAGGTACAATATTAGGGGGAATGTATAATAGTTTTATCTTTCATTTTCTTTTTCAATTATGATTTATTTATAAAATGTTAAAAAACTTATTTTGGAGTAAGTGAATTTCCTTTTCTTATTCTTTATAAAAATATAATCTAAATATTTGATACATGATATATTAAATATATATAAATTTTTATGTATAAAAATTACACTCATAAAATTAATGAATGTGGCTGTGAGTTTATTATTTTAATTTATTGTTTGATTTAATCAAAACACATGGTCAAGTATTCTAATTTATTAATCACTTTTATTACTTAAGGATACAATTGTAATCATATTATATTTAAAATATAAAAATGTTACATCATATCATTTTTCATTTGATTTTTTATGTACTTTGATAACCTTGACCCATTCTGAGTGCTTAGAAACTAGATAAGTTAATTAGAAAAGATTAATTTAGAATAAAGTAATTTATTTTTTAATTTATATTTTATTCATTTATGGTTCTAAATTTAAACATAGTATTATCGTTAATAATAAATTTAATATTTAAATGTATCATTATAATTAAAATAAATTTTATATATCTATCATTACCATTAAAAAGTCATTATATATGTGTTTATTCACTTTACTTTTCCATAGAAGCATCTCTTGCAAGTAACATAAAATAACATGTTGGATGCTACTATATTGAGTGTAAATATTTATATAGAATTATTCATCATTCATTTGTATCAATTTTATTAACAAATCAATAATAATTTAATATGAATGATAAATAATAGACTAACAATGTATAAAAAATTTATACTATCCATATATATACATCTTTTTCTCATATTTATTTGATGATACACTTGAAAGAGAACAGAATCCTCCCATCATCGTTATGGTATGACTAGGTAGATCTAAAGCTTACTTCAAGTTGTTTGGGTAGTTCATAGAACCCATGTTATAAAGAAGTAAATGGGGGTGCAATTTTTTTGGAGAATAAGATGACTAAATTAATTGACTTACAACAAATTAGTTTTTTTTGTATAATAAGTTTGACTAAGGTCTTTTAAAAAACTATTTAATTTAATAGCTCAAACTTAATATCAAATACAATATATATTAAATATAATGATCAACTTATTTAATTATATTATATATTAATATTTATATTTATATTATTTTAATATATGTAAAATGTGAATATAAAAATAAAATTTAATAGTTGTTTCATATAGTCATATTTAAAAGCTCACACATTTGACTATTTAAGGACATAAATGTTAATCTATTTAATAATCGTATATCAAAATATTCTTCTAAACATGTTTACATAAGACATTTAAATAGTCTTAATCCATAATTTCTAAAATAGGTGAATAGATAAGATCTAAACCACTATATGCTAAATAGGTCAGATATGTTTAGGGTAAAGTCTACTCAAGCATACCATATCTATTATCGAAGGCTATGTCCTTCCTATGTTTCGCCTCCTCCTTTGTGAATTTCTTTCATTTCATGTGTTACTTGTTGTGGTTGATTGGTTGTAAAAAAATATTTCAATCAAAAAGTTTAATAAGTATTTTTATCAATCACAACAAGTAGCATATGAAATGACATACTTTTACGGTATAGAAAACCCAATCTAATATGAATGACATAACTCTTGAATGTATTGCATGCACCCTTAAATATATACACCCTCCATATCTATTTAGAGAGAAAAGTTTTGTACATATGAGTTTTATATATTGTTTTTGCATCATCGATCATTCATACTTAGTTATTGTTGATTCTTCATAAAAAGTAATACGAATGAATAGTGAATGATTTATTGATTGTATATAAATTTTTATACTGACAATACATAGATATTACATTCTTCTATTTAACTACTATCATCTTTAAGAATGTAATTTTTACATATACCAGTAAGTTACCCATGCATTCGTGCAAGACGATATTTTTTTATCGCATGGTTAAAAACACACATGTTATCCATGTATTCACATGGTTAAGAGCACACACATGCTCCTGCATTCATATGGTTAATAATATGCATGTTACTCGTGTATTCACATGCTAATAACATACATGTTACCCGCATATTTGTATGATTAAACATGTTCCAATACATAAATAAAATAAGCAAAATGAATGACAATGACATTGTGAAACTTCTTATTAAAAATGTTATAAAGAGAAGACCAACAAAACAAAATTGTCATAAACTCCTTTATGATATATTCCAAAAGCCATATACTTGTAATGACAACACCGTTAAGAACCATATAACAAAACATGAACTTCATATCCAGTTTTTCTAGCCCAAATTTCATATAATTGATAGAATTATTATGCAACTTAACAACTTCATCAAAACTCAACACGACTATCAGAAAGAGAGAGCAGGGCAAAATTGTGATGCTAAAATATATGAAAACTCAAACAACTTTCAAGATAAGTGATTTTTTTAAGATTATGGTGTAAATAAGTGATTTTAGGTATAAATGTTTAGCAAAATTATACTTAATCTTTAAAACTTGTTTTATATGATATATGATTTTAAATTAATCTCAACCCATATGTTTGCTATGCATTTGTAATGAACTATTATTAATATTGGTGGAAAATTGTTGCCAAAATGATTGATTATGAATTGTCCAACATATTGATAAACATGATATATATATTATCAATTGTCGAAGATTTTATGACTATAGTAAAATAATGAATCAAACTTCCAATTTAATAAGTAGGCATAATTGGGAATTACATAAGGATTACAACTTACTAAAGTTCAAGAATAATTTATAACATGTTAAAGTTCAGTAGTAAAAATCCAAAAAAAATTGTTATTGAGTCAAGTCAAAATTCTGTCTTCATATTAATATTTATGAAATCAAACTAACAACCATAATAGTTCATGTAATAGTAGCACAATAAACAAAATATACAAAATAATTGGAGAATTGAAAGTAAAAAACACAAAAGGATCACTGATTTTATTGAACACTTAGGAACTCCATGATTATTATTTGTTCATTCTTGTATCTATTATGCTCTTATAGCAAAAGAATATAAAAGAAGCTTTGTCAATTAGAAATGAACTTGTCACACAACAAGAACGAGAAATAATTAACTCTAGCAATTGATGATAAAAATGAATATTATGTGCTTAACCCAATTCTTTGAAGAAAAAATAGGCATTAAAGTCAATTTTAATATGAATTACAACATCAGTGATGGCAATAATATGGGTAACATACACAATTGATTTGCAACATTATGTTGTTTCAATGCTTCGAAAGTCTCTCCCTATTGAGCTTTTAAAAAATAACCAATATGAAATGAACTAATTGCACAATAACAATCAATATAATATTAGAAGAACAATAGCAAACATAATGAAAGAATGAAGTCAATGCGAACAAATATAGAAACAATGAAATTAATGGGAACAAATCTACAAAATAAACAAATCAATGAAAAATAAACAAGAAAATTAGTAGAAAAATAAGAAAATATCTTTAAATAAGAGTAGATTTAGAAAATAAATAAACAAAGAAGTCGAAATACAAAGTAAGGACTCAAACAAAACTAATAACAACATATAAACACAATAAATCAAAATAGAAAAACATGTTTCATCAGTGACAATTCTAAGACCCAGGAGTAGAGTATGCAACATATATTAAAATAAAAATAATATATATTATCATATATAAAAAATGAAAATAAGACTACCAAAGTCGCGATATTTAAATATTTTTAATCAAATAAATTATACATTTCATAATTGATCTCCACATAATTTCATATTTTGAATTTGTTGAATGATGAGCTTATTGTCAATGTTATTGAACATTTCTCGCTCAGTATAAGTCACTAGACAGTCATTCATCTATGCATCTCCCATTCAATTAAGCAACTTATTTTTCACAATCTTCATAACTAAAAATGCTCTTTCTACTATTGTCGTGACAACAAGTAAAATAATTGTTAATTTCAAAAGAAGATAAACTAATGGGTAAACAATGTGTCTTCCACTTTCAACCAACTTCTGTGAAATATTATTGATTCGTTTCAAAGAAGCAGATTCAATATTGCAATGCATATCAATGATAGAAGTCTCAAGTTGATTATGAAATATCACTAAATCAGTTGGACAAAAATCATGTGGATAGAACTTTGCAAATTCAATCAGTATTGTCTTATCAAAACTAGATAACAAATTGGCTGAACTTAAACAATATATCCAAAAAAAATAGTTGAGTATTTAACTTGTCATGAAGTTCCTTAAGTTGCATATTCATAGTATAAAATAATTCAACATAATAATGATGTTCTATTGTGATAGCATGCGTTCTGCCTCCACGTCATGATTTACCATGAGGAAAAAAGTCAACATCCATATCATGAATGTCAATGTCATGCATATTGCAAAATAAGATTATCTCTTGCAATAAAGATTCTCATCCATCATCCCT
>NC_032021.1:5212936-5236742 GCF_001865875.1 Lupinus angustifolius
TGTCTCTCATTTCTATGCCTTAAAAGAATTTTATGACTATTTTATGGCTCTCTCTAAAGACATTTTGTGTCACTTTTATGGCTTTGTTTCCAAGCATCCAATGCTTCATATCCAAGATACCAAGACTTTGCTTGCCTATAAAAGGACACATATAGAGAGCTTCAAAATCATCTTCACAACACACAACATCTCTTTCATTTACACATATATTGTGAGTGCATTCTTGGTGAGAATTCTTGTTCCATTTGAGAGAGTATTTGTGAGAAAAAATATTGTCATTTGTCCTCATCATTATAAGAGGATTTCTTGTACTCTTCTTTTTTACATAGTGGAATTTTGCTCTTGATCGCCCGTGGTTTTTTTCCTCTCACACTGAGAGGTTTTTCCACGTTAAATCTTGTGTGTTATTTTCTTTATCCTTTACTTGCTTCTCTTTTGTTCTCAATTGATTCAATCCTGTGCTTCCGCATTGTGCTCTATCCTTAACAATCTCTTATCATTGTTTTGCGATTTTAAGCAAGTTCATTTTTCCGGAATTAATCCATTCTCTTTAATAATTTCAACAACAATAGATATAACAAATACATCAATATAAAATTTATCAAAGTTGCATAATATGAACCCAACAAGTATCAATAGCTCACTTGAGACAAGTTTCTTGATTCAAACATTGCCCACTAAAAATTTCTCCATTTTCCAATGTCTTGTAGATAGTATATTAAATTTTTAAAGAATCCAGGGCCTCAATTTTATATAGCACCGTCTATGTGTTTTATGATTAAAATAAGAAACAAAGAAGACGAAATTAATAGTCACAGAGAAAATATAACAAAAAACAGAGTAAGGAACGAAGAAAGATTATCGTAGAAGATATGAAATAGAAGACCAGATGAAAAACTCTTATCACATATGGTCCAATTCATAATCATTATTTATTAATTATTAAAATATACATTATAAAAAATTGATTATATATTATGGGTAGGTAAATTATAGTATCATGAAACCTATTATGAGAGGAAAAAATTAAGAAAGAAGTGACATATGGCAAGTGATGATGTGGAAGAAATTTATTTTATTATGTAGTTAATAGATTTGAAAAATTATGTAGTAATTTAATGTTTTAGCTTTATATATATAATAATTATAATTATTTATTTCTATTTAGTTGGGGGAGCAAAATTATAAAAAAATATAACCATGTGAGTTTTGTATGTCAAAATTTGAACAAATAATTTTAAGAGTTAATTACACTAACACCCTCTGAGTTTTAGTGAAATTACACAAACCACCCCTCACTTTTCTACACTTACACAAACCTCTCATAGTTTTTATACTTTCATTATACTGACCACTTCTGCATGAGAAATAAGTGTAATCTTTTGAATAAAAAGTGTGATAAATGCAATTAAGTTAAACAAAACATGGTATATTGTGAGGAAAAATCCAAATAATATACAAATTAATGTATATTTATTATTTTTTGTTACAAAATGCATCAATAAGTCTAAAAAGATATTGTTTAAATCGCTCTTATACTATATCGTAACGAACCAAAAATAATAAAGAGGTATCGACTTATATATTATTTGGACTTGTCTCCATAATATATCATGTTTTGTTTAACTTAATTGCATTTATCACATTTTTTGTTCACAAAATTACACTTATTTCTCATGTAGGGGTGGTTAGTGTAACGAAAGTATAAAAATGAGGGGTGGTTTGTGTAATTTCACTAAAACTCAGGGGGTGTCAGTGTAATTTACTCTAATTTTAAACAATAGGTCTTAAACTAATTATGATAGCAAAAAATACAATTTCTTTTATGAGTGTGGAGTCCAATATATTTCTTAGACCAACTTATTAATGAATCTTAAACAATCTCATATTTTGTTCATTTATTTCAATTATTTATCAATCATGTGATAATATAAAATAATGATTATTACGACTAACAAAATAAATAAATTTATGTATAAAATGGTAATCATTGATAACACATTTAGTTTAAAAAATAATAAATAATACAATAATTATCACATGTTTGTTGTGTATATATAAAAATATTTGAACCCCTCATAAACTATAGGGGCATGTGTCGCACACATATGGCACACTCACCGTAATGGTTGTGGCCATAGCCGAGTCGGCGAAAGTTGTTTAAGAAGAGAATAAGTTGATAAATGTCTTTTTTTAGTAGGACGAGCTAAGGATTTTTAGTCCAAAAACTCATTCAAAGCAGTTTGAAAACCCATTTTTTAGACGAGCCACGAAGGACTGGTTTGGAGGCGGTTATTAAGGTCATGGAAATGTATCTAGGGCATATATTTGGAAGGTTTAGAAATATAGAATATACACTGATTTATTAGGAACATTCACAATATAGCGAGATTAACTATTTTAGTGGAAACTTAATTCTGATTCAATTAAAACTTTGTTCAGAAACATTTTTATTATCGTAAAGAAAACTCATTAAGTTTATGTACCTTAACAAGTTGTCATTCACATTTGTTGGAAAAACAATTATTATATATAAGAATCAAAATCAAGATATTGTTTCTAATAAAATAATACATATGGTAGGTTACATTTACAACTTGACAAGTAATAACTTCCCAAATAAATGTTGAGCGACGAAAAAGTTCACGTGGTGCTGATTCCATCATGCAATTATATTTTCTTTTGACATATTAAAGTAGAAAAATATCAAAGGAAATGGTTGTGATTTCCATGTTTATAACTACGCAAATTGTACATCACACATCTTGGGATTAAAAGTGATTTCGGAAGCAACTTTATTTTGGATATTCCACATACCATCCAATTAATTGCACATGTTCAAGGGTTTGTACACTTGAATTCACGTCTGCAAGAGGATTCTAGCTTTTTCTATGGCTTTGATTTGCTTTTTCTTTAATTTGTTTCCTTTACTAACTTTTTCAGTGATTACGTCTAAAGTCAGTCAAAAATTTCTTGCAGGGCTTTTATGATATAGTGAGAATTATACATTTTGGAAGCATGATTTCATAAATCAAAGTTGCAACGTGTTAAGGTATTAAAGCCGGGTAATCGAAACGACGTACGTTCATAAAATAAAGTTAGTCTAAAAAGACGGGATAAGATATCATGCCTCTACAGTTGTGGTTGTGCTTTATTTCCAACTCAAATGAACCATGTCGTTTCATTATATATATGTATATGTATATGATCAATTAGTGTGATATGATATAATTTAGTTAAAACTCAAACAACCCTCCAACTTTGGGTGTATTCCTGTCTCCTTGAACTTAAAAGCAACTATTAAATACATATGTATTATGTACTTGGTAGCAATGTAGCAACAATTACCTTGTCCAAAATTAATCTCCCATTCTCAACCACATGCTTAGCTGAGAGCATATTGAGAACTTACATACTCGTGGATCACAATAAAAACCGAAATTATTGGTATCTGTTTAAACTCAACTCAAATTTAACAGGGAAAACCTATTTTGATTGAGTCTGGTTCAGGTTTAATTTAAGTTTTATCATAGTATAATTTTTAGGTTCAGGTTTGGTATAAGTAATCATCAGACCCACCCTAAACTCAAATAATATATTTAAAATTATGTATATATACATGTGTGTCACGATGGAGTAGGATAACCCAATATTTTATGTTTATGTGAATTTAAGTTGCACAATAAAAGTATAACTCAATTATCAAAATAAATGCCAACAAAATGGTTTGACACTTGGCAGATGTTGGAAGAAAACATAGCATATTACTATTGTAGTGTAATAATAAATATATATAAAATGTTTTTGGATTTTTAGTTAAGTTAGGGTTACCCAAAATTTGATAGAATTGAGGATGATAATATTATTTTTAATTTCATTTAGTCGAGACTTTAAATTTTAAGTTTGGATAAATGCAAACTTGACTTCGTTATGCCTCGATCCCATTCCTAATCGTCTATGGTATCCAACTTTTTTAACTATTTATTATTATTTTTAACAATAGTTTAAATTAATGAATTATATTGAGAAGAAAATTAAAACGTGCACAGTTGAGATTTTGTCAAACATAAGTTAAAACATGTGCACATGTAGATGTTTAGGTGCCTATATATATAGCATATGTTATATACTATTCTTCCCATAAACTAAATTAGGATGAGCAAGACTCATTGTTAATCTAACTAGGTTGGATTACAATTAAGCCTAAATATGATCGGATTTAGGGTCGAGTTGAAGTTTAAAAATTAGTCTCATTAGATAACTAGAGTCGGAGACAAGTATAACTCGACTTGTACTCGTCCGATGGTTACTTATTCATCATGTTTCTATGTGTCTCTATTCAATGATGTGCAAAGTAATGACATATATTTAGTCAAAAAATTATTGACTCTTTAAATTTCATCATTATATAACATGATTAATAATATTGATTATATATATATATATATATATATATCATTTTATATGTCAATTTACACATCCATAATAATAAATAATATTGAGAATATTTTATCAAAAGGGATATGCATTATATTTATCGATTCTATGGTCAGGTTCAAGTTCATAACCCGACTCTGTCGATATTTAGGGTCGAGTTAACTTGAGATCTAGAACCAAGTCTAGATTCAACAAATTATCTAATAAACGTTTAGGGTCGAGTAAGGAACAAACCTTACCTAATCCGTGCTTGCTCACTCATATATCTAGATTTGGAAGGAAAAAACCATTTCCCCCAAATATTTTAAAAAATACTCTACTGCGAATGAACCACCAAGAAATATATAAAGCTACATGCTACAAGCCTACAACCGTATAACCACCACTATGCTACTTTTCTAATTAAGAAAATAACAAAACAATTTTACTCTAAGCAAAGAATAGTATTGATGAAAGTATTAGGATGTATATCCATGTACAATTGATGTACTAAACACAATTAAGAAATTGTTCTACTGTATGTTAGAATATAATATTACAAATTCATACATTATTGTACAAAAATAAAAGAATGATATCTTACGAAAACCAAGAACATAATATAATTTAAATTAAGTATATAACTTGTATATAGCTTAACTGAATGATTAGTCATCAATACGTATGATTAGAAAATATAATAATAACATATGTTCAGAAATATTAATGTAATGATTAGTTCGTATCTTCTCCTATTTATTTATGATTGTACAGCTTATGTTGTGGCGGTGTGCAAGCTGTTCAATGTTCTGACACCGTTGTGCGGTTATAACAGTTGTGTGAGAGTTTATACGCGGCACCGCGATGAGTCGACGTGTTGTGCAACAATCATTGTTCTGAAATTCTGAACAAATATTTATATCATTGCTATCCCAATATTACTTATGTGGATACAAAATAATTGGGAATCGTAGATAGTAGTCAATACTACACACTCTATAGTTGAAGAACTATAACTCAGTTCACACTTTCATAGTTATTAGCCTCACACCTTCCATGGGCCATGGACATTGGAATGTAGCAAAGCCATTTCCCAGTTTTCATAGTTATTGCTTATTAGCCTCGCTGGCAATAGAAAAACAATTTTATCAGGAATGAAACTTATATATGTGATGTGTTATTGTAGGTATATCAAGCATGTGATTATTTGTCATTTAAAAATTTGAGGAAATTATGTTAAATATTTTGCTATATTATATTTAACATCTTTATTGTTTTAATAGCAATACTAGAATGTGAGGTGTAAAGTGGAGCTTTATGATTTATAATTTTTTTATTTAGAAATAATTCTTAATGTGAATCATTAAAATATTTTTTTGGTATGCATGTCACTATTTCTATGGAGTATTAGAGCGAATATGATTTTTTTATGAGAAAACAAATATAATTACAACTACCCTTTCTAGGGAAGTGAATGTAGCTTTTTAAAATAATATGAATGTAAATATAATTAAGTCACATGTCAATATAATTTCTGAAAAAATATATATTAATAAAGTCTAATATAATTATCTTCAAATTTTAATAGACTGTGTCCCTATGTAAAGCTCACTTTCTCCTATTTATAATAAAGAAGAAACTTCTTACCTATTTTTTTCATGACCAAAGTAGGGCAATTTTATTTTACCAATTGATCTAACATGAATTATTTATGTTTTGTTATATTTAATAAATTTCAAAACCGGTTTCTCTTGTATTTCTTTTCCCCCGCCCCACCTAATCTCATCGGTGGAGTTCAACATTATTTTGTATGGATAACAACAGAGAATCTTCTCAATGAACAACTCCTTTCCCTTTTTTTATTTTTTGTACTCATTTTCAAATCAACTCTTAAATCTCCCGTTGAGGGAAGATGATGCTAGGATTCCAACATAGTTTATGATCATGTGCCAATTAATGCATGTGAACGCGTTGAAAAAAAAAAGAATTGTATAGATTATATTAATAATCTATGTTAGTGCCTTTTAGATTTTTGGTGGTTGCAATTGATGTTTGAAATTGACAAAAAGCTTGACGTGATAATTTGCAAGGGTTGAGTATTCTTTAACGTTTTGAAACATCTCATTTTAATCAATCATGTGCTTCAATGAACAAACTTTTTTTCTTCACTTTTTTAAGTTTCATTTAACTTTGATGGGTTTTATTAATAAATGTTTTCTTATCTGCCAAAATAAAAATCAGAAAATGGTGTTTAGCATTAATTATATTTTGGAAACACATGCTGAATTTAACACCAATTTTCATATCTTTAGACATTTCTAATTGTTTAACAAAAGTAGGTGATAATATTATTGTCTTATACTGTGACACTAACTTTTATACTTTCACGGAAATCTGGAATTAACCCATCTCACTTTAAAATTATCAGCATTATACTTAAAAGTTAACCAAAAACAATAATAAAAACATACATTTAAAAAGTAAAAGACAGTGACCCAAAAGGTCGAAAGTGATTGATGAATGGTGACAATAAAGTAAACTAAGGTGCGTGATGATTTTATTTGTATAGCCCGCATCGAACTAACTGAAATTTGGGTATGGTCCATTATCGGAGAGATAAGTGATATTTTTAAATTAATTTTAATGACAAAAATGTAATTACAAATATAAATTAAAGGATATATATGTTATTGCATTTTGTTTTTTTGACTCTTCTTTTATAGTATTTACTTCGCCATTACTCGACAGGAGTCTTGAAATTTGGGTTGATTTAAATTTAGGGATGACAATAAAAACTGAACATATGAATATCCACCCAAACTCAACCCGAATTTAATGGGTTAAACTTGTAGTTATTGGGTTTAAGTTTTACCTGATTTTAATTTATGGGTTCGAGTTTGATAGCTGTAGTATCATACTCCGAACCCTGTCACATTTAATAAATTTATATTGTTTTAAATTCTAATCCTAATTTTATGCCAAAGTTAGAAACAGAGAAGTTGAGACTTCTGTTTTGTGCCAAAATAAGATAGTTTGAAGATTTTGTTTAGCCAACTATTGCTTTATTTAATGGCTTGGGTTTTGTTTTATAAATTGTATAAATTGTTTGCCTTTACCCAGCTAGTTTGAATTATTTCGGGTTTCCCATAAAGTTTTGGGTAAACCAAAATCCAACGGGTTCAGAGACGGTAGTGTTAATTTTAACTTCGTAGAGTTCGGGTTCAGATTTTGGGTTCAGAGTTGGGTAAGCATAAACCCGATCCCGACCCATCCCGTTGCCATTCCTATTTAGATTGGGTCTTCCTGTAACTCTTAGTTTTTTTGGAGAAATACATTTCAAGAACTAAGGAAAAGTAAGAAAAAACATTTTTTTAAAGAAATAAAAAAACCAAGATAACAAATATTGACTCTCTTCTTATCATTTTCATTTTTATAGATAAATGATAATAAACATTACATAATGGAATCCTATACAATGGCACCACCATGCATGAATGAAAAAGGAGAACCCACATAGGCCACATAGAATACCACAAACTGTTCTGATTTCGATTTATTTAGTCGCCATGTATAATGTTTCTGCATGTTTTGCTCGTTTCATTGCCTTTCAATTAAAAAAGAGTGAGTTCCTTCATGTGTAGACTCTCTTTATCGTCCACTCAAAAGGAACTACTATATTATGGCCATGGTTACCACTTTGGTGTAGTGTCCTACAATAAAGTAATCACTTTCCAGTGGGATCCTACCCAAAAGATAAAAATCATTCAAAAAGGAGTAAAAGACATTTATTTATACATAAAAATAAAAGAAACCTAACTGTTAATCTTCTCCCTTGAATCGTAGAGTCCTCATATATTTTTGGAAACTTTGCTGCCTAAAGGCCCACATAATCAAGTAGCGGAAACAAGAATATGATTTGGTTCTGAAAATAACAATTTTTAATGTATCATTTTGTACCATGAGTTACAAGTATATCATTAATAATATGATGAGACTATTTTTCTTTCGATTTAATATGTATACACTGACAGTGTAAATGTTTTTTATACTGTCAGTCAATCATCCACCATTGATTTATTAACCACCATTAACTTTCAAACAAAAGTAATACAAATCAATGGTGTATGATATGCTGACAGTATAAAAAACTTTACACTGTCATTGTACAGATTTTAAACTCTTTTTCTTTTACCTTCAATCCGAATAGTGTTTAATCCCGAAAGTCAAACAATATCTATAACATAATGAGATTATCTTTCTAAGCATGAAGCAGCCACCTAAGGATAAGACAATTACCCACACGACGATCAGACGAGTTAGGGTTTGTATTAGAATTGAATTTTGTAAGGAAATGAAAGATTTTAGAGTCATTTCATAAGTATATTGCATGACTCTCAAATCTTCACTTTATCTTCATTCCCCTCCAAAATTCAACTCACAAATTAACTCTAATGAGAATTACTCCTTGATCCCAATAGGAATAGCCTATATAAAGATGAAAGAAACCAAAGGGGAGTTCAATTAGACCTTAATCATTTAGATGGTAATTAGATCAAATTATGAGGACAGTAAATATCTCAAGAATTTGGTAGGGTGAGTATGGGTCGGTTGGCTGGGTAAGGTTTGTCCCTTACCTGATCTTAAATTTGATAGGGTTATTTTTGAATTGGATCCGCCTCTAGACCTAAAGCTAACTTTATCCCAAATATCGACAATGTCAACATTCGAACTCGAACCCAAACCTAGACCTGATTAAATATAATGCATAGTTCGCATACATATATTTTTTGTGCTATAAGGGTATTCTCTCACCCTATGAGTAAAGAACTAATCTACTTCATGATGTATGATTGCACTTCTCAACAAGTGTCACTCCTAGTAATCAAACTCTTGACTTTTTGTAATGCATACATATTTTTCAGATAAAATATTCTCAATATTACTTATTGTTATGTATATGTGATTTGACATATGAAATTATATATGTATAAATGTTGTTAATAATGAATATATGATATAAAAATTAGAGAATCAATGATGTTTTCAACCAAACAATTTGACATATGGACGGTTGATCACGGGACAGGTCCGGCCTAATCACATTTGTCTCTTATCCGATTCTAAATATTAATCGATACTAATTTTTGAATCCAAACTTTGGAGTCATATATCTTATAAAACCCGACCATATTCATGTACAATCATGATTCGGCCAAACCAGATGAGTATGTTTGGCCTAGGTCTTGGGATGGGATCACATGTCCTCCTCTGCGTCTCACTTGATGTCTTCATCCAATCAGAAAATCTTATTTAATAAAAAGAAAAATTATAATAATTTAAATTAATATTTGTACATTACTTTATGAAATTTAATTGACATGATATATGTGTACAAAACTTTATTAAGAAAGAGGATCATTCTCCCCCCCGTCTTGCTTACCCCAAATTGGTTGAATTGTTTTCAAGGATTTATTGTAAACATAGTTATGTTTATGTCAAACAGCTTTTTTTCTAAATAAAATGTGATTTGAAAAGTGAATTTAGAAGTGTTTTATCAAAAGCATGTTCAGGGCCCAGTCTTGGTAGCGCGTGGGACAACGGCATGTGTGGAAAGAGGTGGGGCTCAAAGATAGGTTGGCGGAGATATCGAAGAAATTGTCGTTCCGTATATCCGTACGGTCGTACAAAAAGGACAACCCACCGACCCACTCCACTTGTTTCCTTTTTCATTAATTTAGTACTCAATCACTCACTCTTTCTGCAATTCCATAACTATCCCTTCCCCCACTTCTTTAACTTTTTACTCTTCAATATTTCACCATTACTGTTCCAACTACTTTTACTTTCATTCACTAACTTTTTACGTTTAAGTTATGTATTTTTGTATGTAGTTTTCAACTTTAAATATATATTTATATTTGACCTTTTAATCATAGTTTTTATTCATTATTCATCTTTTATCTCTTACTTTAATATATATTTTTAATTTAGTTTTCAATGTGAATTAAATATGATTATTTTAGTCAAATTATATTAACTTGTAATTCATTTAATAATTTTGTAACTTAAGTATATAATCTTAAATATCAAAATATATGAAACAAAAAAGTATTCAAAAAATCATTAAATAATATAAAATTTCATTTTGACCAAGATAATTTTTAATCCATATTTGAAACTAAATTAAAAAAAAGTAAAGAAATAACCGGTAAAAAATAGTAATACAATATATATATATATATATATATATATATATATATATATATATATATATATATATATATATATATATATATATATATATATATATATATATATTTGTTCCAGCCCGGTAATTCCCGGGCTATCAATTCCAAAAAGTCTGCTAACCCGATTACCCTTGACCAACTTAATAGATTGGAGCAAATATTCCAGCCAATCATACCCGGACTGCCAACCTTGAAAGAATATTCACTGGACCGACATCCTCGAGCTATCCCCGAATATCTCACGTAGTACTCTGCATGTCCCTATCGTTTGCCTTAGATGGGTCCCCCGTGGTAGAGACATTAAATGCCTCTGAGGCAACATTAAGGCATGTGAAACGTTATTTAATGCACTTCATGCATGCTATTTAATGCACATGTGACATACCATTTAATGCGTCGATGACTCACCATTAGTGTCAGACCACAAACCACCTGTCACGCTGCCTGAACATTTTACATGCCCCGACAAATCGACAAGGACAGATCCATAGGCCAACTAAGGACGACCAGAGTTCGTCCCTTGTACCTATTAGGTGCTGGCCAATGACCAGACGCTATCTCAGCACTTCCTAAGCTCTATAAATAGAAGAGACCACACATGAAATATAATTAATTCTCATTCATCTCATTTATTGTTGCACTTATTGTTCTAACTTCCCTTTTATTTACTCTCATTGTCTCTCTATAATATTTCACTGACTTGATCGTCGAAGAACCTTTTCATGTACCTTCCCCGGTGGGTCCAGGCGATCATCCAAACAAGTCTTTTACTCTCCTACACTTTCTTAAACATCCATCTTCAGCTTCTGACCATTCGTCCTCAATTCCCGACCATCCACTCTCAACAGTTAAGAACAATGGTGTCGTTTGTGGCTTACCTACAACATGGTGACCACCCGTAATCAAGCTCAACCACCTAGCCATGCAGAACCACTCAACCCGAATCATGACACCCTTCCATTGAACCCCTAACACTAGTATAACCATCTAACCAAGTTAGTCAAAGTCATCCCCCAAACACCATCCTAGAAGCACCCACTACCCATCAACTCCTCCACATGATCCAAACCAAAATTATCCAACAACAGGCCCAACTACTAGTCGAGATGCGCCAACACAGACGTGAACCCTGTAATGGACCTTCACGGCTAGTTGTCGATGAGCACTCCGCTGAATCCACCAAAGCCTCTAGGCTAGTAGCCCCCCCCCAAACACGAAAACCACTCACGTAACTCACCCCCCCAACCACAACTCTTCACGAGTAAAACATCCTTTCACCTGAACCATTATGTCTTCACCAGTCCCAAAACATCTCACCTGACCAAGCAACATTGAGCAGTACGATGGAACAAGTGACCCACATGATCATCTAGATGCCTTTGAGGGCTTAATGTTTTTTCATGGGCCCACCAATCCCATCATGTATCGAGCATTTCCTCTTACTCTGAAACACGCTGCCATGCAGTGGTTTACTCGGCTCACACCAAACAACATCGACCAATGGGCCACTCTCGCTAATGGATTCAACATCCGCTTCACAGCAAGCAAAGAGAAGCCTCGCTCTTCCTATACTCTGTCTGGTATACGGTAGGAGTCTCATGAACCCCTCCGAGCTTACCTAGACAGATTCAACTCGGAAGCCATGAAGGTTCGCACCCTAAGCCCGAAGGAGGCAGTACATATTTTGTTGACATGCTTGTAGGATGGCCTCTTCAGGCAAGAATTGGCTAAATATTCAGACCTCACAATGGAAGAACTCTGATCTAAGGCTCATCAATTCATCAATCTAGACGAAATTCATCCTAACCGCCCACCTACCAAGCATAGAGAATACCAACATTCCCTCAAGGGAAGACAAATGCCTAAAAACACACGAACACCCTCGAGATGATCCACCCCGACAACCCAAAAAACCAAAATACTCCTCTTATAACCCCTTAATGCTAGCCAAACTAGAATTTTGCAAGAAGTTATGGCCGCTAACTTAGTCCAGCTCCCCAAACCCAATCCAAGCAGGACATTAGGGACCCAAGACCACTCCAAATATTATGACTTCCACACCTTCTTCGGCCATGTAACAGAAGAATGTACCCAGTTGAGGGACACTATCGAAGACCTGATCCAAGCCGAGCACCTCCAAAAATTTATAGCTCGGGCCCGCCAAGAACGATCGCCACCTCTACGTCGATCCATTCCCCCTTGAAGACGTTCCCCCCCCCCAAAATCAATAGGAACATCCTCCGAACAGAGACTGAAGAGACCAATATTGCTCCAGCAATATGCGAAAACAGAGCCCAGTGGACATCAACACCATATTTGGCGCATTCATACTGGTGATATATCCATGGCCGCCTAGAAAAGGTATGTCCAGGAGGTCATGCATTCAGCTTTCTGAAAACCCCGCTAGTCTCAGGGCCACCAAGCAGCACCCCAATCTCCTTCGACGACCGTGACTATGAAGGCGTCGTTCGCGGTCATGACGACCCCCTAGTCATCACCGCCAAAATGAATAATAAAAAGGTGGGACGTTTGTTTGTTGACTAAGTCAGTTCATCGGACATCATGTTTCAAGACGTGTTCACAAAAATGGAACTCAAAGACAGAGAACTGTTGTCGTATGATGGACATCTTGTCGGTTTCACTAGACAAGGAATCACCCTCGGTGCTACGTTGATATATGGCTGACTGTCGGAGAACAACCTCTGACCCGGACAATTCAAGCAAAGTTCTTGGTCATCGACTATGTCTCGGCCTCTAACGCCATACTCGATCAACTAATGCTCAACCATATCGAAGCAATAGTCTCCACCCCACACCTATGCATGAAGTTTCTCGCATTCGACCTCCGGGTATGTACGGTTAGGGGAGATCAACATAGTGCAAGAAGTTGCTATCAGATGAGTCTTCGGCCAAATAAAACTTCAACACGGGCACCACCACCCCCAAGAAAAAACAATGGGGCGTGCACTTGGTGGAGTTAGATGTTAGGGCAGATACAGAAGACTTATGACCTTAACTAGAAGGAGAAAAAACTCCCCTTCAACTCGGTCCCTTGAAAGCAAATTTGGTGTATATCGGTTGTACTCTTGACAAAGCTTAGAGGTCAAAATTGATCAAATGCATGGAGACCAACAAAGTTCTTTTTTCCTGGTCCACTGCGGATATGCCTAGAATAGACCCCTCAGTTGCCTGCCACCGCCTCACGACAAATCCATGAGCAAGGTCGGTTTCCCAGAAGAAAAGAAAGATGGGCGTCGAAAGAACAGCGGGGGTTATTTAAAAGATCTCAGAATTACTAGAGGTCGGCTTCATTCGAGAAATAACATCTACCACTTGGTTATCAAACGTCGTGTTGGTTAAAAAATCATCTGGGAAGTGGCGGATGTGTGTGGACTATACAAACTTGAACAAAGTATGACCCAAAGACCCATACCCCATCCCAAACAATGATCATCTTGTTGACAATTCTTCCGAGTATAAATTTCTGTCATTTATGGATGCTTATTCAGGGTATAACCAGATTCCCATGTACCCCCCATATCAAGACAATATCGCCTTCATTACACCCAAGGCGGCTTACTGTTATACGGTCATGCCATTCGGTTTGAAAAATGCGAGGGCTACATACCAGAGAATGATGAACACCATTTTCGAAGATCAGATTGGATAGAACATGGAAGTCTACATGGACGATATGATCACCAAGAGTCTATCAAAGGAAGATCATGTGAAAATCCTAAATGTCGTATTCGGCCGACTGTGCAAGTTTAATATGCGCCTCAACTCAGAAAAATGTACATTCGGAGTCGAAACCGACAAGTTTTTAGGATTTATGTTAACAAGCCAGGGTATTAAAGCCAACCTAGCAAAATTCCAAACAATCATAAACATGTGCAGCCCAAGATCAGTTAAGGAAGTCCAACAACTTAATGGGCGGTTGGCGGCCATGGCCAGATTCCTTCCAGCATCCGCCAAGCATTCCCTCCCACTGTTCCAGCTCCTCAAAAAGAGCAATACTTTTACTTGGTCGGAGGATTGTGAATCAGCTTTCCAAATTTTCAAACAATACCTAGCTACTCCCCCCGTGCTTTCGAAGCCGACACTCGCTGAAACATTATATGTCTACTTGGCAGTAACAGACGGGGCTGTAGCCAACACTCTAATAAGGGAGAGTGAAGATGGTCAACACCTAGTATACTTTACCAGCAAGGCATTACAAGGCCCAAAGCTTAGGTATCATAAGTCAGAAAAGGTCGTCTACTCCCTCTTAGTGGCAACAAGACGGTTGCGACAATATTTTCAATCCCATTCAGTGGTGGTCAGAACCAATCAACCTATCCGCCAGATTTTGCACAAGCATGAGGTGGTTGGGCGGATGATCTCCTGGTCCATTGAACTATCCCAATTTGATATACGGTATGAATCCATAACGAACAGGTGGTTCTGAACAAATATGGACCATATATATTGACGGTTCATCCAACCCTCGGGGCATCGGAGTAGGGGTTTTGTTAGATAACGGTCAGGGAATGACCATCGAGCACTCACTAACATTCACCTTTCCCATATCAAATAATCAAGCAGTGTATGATGCATGCATTGTCGGTCTACAGTTGGCCAGAGAAATCAGGGCGGAGAAAGTCTCCATTTGTAGTGATTCCCAACTTGCAGTCTCTCAGATTACGGGGGCCTATAAGAAAAATGACGTGTTACTCGGAAAATACCTACCTAAGGTTAATGAGTTGATGGGTAAGTTCGAAACGACCTCCATCCAACATGCCCCAAGAGAGCAGAATATGTGGGCTGACATTTTGTCCAAACTAGCAAGCACGAAAAGCCCGGGTAATAACATATCAGTGGTTCAAGGGATAATCTTCAACCCAGTGTCATGGCCATCGAGCAAACATAGATCCCAGACGACTGGACTGGCCCAATCATAAAATACTTATCCAACGGCGACTTTCCAACAGATCAGAGGGACAGACAAAGATTCCTCAGGTATAGTTCATGGTTCGCCATAGTATAAGGTTGTTTGTATCGCCGAGGCTTTTCTACTCATATGCTCAAATGTCTCGGCCCCGGTAGGGCCCAGTATGTTCTCCAAGAAATCCACGAAGGGAGTTGCAGTCATCACCTCAGCACTGCATCATTCACCAATAAGATACTTCGGGCCAGATATTATTGGTCGACCATGGACTAAGACGCCTCCGAATTCACTAAGAAGTATGCACCATATCAGTTGTCTTCTGACCTCCACAAGCCCCCCTTAAAGAACTAACAACGGAAATGTCCCCATGGCCATTTTGCAGATTAGGTACAGACATTTTGGGGCCATTTCCGCCAGCAACCGGACAATTCAAATTTCTTATAGTGGTGGTCTACTACTTCACTAAGTGGATTGAAGCGGAACCCCTGTCCAACATCACGGCAGCCAAAATATTGAAATTTACTTGAAGGAATATCATAGCAAGGTTTGGGATACCTGCTGCAATAGTCACTGACAACATAACTCAATTTTCTGACTGGAAGTTAAGAGATTTGTTATCAGACCTCCACGTCAAACAACACTTCACTTCAGTTGAACATCCTCAGACAAATGGTCAGGCAGAAGTGGCTAACAATGTCCTCCTCCGTTGGATAAAAAGAAGATTTCAAAAAGCCAAGGGCGCCTGACCGGAACAACTCCTCACTCCACCACCGAGGAATCCCCTTTCAACTTTACCCACGGGTCCGAGACTATGATCCTAGTGGAAATCGGCGAACCCACCTGGCGGACAATACACTTTGATGATGCCACCGATGCGACCATCTTAAGACACAACTTGGACTAGATCGTAGAGAAAAGAGACCGGTCCAGAATCAGAGAAACCACCGTCAAAAGAAGAGCCACCGAGAAATACAACATAACTGTAGTACCACGAGACTTTGAAACAACCAGTTTAGTACTCACGAGAGCTGACATCGGGAAAACAAAAGGAAAACTAGCACCCAATTGGGAAGGACCATACTGTGTAACTAGCAAGACCAACAAAGGGCCCTACAAGCTCGAAGACCTGAAAAGGAAAGAAATCCTCGATACTTGGAATGCGGCAAATCTACGACTATTTTTCGCTTAACAATGTAATTCTTATGCCAGACCTTTATACAGTTGAGAAAGTTAACGATGTATTATTCAAACGTCTTTTTCAGGTCCTCTTGGTTGCCAACAAATCACCACTCAGACGCGTGCGTTAGTCTCTCCCTCACGACAGTTCACTCGATAAACCCAAGCCATGACCAAGTCTTATTGATCGCCAACAAATCACCCCTCAGAGGCGTGGGCCAGTCCCCCTCTAACGACGGTTCACTCTATAAACCCAAGTCAAGACCAAGTTCTCTTGGTCGCCAACAAATCACCCCTCAGACTCATGGGCCAGTCCCCCTCTGACGATGGTTCAATCGATAAACCCAAACCAGGACCAAGTCATCTTGGTACCTAAGAAATCACCACTTAGACGCGTAGGCCAGTCCCCCTCTGACGGTGGTTCATCCGGTAAACCCACGTCAAGACCAAGTATTCCTGGTCGCCGACGACATAGCCTTACGAGGCATAGGTATTTCAAGACTTAATGACTATGCAACATTCTCATTCAAGTTCAAAAACGGTAATACTCGGGTAACTCTTACTTAATGAATATTCAACATTTTCATTCAAGTTCAAAAACGATAATACCCAGACAACTCTTACTTAACGAGTATTCAACATTCTCATTCAAGTTTAAAAGCGGTAATACTCGAATAACTCTTACTTAATGAGTATTCAACATTCTCATTCAGATTCAACAACATTTTAACTGAACAATTGTTATTTAATGGGTTTTCCATGTTAACATTCAAGTCCAATATCAGTTCACGGGTTAACCGCGCAACCTCACTGAGTAACTGATACTTATGATTATCCTAACCTTCTCACTTGAATTAAACGGTTAACCAAGCATGTAAAGGGGATCCGATCAACCCTCACTCCAACATTAGTTAAGTTGTAGGCCAAATGTTATTAGTTATCCAGGCGATTAGTTATCTGATTGGTTGGTTCACTTATTCCAGCCAACAAGACATAATAAACATAGTAAGATAAAATGATCAAGAATCGATCTTCATTTATAGTAGGGAATTACAAAATACAGAAAATACAGAAACAAGGAGCAAAAAACAACTAAACTTGATCCCCCCGACACCTCGGGGCGGAACTGGGAGGGCAACATGGCCTTCATCTTCGTCCACGACGAGCCCACCCTCGGGGGTAACCCGAGCATCTATCCTGGTCTAGGACCAGTCAGCACCAGGATAAACCAAGTTGACCTGGGCGAAGGCATTATCCCAACTAGCGTTAACCTCCTCATCAACATCATCCTTCAGCTTCAGATAGGCTACATGTAGGTCATCCAGCTCCTTACGCACCCAGGCATTCTCAGCCTCCAATGCCTTCAACTTATCCCAAAGTTGAAGCCTCTCGTCTTCATTCATTTGAAGCCGATCAGCCAGAGACTGCACCTCCCGTTTAGCAGCCCTCATGTCTATCTTGGCCAGCATCTCCGCCTCCCGGGCATCCTTCAGTTGGAGAGACACCATCGAGAGTTGCTCGGCGACTGAGAGGTTCTACGCCTCCAAGTTCTTCAGCACTTCAACATGCTTCTCTTTCAACTCGTGAAGCTCACCCGAATGCAGCTTCTGAAGGTTGGCCAGAGCATTTTCCCCTACCTGGGTGGCCAGCAACCCCTCACCCTCAAGTTATTTGGCGACTGAAACCACCATAACTCACGCCTCTAGGGTCCTCCTCAGCAGGTCCACCAGAGGTACCCCATCCATCATATCCTTCACCCCCAGGTTGATTAAACCCTCTTCAACTACCTTGAGAATGTTGTGGATAGTCTTAAGGCGGAGAGGGACAGACTTGCCCTTACTGGAAGACTTGCCCGATCTCTACTTTCCTGATTGTGTACCCTCCTCTGAGGCCGCTTCAGTAGGGCTGACAGGCTCCTCGGTTAGGTCAACCGATTGATCAAATATAGATTCAGGAGGCACTATCACAAGAGGAGTTGCATGGTCTATAGAGGTCCCCTCTGAACCACTTGCCTGGGCAGCTTCCCTCCGAGGTGTAGAAGGAGGACCCTCAATCCGGCCAGGAATACTCGACCTGGGATGCTTGTTGCTTTCCGCGTCCTTCCTCTAGGTAGTCGCCCATTTCAGAAGCTTGCTCTAGTCTGCTTGATCCCTTTCTGGTCGCTACTGAAAGAAATAAACGAAAAAGGTTAGATAAATGTCAACAAACAAAAACAAAAGAAAGATGATTGGACGCATATCGACTGCCTCCTCGAAGACTTGGTTGCCCTGGGCCAGTTTGTAACAGAGGATTGACTGACTCTCCTCAACCCAAGCCAACATCTCATATGCCGTCTTCCTCTCCTGATCATCCATCTGATTGTAGGAGAAACCAAAGGACTTGGCCAACTTCTGATGGATTCCCCAATTCCAAGAGAAGGGAAAACGAGGAACATTGCCATGGCCATATGCTCAGGTATGGCGGGTCCCCCGAGCCTCGACAACAAAAAAATCGCCCTTCCAGTTTTTCACAAAACCTTCGAATGGAAGGAATAAAGCCCATCCGTTTTGGGATTGAAGGGACGTCCACCCATGACGCCTGGCACGAGCCTCATCCTTGTTTGAACTATGCGTCACCCAGAACATCCAGAAGAATAACCAGAGCGTGCAAGGTCTTTCCATGACCTCACAAAAGAGCTTAAAAGCCCGAATAAAGCCACATGAGTTGGGGTGCAATTGAGAAGGGGCCACCTGAAGGTGTTGCGACACTTCAGTATACCACCCCTCAAATGGGACTTCCACCTGTACCCGTCAGCAGACCTGCTCGTACATGTAAAAGCTCCACCTATTCTTGGTCTCAAACAAAATGTCCCGACTTACTCGCTCCTGAGCAGTGGGGGCGTATATCATAGTCGGTCGTGTCAACACCTCTACCATCGGGCGAACATCTGGAGGGAAATAAGATGGAATTCCCCTAAACTATTGGTCGTCCCACAAATAGTGGTTTTCGCTACCCGCCATGTCCACCTCTACCGTCGGGGAAGCAACGCGGTGGGCTGGTTGATAGCGGCGGCGAGTTGCGTTAGTAAAAATGGGTGGAGTTCTGGATAAGATCTCCACCTCATCAGGGCTTGAATCTCCGCCTAACGACACCATAATTTCCTAGAATGTTATTAAAAAGAAAACGAGAAAGAGGAGTTACCGAGTTAATAGAACTAGGAGACTCTGGAAGAAAATTGAAGATCAGATTCAAACAGGGCGTATGCTCGGCATGAGACAATTTTTCAGAAAGCAAAGTGAAGAAGAATGAAGGAAGGAACCCATATTTATAGGAAGAGATCGTCCCAGGCCTCCCTAGAGGCCCAACCGAAAATGTGCATCCACCCGTTCAAAATCCCTCGAGGACAATCCAACGGTGACACAAAAACCCAGGCAACAGAACTGAAATGAACTGACGCGTCGCTCCGACGTTACAGTCTCAAAGTGAAACACCAAGCATTCCCCCACGTGTCCGATAAAAACTCTTAGCCATCATGACCTACCCCTATACCTACCTTCAAACCTTACCCTTATTCCGTTACGCCAAATCAGAATGATCCAAGTCTACTAGCCTGGTCGCCTCTGACCCCAAAGAGTATGCTAACCCGGTCACCTCTGACTAGCTTAATAGATTAGAGGCAATTGTTTCAGCCTGGTCATACCCGGGTTGTCAACTCCAAAGAGTCTGCTAACCTGATCACCCTTGGTCGGCTTAATAGACTAGGGTAACTGTTCCAGCCCGGTCATACCTGGAATGCCAACCTTGAAATGACGAGGCTGTCAACCTTGAAAGAATATTCACTGGCCCAACATCCTCGAGCTATCCCTGAATATCTCGCGTAGTACTCTGCATGTCCCTATCGTTCGCCTTAGATGGGTCCCTCGTGGCAGAGGCATTAAATGCCCTTGAGGCGACATTAAGGCCTTTGATACGTTATTTAATGCACTTCAGACATGCTATTTAATGCACCTTTGACATACCATTTAATGCACCCGAGGACTCACCATCAATGTCAGACCATAGACCACTTGTTATGCCGCCTGAACATTCTACTTGCCCTCGACAAATCGACAAGGACAAATCCGCAAGCCAACTGAGGATGACCAGAGTACGTCCCTTGTACCCGTTAGGTGCTGGCCAATGACCAGATGTCATCTCAACACTTCCTAAGCTCTATAAATAGAAGAGACCACATAAGAAGTATAATTAATTCTCATTCCTCTCATTTATTGCTACACTTATTGCTCTAACTTCCCTCTTATTTACTCCCCTTTTCTCTCTATAATATTCCAATGACTTGATCGTCGGAGAACCTTTTCAGGTACTCTCCCCGGCGGGTCCAGACGATCATTCAAACAAGTCTCCTGCTCTCCTACACTTTCCCGAACATCCATCCTCAGCTTCCAACTATCCGTTCTCAATTCCCGACCATCTACTCTCAATAGTTAAGAACAATATTTAATTTTTAATATATCAAAAGAATTGGAATAACCTAAAATGTTAAAATATTAAAATATATGTTATGAAGTATTTTGACTAATTTCTACATCATCTATTTATCTGTCAAATAAATAATGGAACTTTCATTGTATTCGTAATATTTTTAAATTATTGATATTATCTTTTAAAAGATACTTAGGCATAGCCTCAAGAGTTTAAGGTAGTTAATACTTGGACAACAAGTCTATAGAGATATGATTAACGAAATTCATTCAACAATGAGATTGTAGAGGTGTAGTTAGCAAAGGTAATTTAGCAACGAAGTTGCAAAGATTTGGTTAACAAGTAGTTTTAAACAACAAGTTTTTAGAGTCTTGATTAATAGAAACATTTAGTTAGTGTCTCAAGAGGTCTTATGTACTCGTATACCTATAGATGCTTTATATACTAGTGAGTGGCAACCTGAAGAGGTTGGGTTAATATGTACTTGAAGTATAATTGGATTTGTGCACTTGTAAACCTGATCAATTACAGTGAAATATTTTTTTGGTTTCCCACATGTATCCTCGCACTGGAGACAATCCTGTCCGAGTTGGGAACATCCACAGGTATGTGGGGCTAACTCTCCCAACGAGTATTTTTTCCATCCACAAGACTCGAACCCGGATTCTTGCTTAAGGGGAATCAAGCATGTTCCACTTGAACCAACGTCCCTTGGTAATTATAATGAAATATTGATACTGTTATTCTGTTAATAGCTATATGTAGCTCAAGTTGAGTGAATTGGGGTAATTCTATGTCTATACCTTCAACATTTAATCTTTTTTGTTGTATGTTTGTCCAATCAAAGGGGCCATCTAACCAAGTGTTTATCTAATTATCTTAACACAAGTTTAATTGTCAATCTCCTCTGTGTATATTATTTGCCTATGCACTTATGCACTCACTTGTTTGAACTAATACTCATATAAATCAAAATATTCTAAATGAGTATTTAAAGTTGATAAGCAAAATTCAATCATTTTCGTATTCATTTTTTTCATCTCAATATTGTTAACAAGTACCATAATGACATATATTAAATAATACAAAAAGAGTAACTTAGCGTTGAAAAATCAACTTCCATGTTTCTCTATAATCACCAAATTTGCAAAAATGATAACTTTTGGAGTAGTATTTTTTTATGCTTGGTTAATTTTATTTAAGAAAATTAAAACACAAGAGCCAACACTTTTTTCCTCCTCTCTCATTCATTATTTAATCCATTCACTCAATTATACTAATTCAATGAATGAAATACATGCTATTTTCTTGTTCATCAATTTCTAATATTTACCAAATAATATAAAAATTGCTCTCTTATCATCTTATTGTTTCTCTCTATATTCTTTCTTTATTCTTCTCTCTCAAAGAAATAAAGTACAAGTGATACTCACAACAACACCTCACAAAAATAAAACAAGCAAAGTAGGTTCCCTCTTTTTAATAAGCAAATTGTATTAAAGAGTATAAGAAGTGCTAACCTAAAAGATTAAATTGTGATTTTTTTGAAACACAATTTTATACAATATCTAGGTTTACAAATTTTGATCTTTTTAAGTAACCACGATTCATAACCCTCTCCTTTGGTTTTCTCCCTCAACGGTCAAAGATGCCACCTTATAATATTGACGGGTAAACATGTCAAAAAAAATTTCCATGGAAAATTTGTAAACCTTGACCCTGCATATCTAAAATAAAAGCAGTAGAGTAGGATGACCTTCCATCTCACACTGCACGGTTTCGGTTTTTTATATTACCAAAAATATTATCACTTTAAGAATAAAGAACTAATTTCTTTTGAAGTATGTGATTGTATCTTCAAACAGGTATCATTTGTATGAGTTGAATATTTTACTTTTTGATTTTTCTAAAAATTTAGTAATGTCTTATACTACTATATCAATATATGTATGGTTGGTTTGTTATGTAGTTTATGCTCACATTAAACACACACTTGAGACAATAAATATAATATCTTATCTGAAAAAGTGGTCCAGTTACAATTTTTTGACTGGGCCAGGCCTATACGTATGAGCCCACACGTATATGACACATAATACATGTTCCTTGGTCCCCTACACGAAGTTATCATTGCCCCATGGCAACTTCTATTTGCCACCACAACGGCAATCATTGACTCAACCTAAACCGACCTAGAAGGTCACTCATCAAGAGAATAATCCTCACTCTTAGTAAGATCCTTGGTTTACTAATTCCTTCCTTTAAAGACACAAAAGGGTAGGTGTCATAATCTTCATTTCCACTTAGATGTGCACTTATAAGCAGTGTTGTTAAAACTGTACCGGTTATTAAACCGGTCAGAGTACTGGTATAGTGGTACAGTGGTTCAGTAATTAAACCGCATGTCGGTTAAACCGGACATAACTACTTATATTTATATATATATAAACCTATAACAAAAAAATTCCAAATAGGTAGATACTCAAATTTATAATCCATATTTATAATCTACTCAAAATTCACATAAATAAACAACTTTAAGTCTTTAACAAATTCAAAGTTTAAATTAAAAAACATA
>NC_032021.1:5236842-5240066 GCF_001865875.1 Lupinus angustifolius
GTTTTTTTAAAAAAAAATATATATGTGTATAAACCAACCGGTTTAGTAAAATACCGGCCGGTTCACCGGTTTTAACCAGTTTTGACCGGTTTTGATACTTGGCTGGTTCGACACCTGTACCGTACCGGTTAGGGGCCGATTCACCGGTTTTCCGGTTGAACCGGCCGGTACGGTACGGTTTTTATAACTATGCTTATAAGTAACATCAACCTCAGAAAATGATATATATACATCTGTGTATTGATTTTTATATTGTTAGTATATCATTTATTATTCATATTTTTTTATTATTGACTCTTAATTAAAAGTAATACAAGAAAATGGTAGATGTTTTACTCAATGATGTAAAAATCGTACCGTACCGGCCGGTTCAACTGGAAAACCGGTCCCCTAACCGGTACGGTACAGATGTTGAACTGGCAAAATATCAAAACCGGCCGATATTTCACTAAAAACTCATTACAAGGTGACTCATCTTTCTAACCCTTCAAGCAAGCTTCCAAGACATACTTAAATTACACCTTTTGGTTCCTAAAATTTGTGTGTAATCTCAGTGACATTTGTCTAATCTTGGAGTACTGTCTGAAGATAGGATTTGGTGCAAAATATAATATCGATATGAGACAGCTTTGACTCATTGGTGTTAAATGTTAAAACTTCAAATTTATTTGTTTTGTAGAGTGAGTTGTGAACTTGTGTCATTTATTTATATTTTGCGGTTGTTAAGTGATACTTTTGGATTGATATATATCTTATAATTTAGACTTTGAATTTGTTAAAGACTTAAAGTTGTTTGTTTATGTAAATTTTGAGTAGATTATGAATATGGATTATAAATTTGAGTATCTACCTATTTGGAATTTTTTTGTTATAGGTTTATATATATAAATATAAGTAGGTATGTCCGGTTTAACCAGCATGCGGTTTAATTACTAAACCACCGGTTGAACCACTGTACCGCTATACCAGTACCCTGACCGGTTTGATAACCGATACAGTTTTAACAATACTGGTTGTACTGATTGTATATAATCATTTATGCTCCATAACATAGATATTACATTATTCATATTTCATTATTATTGACTTTTAAATAGATATTACATTATTCATATTTCATTATTATTGACTTTTAAATAAAAGTAATACAAATAAATAATGAATAATGTATTTGTACAAAAATATCATCCATATATGGAATTCTAATCAAGAGTAAGAAAGATGAGATTTCACACGTGGGTAGAAATGTGTTGTCCCACACTCGGTCATCCCATATGCTAAAGTGTTGTGGTTGGTAAAAACAAAATATAGCCACTAAAAAATATAACACCATGATAAAAAAATTAACAAATAAAGAAAGATAAACTATTGAGGAGAGCTTGGAAATGAAAGGACTTTATAGACAAATAGACATTTCTCAAAAGTGTTATTGAAGGAATTAAAGTTAGAATAATCGATTTCTCCATATCAGTATTGTTTTCTATTATGTCTTATCGATTTTATGTTAAATAACATGTGAGAGAAAAAGGTTCAACTTATATTGTTTTCATAATAAATCAGAAGATTGGTGTAATTGGTTTGAACTTTCAACCTTGTCAGTTGTCACGTGTTGAATGTTGACATTTTCGGTTTATATTTTCTACTTTTGTAGCAATTAAATTCCTTATATGGTTATCTATATGGTTGGGTTAGGTGTAGAATGTAGACTTATACTGATGGGATTAGATTGTGGTGGGTGTTAGATACTGCATTCAACGTTTGAGGACAAATTGCAATATTAGAGTCACTCATTGCCTTAGATATAGAAGGAGATACTGTTACTGATTGTCTCTTCAACTATGCACATGCTATCTCTACCTTTTGGGATGGACATGTTTTATTCAAGTAAAATGTATTATTTTATGTATCATTATTTATAATTGCTTAAAAAAATATTTATTATTAATATTTAAATATATTTTTTAATCAATTATAAATATTAACACATGAAGTAGCATACTTTGTTATAGAAATGATGTGGTCTCACCTTTTGGTATGCATATTTTGGATGAGACTAAGATGTAGGGTTTTTTTCTCAGGTTCTCATGGAGCCTTCCCAGAGGGTGATTTTACAATTGGGCTTTTGCATCTAGTAAAACTTCTATGGAGGCCATGTAACGTTTAATTGATTATAAGTTAAACCAAAAATCTTTTGTCTTAAGATGTATATTATTATATATATTTTTTCCATTTTTTATTAGTTAAAAAGTATAAAATAAATATATATTTTATTTTTTTATCAATAAAAAATGAGTGGTACATAATCAGAGATTAAAAAATACGACTATCTGAAACTTGGATAACTATCACATACGACTTACTACGGAAACTCTCACAATAGCTTAGTAATAATGACATAATTTACGTAACAGGTAGCTTTAGGGGGAACAATATTAAAAAAGTGTTTATAAATAAAAAATGATGACATGATTTAAGAAAATCACAACAATCTTGTAATAGGCATGTACAGAGTAAACAAGATGCAGCGATAAAAATACACTTTCTATTCCAAAGAATTGGGTCAAACGAAGCAGTGGATTATAATGTTCATTATTGGACTAACTTAAAATCGAAACCATTGGGCCGTTGGGTCAATTCGAGCTTAAGAAGGAAGGAACTCAAGTCAAGGATTGTGACTAATTTGGACACCATCAACATCAAGCGTTTCCAAATTCATTCGTTCATGACTTCTTTTTGTTTTCATTTTTGCGCATATTGACTTGTTTGGCATCAAGAACAACATGTTTCTATATATTGCAGATATTACATGACATGTCTATACATTTGATTTCCATGAACAAAATATTTTCACTATATGTAGTTCCGGTAAAGAGTTTAAGAAATGAAATTATAGGTTGGTTGAGTGTTCGATCTCATCCGCTACAAATACTCGTATACTAACATTTACATATAAAACAAAAGTCTCCCTTGAAGAAAAAAGACTTCATGCTGTTAGCTTTTGTTCCTTGAGTGATGCAGTATGCATACTAAGTGCATTAGTTTATCAGCAAGAATGAAAGAAAGAAAAGAATGATGCAGAGTGAAGAATGAATGTTGGTTTTGGAGTAGAGAAGAAGTTAAGATAATGATTCAATGAATATACTTCAATTGTATTAAAGGATCAATAGAATTTTCCACACTTTAATACAATACACAAAGCTTACTATTTATAGCAACTCAACCTA
>NC_032021.1:5240166-5304007 GCF_001865875.1 Lupinus angustifolius
AACTATTACATGAAGCTGAATTATCTTCCAATACTCTTCCTTAATTCAGCTTCCATTCTCAACACCAACGCTTTGTCTTAGTTTTTCGAATTTGTTCCTCTTTAATGGTTTGGTGAACAAATCAGCAAGTTGAATTTCTGATTTGCAATACTCCACCTTCACCTTCCCTTTGCTTACTTGTTCTCTTATGTAGTGAAACCTTGTTTCTATGTGCTTTGATCTTCCATGTGCCACTGGATTCAAAGCTAAATTGATAGCAGATTTGTTATCAATCATCAGCTGCAAAACTGCTTCTGGTTTCACTCTTAGTTCTTCCATCAAGCTTGTCAACCAGGCTGCTTGACAAGTACACATACAAGCTGCAATGTATTCTGATTCACAGGTTGAGAGTGCTACAACATCCTGCTTTTTAGAGCACCAACTTACAGGGGCATTGTTGAAGATAAACAAATACCATGTTGTGCTCTTCCTATCAGTCTTGTCCCCACATCAATCTGCATCAGAGTATGCAATTAGACTAGATTCATTGCTGTTTCTGTTGCTATTTGCAGGATACATAATGCCATAGCCTAGTGTCCATTTTAAGTATTTGAGTATCCTCTTAACAACATTCATGTGACTTTGTTTAGGAGATTCCATATACCTGCTTACCATGCCAACTCCATAGGCTAGATCAGGTCTTGAGTTACACACATACCTCAATGACCCTATCATTTGCCTATACTCTGTTTTGTCTACTGCTTGATCTGCATCACCTTGACTCAAGCCAATTCCAACCTCAATTGGAGTTGCTACTGTGTTGCAATTCATCATCTGGAACCTCTTGAGAACATCAGTTGCATACTTTGTTTGGTGCATCAAAATTCCTCTGTTTGTTCTTTTGAATTCCATGCCTAGAAAGTAAGACAACTCTCCAAGATCAGACATTTCAAATTCAGCCTGCATTTCTTCTTTGAATGTTTGGATATTCTTCAATTTTCCACTGGTTATGAGTAGATCATCCACATAAAGGCAAATGATCAAAATCTCTGCAATGTGATCTCCTTTTACATACACACCATGTTCAGTGGTGCATTTAATAAAACCAAGTTGCATTAGAAAGGTGTCTATTCTTCTATTCCATGCCCTTGGTGCTTGTTTGAGACCATAAAGGGCTTTGTGCAATTTGTAAACCATCCCATCACTGCCTTCTATCTCAAAGCCTGGTGGTTGTGTTACAAATACCTCTTTGTCTAGAGGTCCATTTAGAAATGCAGATTTGACATCCATTTGATGTATTTCCCATCCATTGAAGCTTGCTAAACCAATTACCAACCTAATTGTTTCAATTCTGGCCACTGGTGCAAAAACATCATCATAGTCAAATCCTTGCTTTTGAAGAAATCCCTTGGCAACCAATCTGGCCTTGTACTTGGATATCTCACCATCTGGATTCAGTTTGGTCTTGAATACCCACTTCACAGCTATTGCATTCTTGCCACTTGAAAGTTTTGTTAAGGTCCGTGTGTTGTTTCTCTCAATAGAGCATAACTCCTCTTCCATGGCTTTAATCCAGTGTGTGTGCTTGAATGCATCTTCCATATTGATTGGTTCCATCTCTGCCAACAAAGCCATATGCACAAACTCTCCATCTTCTGTTATGTGTGAGTCAGAAAGTACCTCATAGTCTCTAAGCCTTGAGGATGGTTGTTTAGTTCTCTGACTTGTTGCTCTGGCAGATGATGATTGAGCATTAGTTGTCCCAAGTCCATCATTGCTAGCCATTCTTCCTTCTTCTATTACTGGTTGCATTCTTGATTCATCAACTTGCATAATTGTCTTTGCTTCTGAACTTTCCCTTTCTGTGTTCCAGTTCCAGCTTTGTTTTTCATCAAACCTCAGATTTTTGCATATCATGAAGTTCTTAGTTATAGGTTTGAATACCCTATATGCTCCAGTGGTGTGATAGCCTAAGAAGATGAGCTTTTCTCCTCTATCATCAAGCTTACTCCTCTTAATGTCAGGTACATGAGCATAGCAAATTGAGCCAAATATCCTTAGGTGCTTTATGCTTGGTTTGATACCTGACCAGGCCTCTTCTGGTGTTTTCTTGCCTAGTCTTTTTGTTGGACATCTATTGATGATGTATACTGCAGTTGATGTAGCTTCTCCCCAAAATTTCTTTGGCAAATTCTTGGTTCTCAACATGCTTCTTGTCATATTCATTATGGTTCTGTTTGCTCTTTCTGCAGCACCATTGTGTTGAGGTGTATATGGAGCTATAACTTCATGAACAATTCCTTCCTTGCTGCAGAAATCATCAAACTCAGAGGACTTATACTCACCTCCACCATCTGATCTGAGTTGCTTGAGTTTGAAACCACTTTTCTTCTCAACTTGAGCCTTGTATTTTCTGAAGTTTTCAAACACTTCACCCTTCTTCTTTAATAGATAAATCCAAACCTTTCTTGTGAAGCCATCAATGAAGGTTAGGAAGTATCTATTACCACCAATTGATTCCTCTTCAAATGGGCCACATACATCACTATACACCAGCTCAAGAGGATTCTTTGTTCTTGTAGGAATTATTGAGTCAAATGTGCTTCTGGTTAACTTGCTGGCTAGGCAATCATCACACAAAGTTTCTGGAATTTCAATAGAGGGCAGCCCTGCAACAATTTCAGCTTTGGTTAGTAATTCTAAACTTTTAAAGTTTAGATGACCATACCTTAGATGCCATAGCCAAGTTTCTTGATCTATTTCTGCATTGAGACTTGTTTGCTCATTCACATGAATCTTGATCTTGAAGGTTCTGTTTGATGAGAGAGGTGCTTTCAAGACTTTCTGGTCTGTTTTATCATACAAGATCAATTCACCATCTTGCATGATCACCTTGTATCCCTTCTCCAAGAGCTGACCAAGACTCAACATGTTGTTCTTCATCTTTGGTACATAGAGAACATTTGATATTGATGCACCTTTTCCATCCAACTTTTGAATCAATATTCTTCCTACTCCTTCTGCAGAAATAGCACTATGGTCTGCAAATTTCACCTTGCTCTTCACTGATTCATCAAGTTGTGCAAACCATTCTCTCCTTCCAGTCATGTGGTTTGAGCACCCAGTATCAAGATACCAGAATTCATTGTTATCTCCTCTTCCTTGCTCAGTCACAGTAGTGGCCATCAGTAAGCAATGTTCTTCATCAGAACTGTTTGTGCTTTCTTCTTTTGCAAGTCTTGCCTCATCTTCTCTTGAGCCTTTCCACTTGTTGAATTTGCACTATGATGCAAAGTGGCCATAGTTCCTACAATTGTAACATTGTAGCTTCTTCTTATCTAATTTCTTTCTGCCATCAAAACTTCTTTGAGTTTGCTTTCCTTTCTCAGGATCACCATTTCTTGCACTCTTGTGCTCATATTTTCTTGATGATCCTGATTCATTGGTTTTCCATCTACTATTCTGACCTTTGTCTTTAGTTTTCTGGTTCCAATTCTCAGAGTTCTTCTTGTTATGTCTTGACATTAAGGCTTGATCACTTCCTCTGCTTGAACTCCTTCCTTTTATCCTCAATTCATGAGCTTGCAGTGAGGCCTGCAACTCTTCTATTTTTAGTTCTTCTAGGTTCTTGGACTCCTCAATTGCAACTACTATATGATCATACTTGCAAGTGAGTGTCCTTAACACCTTTTCAACTATTGACTTTTCCTTCATTGCTTTGCCACATGACCTCATCTGGTTAGAGAGTGTTAGAATCTTGGTCATGTAGTCAGCAATTGAATCAGCTGCATCAACACCTTGGTAAATCAGGAATAGAGCCTTGCAATCCTTCTTCTTTGCTTCATTGTACATTGCTCTTTGAGCTTCAGTTGCACCATCTCCAATCTCTTGATAGCCTTTCTGCACTATCTCAAGCACTTCTTGGAATCCAAATATAGCCTTCATATGATTCCTCCATCTATCATAGTTCTTGCTGTCTAAAATGGGAAGTGTCAAGGAGAACCCGCTACTGTTTGCCATCTTTAATCTCCTTCTATTGCTTTTGTCCCTTCCTTCTTTTCGAGTGCACAACCACACAGGTCCCTTCTTTGATTCACACAGAATCAACCTTCACCAATGAGCTCTTGATACCACTGTTAGCTTTTGTTCCTTGAGTGATGCAGTATGCACACTAAGTGCATTAGTTTATCAGCAAGAATGAAAGAAAGAAAAGAATGATGCAGAGTGAAGAATGAATGTTGGTTTTGGAGTAGAGAAGAAGTTAAGATAATGATTCAATGAATATAATTCAATTGTATTAAAGGATCAATAGAATTTTCCACACTTTAATACAATACACAAAGCTTACTATTTATAGCAACTCAACCTAACTAACTAGCCAAATTAGGAAACTTAACTAACTATTACATGAAGCTGAATTATCTTCCCATACATGCCTAACAAAGCTACACAGTCTTTGTTAAAGCTACACAGTCTTTCATCAATAAATATCTCCTCAAAGCATGGATCATGTTCATTTCTAGTACAAAGTATTCAATGCTTGCTAACAAAGTTGCCACAGCTTTAACAAAGGCAGAACCAGAACAAGTCCATGACATAAAAAGAATATGAACATCAATTAGCAGGTACATGGTAGTATTTCCCTCTACACATGCACTTATAAACCACTGGACAAGATTCTGCAATCAAGCACTTTAACTCACTATCACCCTCTTGCATGGAATGCATGATCCACATGCATGAGAACAATCTGGTAAGGTAGAACCACTTTGGTACAGTTCCACACCCATGTCTTCCTTTGCTCCTTCCTACAAAAATAACAACCATTAATTACCAATTTGATCTTGGATCACTAATCTCCTTTTTCACAGTATAAAAATGAGATCAGATATCATGAAAAAATGAGAATGTTAGAAACAAATTAAACCTCTTTAATCGCAACTTTCTCATCTTGCAAGTTCATCAACTTAACTGGAAAATAGAAAACATTATAGCACATATCAATGCTTTGCACTAAAAAGCCTTGTAATCAGTAACAATAGGAAATGATCCTCTCCTGGACTCGAGAGTCCAGTGCTGGATAGGATGATGACATGTGGTCAAAAAAAATTTTAACGACTATGATTACATGTTATTTTCTATTAAAAATAAATAAAAATTCTTTAAAAAATTCTCAACCTCATATTCCAGTACTGGAGAGGAGTTGAACTCTTAACAATAAGGTTGTCAAGTCATCTAGTATATATTTTCAAGGGAATTTTTATGCCTTCAATGTTGTACATTCCTACTTGAAGTTTTCAATTTAGGAGTATGGGTTATGGGGTTGCAATGTAAATGTATCCAAATTTTGTTACATGTTATTTATGCTATAGAAACTCGAGTATAATATATGAAATTGAATTAAATACAGGGTGATGCTATTAACCTTCTTACATTACTCATTCAGATATTTACCTATAAATGAAGTTATAGAAAACAACATTGAAGTAGATATCACTTACCATGATTATGAGTCACCCCAAGGCTCCAACCAATAGAATGTACCATGAGGAAAATCACAACTAAGAAAATTTTGTGGATATCAAGGGAAGAAGTGCTGATTATAGTTACAATGGAGGTGTATTTTGAAGAGGAATTTGTTGATGACTTGGTAGGAACTTATATAAGATGCAAATGGGTAGTTTTAAATGTGAAGTAAGTTACATCTGCTGCATTTCACATGATTCACGCCCTTGTTTTGAAGGTTTCACAAGTTTTAGCAAGTTACTATAGTTAAAATATACTAGATATATATATTATGTGAGGTATTTAGGTAGCAAAATGAATATAATGAGATGAGTAGAAAATTTTATAATTCGGTATTATCTTAAGGTTTTAGTTCAATTGGTTGGAAACTTCTCAATAGTTTATCTTAACAAGTGTGTAATATTTATACCCGAGGTTCTTATGTAACCATTGTCTTGATAGTTTAGTTAAATAAGTATATTGAAGTGTAAAATCTAAACTTTCAATTGTTTTAAGATATTGTTGGTTGTATGTTATTTCAGCCAATGAGATTCATGAATTTCATATTAAAATCGTGCTTTCTTGATTTGGAAGTCAATTGCCTCCCTATCCACTCAGAAGAAAGGGAAGTTAATAGAGATGAAACTTTGTTTATTTGGAATGGAGGAATTAATTGAAACCTCTGTCACATCTATATATGTTGTATATTTTTTTTATACTACAAATAAGATACTAGAAGAGTATCTAATGCTACACACGGGTATAGCATGGAATGTCAAATTTATAGATATAAATGTTTATATATATATATCAATATATTATTTATTTGTATTAATTATTTTTAACAATCAACTAATAATTAAATATAAATAGTGGATAATAAAATAATAATATATAAAATCAATTTATACATCTTTTTCTCTTATTTTGCTTCCTAAGCGGTGATAAATATAGTGAATGAGTTTAGTTAAACTTCTCAATACTACTACTAAATAAATGAAGGATTAAAACGAATGACAACTCATACAATATATTGGAAGTGTAGAATTCAACTCATATATAGTTTATTGCAGTTAGAATATGCTATTCCGCCTATTCTATTTTAAGGTCGTAGTCAAATATCTTTTAACACATATATAATAATATAACTCACAATTAAAAATATATACCAATACATATATAATAATTTAAGGTATATATTAATATAAAATTTAATATTACGAAAATTAGAAAAAATATGTTAATCATCATGATACTAGGAAAGTATCATATATATATATATATATATAATTTAGTAAATAGTAACATATATAATACTACCATATTAATAATAATTTAGTAACATATAAAACACTACCATAATTAGAAGATTGATAATATATGTCACAAAATTGGTTGAAGAATTCTCTAATATCTATTTTTTTAATATGTAGTTCGGTTCCAACAATTCCTAAATTTCTAAAATCATGAATTGAACATAAATGTTCCTTAAAACATAACCAAATCGAACCACATTTTATGGTTTGGTTCAGTTTCATCGGTTTCGCGGTTTAAATTGTAACCACCTATATCCCTATTTCCACTTTATGGCTAAAATACTAATCATTTTCAAACTCTTAACAAGTTGATAGGAATGGAACCTCATTTAACTTAGTATCAGATGAGAGTAGGACCCGACCCTACCCGCTCATCCAGTATGGCTCGATCATGATCGGGTCAAATATGGTTGGATCTTATCGAGTTTAGGTCGGGTTCGAGTTCAAAAATTAGATCCAGACAATATTTATGACCAGTGGGGACCAAACATGACCTGTCCTGACCCGTCTCATGGTCACTCACTCATCATGTTTGTATATATATCTATTCAATTGTGTATAAAATAATAACATTTTTTGGTCGAAAGTATTATTGATTCTCTTATTTTTACATCATATACATATAATTAATAATACATATACATATATAATTTTATATATCAAATTACATATTCATAATACTTCATCTAAATCTAGAATGAGTATGAATTATATTTAATCGGATATATGATAAGATATAAAGGTTGACCTAGTCGATATTTAGCGTCAGGTTAACTTTAGGTCTAAGGCCGAGTCCAAGTTAAAAAAAACGATCCAACTAACATTTATAGTCAGGTAAGGACAAACCTTAACCAGTCCCAATACGGCCCAGACTCACCCTTGCTTAATATGAGAATTCAATATAGTTTTACTAAACAATCACTATTTAGCTTTTTAAGAAACATATATGCCTTAGAGATTGAATAGGATGCCACCCACTTAAGAAATTTACCAACGATGTAAGATCCAACTAAATCAGATAAAAAAAAATCAAAAATTCAATTCCTATGAGCGAACTAATTGAAAGGGACAATCACACATTCAGAAAATATTATTTTCTTACTCATAACATGAGGGGTACTCTTGGTAATACAAAAAACGGTTGAATTTTACTGACATTTTTTGAGGGACTAAAGTGGAATTTCATTAAATTAGAGGAGTAAATTGAAAAACATTACAAATGCATGGAATAAAAAATAAAAAACTGAGGTCTAAAATGCAATTAAAATATTTAAAGAAAGAACGACTTAGACATCAATCTCTAAAACCTAAAATGGTCAAAAAGCAGTAAGAACAAAAATATCAGTGTTGGTCGTGGACGCCGTTCTTCTTCTTCTTCCTCCTTCACTCACAAACCTCTCTCTTCAATTTCACTTTCAAGTTCATCACTTTCAACCCAGAATTCGTATCGTTCTCATTGAAATCTCTTCTCACATCGACAAGGTAACAATTTTTCGATGAATTCCATCCCTTATTCCACGTTTTCATCTCACCCAATTGAATTAATGGTGATAGGATCTTGCTCTATTAGGATTTGAATCAATTTTTTTATTGTAACGTTATATTGTTTGTTAACATTAACATTAATTGCTCAAAGCATCATGCTTTATCAGGTGATGAGATGTAATGTAAAACATAGGCCACAGTACTAATGTAAGAGAAGAGTGAGGTTTTTAGGTTAAGGTTTGATTCTTTGGTGACACTGTAAAAAGGTACAAAGTTAGGGTGTGAATTGGGCTTTACTCGGGTTAAAAGGGTAGTTAGGCAGGTAATTAGGGTAAATTTTATTAAAATCTAGGGTTCATATAGAACTTTGTAGGGTGTATATAGAATTGTCCAATTATGTTTGGTGATCCCCACCACCCGGAAATCAAATCTAAATTGCATTTGTTTTCTACCTTTTAAAATTTAAACTTTGCAAGTTTGCATAGTTTGAACTTGAAGTGTGTTTTCAATGGCCTCTTGTATGTTGTAGCAAGCATGAGCTTGTTCCTTGTATTGACAATAGATCACTTGGCATGAAACGTGTGTTTGTTCTTTAGAAGCAGTGGAAATTCATTATCCAAAAGATGCCTTTAAAAGCACACTTTCGCCAGAATTCAAAATTTTGTCTTTGTTTTTTTAATTTTTTGTTGTATGCTATTGCCTATGTTGTGACATGATGTCATGTAGTTCGTTGGCCGACAGGAAAGATAAACTTTATGCTGAACTCATGTAACCTTTTTATTTCTCTTTAAATTGGTGGTTATTCCAATTTTTAGAGGCAGAGGTAGGCAAAGAAAAACCATAGACAAAACAATTAGGAAAGATTTAGAGATCAATGCTTTATTAATGGACATGATTTATAATAGAGTATTATGGCATCATTTGATCAATTCAGCCAACCCCACCTAGTGTGACTAAGGCTTGGTTGTTGTTGTTGACCCTTATGTTCTTGTGCTATCCTTGAAGCTGTAAAATTTTACTAACAATGAAGCGTAAAAAATAATCACTATAACAATGTAATGCTTTTAAACATTTCAGTAGAATGTTTGTATGCCACCCACTCTATGTCTGTTGGATACTTGAGCAAACATAACATAGGGATTAACAGAAATAACAATATTAACTCTTAAAGAGAACAGTTGGAGTTAGTTACTGGGAAGAAGAGTTGTTATAACTTATAAGACAATTAGAGGGGAGGGGGGAGGCCATTCATTGATTGTATTGGAAAGAGATGGAAGTGAGGGGGAGTTCCTGGTCTTTCAATAACTGCAGTGGAGAGGAAGAGAGTTATGTAATTACAGTGTTTTACGTTTTTAATCAGCGTTCATATCAATAAACGTCATATTTCTCATTCAAAACGGGCCACTTCTATAATTGACACATGCTTTGTATGATATTATCAAACACCCTTCACTTTTGGACCAGTTGATAAACTTATTATTCACTGTCTGCTTGAGCTACATGCCCCAAATCAACCATCTTCTTTCTGAAGCTTCTAAGAGACACCAAAAACCTGAGGTGAAAGTTTCCGCGCTTCTTCTTCTTCTTCTTCTTCTCAGATCTCAATACATCCATCCTTCTCATCACAAGATCTGTAGAGGACAAAGCAGTGAAAGCATCAACACAGCCGATTGGTGGTGGAACTGGGGTCACAAAGGTGACAGGGGACACTGGATATCTTCCTGAGAAAAGAAAGATGAGAGGAAGTTGTTGTCTCTGTATCCTATCTTTATTGCTACCACATCCATCATCCATGTTGTCTTCCACCATTTCCACACTGTCTTACTCGTGGCTGTCGGCTGATATGCAAAAATAAACGAAATAAAATGAAAATATGAACAGCATCAGGATGGATCCAGATGTATCTTATCGGTGTTGGACATGGTAGGTCCAGGATAGTTGATGCTGGAAATGAGAGCTGGACATGATATCTATGCTTCATTGCACAAATTACTATGGCCCAGGAATTAGTTGTAGCAGCTCATTGTCAGATATGAGTGGCTTCCATTCTAGGCACATAAAATATTTTATTTTATGATGATGAATAACATAAGTAGTGGTTAAGGAGGTAAAATTCTAAAATCTCGACAAGTTCGTCTGTATGTGTGGACGTAATGGCCATATATGATGACCATGGGCATAAGATGATAGGATTTGGCTGACACTTTCCTGTGGGCCATACCACATACTTTTTATTTATTTTAAAATTGGCTGTCTATGTATCTACCTGATCGGAGATTGCATATATGTCAAGAAAAAACTTGGCAGTCATTGTTTTGTATATCAGATTGTCTTCTACTTTAAAAGGAAGAAATGTGAAAGTATAATTTAGTAGCTAGCTTATGTGTAATATCATTGGGACTATATTATATTTATTTATTTTGCACATTAGAAGTTTTGAGCATTAACTCCTTGATTTCTTAATTGTATTTAATGGACAGGAAACAGTTGGATATCAGTGGCGTATTCTCACATGGTGATATTTATATGCACATACAACAACCCAAACCAAGTCTAATCAGCTTTCTACATCATGGCTGGATTGTTGCTTGGTGATATATCTCATAATGGAACATATCAAGGTGGTACTCAAATATATGCTGAGGAGACCCCAGAGGATGGTCCTGGATGGTACTTTTCTAAGAAAGAGATTGAAGAAAATTCACCTTCCAAACTAGATGGGGTAGATTTGAAGAAAGAAGCTTACCTACGCAAATCATACTGTACATTTCTGCAAGATTTAGGCATGAGACTTAAAGTGTGAGTTTTTGTATCCATTTCAACTGACTTCTTTGTTGCATTAGTGCACTATCTAAACTGCATGTACCCTTTTTTCTGTGATTTGTCATTTTTAAGACATGAGTTATTGCAAATTTTCTTCTTTTCTCTCTATGTTCAATGGATATAAATGTGTCTGGTGGAGAACTGTAATTAAATTCGGAAGGTAAGGCTTGCTTAGCATTTAGCAATGATTTGTTTCTTTGTAGGAGCACATTTAGGTGTATCTTAACTTGTTTATATATTTAAGTTTCTTGCAATATATGGAAAAAAGTTATGGCTACCTCTGATCATAGTAAAATTACTAATAAATATCACTGAAGAAACACCACTCAATTCATAATCATGTTGATACTGGTCTAATTGTGATGCAGACCCCAGGTAACTATTGCCACAGCAATAATCTTTTGTCATCGATTCTTTCTTAGACAATCCCATGCAAGGAATGACAGGAGGGTGAGTCTTTATTTTGTTAGGATAACTTGCACATTATCATTCTTAATTGCACCAATTTATCCATGTACTGATCCCTCATAGAGAGATAAAGCTGAATGGTTGTTTTAGTTGTCCCCTGCATAGTATGATTGTTCTCCTCTGAAAACAGAGTATGTAAGGAATAATTCTCTGTTCTACTTTATTCATCATGAGCAATTACAATATATACACGGAATAACTAGCTATCCAGCTAGAAATTAGGAAAAAACAGCTAATGATCAGATCCCTACCAAAAACGAAAATGGAACAAGTAAACACCTAATAATTACATGTTTATAGCTAATAATTCCATGATTTCAGAATTAATACAATCCCTTAATCCTTTGGATTATTTTTTTATTCCAAAACTCCCCCTCAAGCTGGTGAATAGATGTTGACCATTCCCAACCTGCTAGCGTTTGAGTCAAATTCTGCCTTTAGTAAGGACTTTGTAACATGTGATTTGAGCTTCTTGTGACTTGGTTGGTACATAATGTAAGCTGAAAGTTCCATCTTTAATTTCTCATTTTATGAAGTTCTGGTCAATCCTCACATGCTTCATCCTATCATGTTGTATAGGATTGTGAACTACTTATAGCTGATTTACTATCACTGTACATTTTCATAGGACCTTCAAGTGGAATAAATAGGTCTTGTAATAACCTTCTTATCCAAATAAGTTCACAAATTCCTTGTGCAATTGCCCAATATTCAACTTCAGCTCTACTTTTTTTTGGTATTACCAAAGGTATCCCCTCACCTTATAGGTAATAAACTAATCCCTTTCGGTGTGTTTAGCTGCCCCTCCCAACAAGTGTTGCTCTCAGGAATCAAACTTTTGACCTTTTGGTCTTTCTCGGATCTAGTGGGGCCTCACACCACTAGACCAACACTTTAGTGCAATACCCAATAGTTAACTTCACATCTTCTACAGTGCCTGCCCAATCTGCAGGTTTTCGTTGACTTTGTCTGTGTCAACAGACAATTTGAAATGCCTCGACTTTTTTAAAGTAGGTTTGAGTCAAATAGCAATGATTCAAAGTAATTTAACTATTTCGGAAATCCAAGGACTCAATCATATGGATATGTAAAATACAGGATTTCCGAGCCTAGCAGTCAGCATAGCGACCATTGAATTTGATAATCCATGCCCTAGGTGACTGTTTTAGTCCATATAAAGACTACACACCATGCCTGGTGTAGTCTTTTCCGCAAAGCCTAGAGGGAACTCCATATAACCTACCTCCAAGTCTCCATTTAAGAAGTCATTCTTCACATCCATTTGGTGCAGTTCCAGTCAAGATTTGTGGCAAGAGAGATGAAGACTCTAATGGAGTTCAATTTTGCTATTGAACAAAAGTTTCTTCATAGTCAATACCATAGGCAAATCATAGGTTTGAGTATATCTTTGAGCACCAACCTTGCCTTGTATAAATCAAATGTTTCCATCAGTTCTTGTTTTTATGGTAAAAATCCATTTGCGTCCCACCACCTTATTTCCTTCAGGAAAGTCTAATACATCCCATGTTTTGTTCTCATTTAGAGCATTCATTTCCTCCATTACAACGCCTCTCCATTTTGGATCTTGAAGAGTGTCATGAACATTTCTTGGAACCTCTATTTTAGATGGAGGTCCACTTACCTTGTATGCTTGTATTTTTCAAAATATGGTATTACTACATTGAAGTAGTATATAAAGTATTTTATACTGTAGTTATCATTCCTTTGAGTTCTGAATAAGATATTCTGTGGCTGATTCCTATTTTCACCTCACCCTCTATGTTGTCTGTAGCTTTATCCTTTTCTTCCTTTTGAAAACAAATGAATTTCTTTCATGTACCCTCTATGTTGTTTTTACTCTTCTTCTCACCTCTTTTTTCATTTATCCTTCCTTTTGTGATTTATATCTGTTTGCATAATACATGAGTATTAAATTTGATACATGCCACATGGTCATAGTTAGTAACTGAACATGTTTTGCAGATAATTGCAACAGTGTGCATGTTTCTTGCTGGGAAGGTTGAAGAAACTCCTCGTCCTCTAAAAGATGTGATTCTTGTTTCTTACGAAATTATCAATAAGAAAGATCCTTCAGCTGCTCAGAGAATCAAACAAAAGGTATATCATAAACTCTTCAATACCCTGTGCTTTTATATCTAGCGATTACTGCTATCGTTGGATGACCTACTATAATACATACACACTTTACATTAATTTGATTTAATTCACTGTGTTCAATGTCCTTATCTTTCACCCAACTCCCATTCTAGCAGAAGCATTACATTTCTGTCAAGGAACATATTAGTTGATTTTGCAAGAGGCTAGTGCATGTAATTTTGATGTGCAAGTTAAATATGGAATAAGATTTCCGAGCTTAATTGTTTTGAGTATTTGTTCTATATTTAACGTTCTAGGCATTTGTTTCAAAATAAAATTTCTTCCTAAATTTTAATTTCTCCCTTGCTGAATGATTTTCTTCTCATGCAATTATTTTCTTCAAAATGTGATACAGGAAGTGTATGAACAGCAGAAAGAAATAATTTTACTTGGAGAAAGGGTTGTTCTTGCAACTCTTGGTTTTGATCTTAATGTGAACCATCCTTATAAACCTCTTGTTGAGGCAATAAAGAAATTCAAAGTTGCTCAAAATGCCCTTGCTCAAGTTGCATGGAATTTTGTAAATGATGGGTATGAAGGTTACACCAATTTCGTTATGGTCAATTGCCCTTTTTTCTTTCCTGAAATTAAGATGTGGTATGCAGACTTCGGACATCTCTTTGCTTGCAATTTAAGCCGTACCATATTGCTGCTGGAGCCATATTTCTTGCTGCAAAGTTCCTCAAGGTGAAGCTTCCATCAGATGGGGAGAAGGTCTGGTGGCAAGAGTTTGATGTCACCCCACGCCAGTTGGAGGGTTGGTGTCTTCTTTTTTAGTACTAGTGGTATAAAAGAAATGAGAAGCAAAAGTACTATCTCTTTGTCATACTTAATTTTCCCTCCTTTTGCCTTTTTCTCTCTTTTTTTTGAGTCTGTTGTGGTATCTTAACAGGATTCTTGTTGTTAATATTTGAGTGGACTGGTGCAGCCTATCTAATAATCAATATCAATTATAAAGATAGATCTAACATTGTACCTTTTCTTTTTGCAGAGGTTAGTAATCAAATGTTGGAGCTGTATGAACAGAACCGGATCGCACCATCCAATGACGTTGAAGGAACTGCAGGGAGTGGCAATCAAACAACCGCAAAAGTGCCAGCCAGCAATGATGAAACTACAACAACGAAAAGTAATCCACAAATCGAAGGTATAAGTTCAACGCTTGAAACATCAAAACCTGCAGCACCTAAGAATTCGTTCGTGTCATCTTCTGCTAATCACGTGGGTCGCCCTGTATCAAATCATGGTAAAAATGGTGATTATGAGAGTACAGAAACGAAACATAGGATAGGAGATGATGATGCCAAAGGCAAATTAGGCAATCAACATTCTGAGCAGGAACCTCTACTGTATAAGGAAAACATCCAGGAAGCTCATGAAAGCAATGTTGGCAGAAGCCAAATGAAGGAAGATGCTGAAATGAATGATAAACAGAACAGCAGAAGCCTAAATCACAGAGATGGTACATTTTCCCGGCCACAACATGAAGCCATTAAAAAAATTGACAAGGACAAGTTAAAGGCTGCAATAGAGAAACGAAAGAAAGCAACTGGGCATATAACTAAAAAAACGGAGATCATGGACGACGATGATCTCATTGAGAGGGAACTCGAAGATGGAATCGAACTGGCCGCTCAGAATGACAAGAGTAAACATGATAGACGGCAAAGCTGGTCTGGAAAATATGAAGATCATGGAGAGGATCATGTTCACAGGATGAAGGTTCCACCATCCTTTGAAACGGATACAAGTGCCGTGGAAGAAGGGGAGGTAGCAGCAGTTGATGAGGTTGGCCCAGGGTATCAGTCACCCAAGTCAAGCAACCACAAGAGAAAAGCAGGGAGCTCACCTGATAGAATAGTGGAGGGGAAAAGGTGGCATACCAATGGCTCCGGACCTCCCCACCATGGTCGATATGTACAAGAAAGCCATGTTTGATGCAGTGTTTAGTGTGACTGAGCATGACTTAGTTATTATTTTGAACTCCTATATGAGCATTCCCTGATTTTGAAGAAAGATCCTGCAATACTCTCTACTTCATTTTGATCCAGCCACCTTAGCTGCCATCAAATCCCCCATGGTGTTGGGAATCTCACTACATTGAGAAGATAATTCAAACAAAATTTTAGTTGGTAGAACCAATTCCATTTTATGGATGAGAGAAAAATTAATCTAAACTGTGTATTCTTATATAAATTAAAGGACTTGTAATAGAAGGTGCATTTTCTCATAAAGTTGTGGATGTTTTATTATTGTTATTATTAATCCATGAGGAATAATAGTATTTATGATATGATGAGAAACTTTGAGGAGGTTAGTAGAAAGAAGCAATTTTTTAGTGCCTTATCCTTTCACATATGATGAATGAACAATATTGTTAACGGCAGAGAACAAATAGCTTGCAGATTTGTGTCTACTTATTACTTATTACTAATGAAACTTGCATAACTTATTTAGTGATTATTTTATTTAGACGATTATTTGATGGAGAATTTGACAATTTATTCTATTTTTTATAAACAATTTTTTTAAACTTCTTAGGAGCCTAGATCATTTAACACTTGTGCTAGCTCTTACATAAATTATGAGAGCAAAGAAAAACGGACATAGTTTGTAGTTTGAAATTTTGCTTAATTTTTTGAAATATATTATTATATATTGATTGATAGAAGGGCTAATGTTTAGCAGAAAATTCGAATGGAATTAGAATGGCGATAACATTTGAATTTTGAAGCAATTTAGAAAGAGGGAAAAAACACTAAAAAACAAAAGGCTAAAAACAAAAAAAAATGCATTTTGGAGGGAAACAATGCAAAATTGAAGTCTATTATTAGACTAGACCAGTTAAAGGCCCCACCAAAAGAAAAAAGAATTTTCCATTGTTTCAACGTCCTAAACTTTTAATAGTTTTAAGAAGGGCGTATTCAACTTAATATTATTAAAATATTAATATGGTTCAGGTGGAATAAAAAAAAATCACAACTTTATTATTAAATTACACTATCAGCTACTACTACATAAATAAATATTGCATCCCATTTTTAGTTATTTAATAAATTTTAGTGAATTTAATAACCAATTTTATTGAATAACTTTACTTTATACAACTACTAAACAGTACAAGCCAAAGTTGGCAAATAGATCCTTAAACAAAAATTGTCCATAATTATTCTTAAAAAATGTTTAAAATATGATAGAAGGTAAGAGGGAGACACAAAAATTATAAGCAAAACAAATATGAAAAATTACAATTTTAGTTAATTAATATGATTTATGATTCACATTATAACGTCATTCAAGGGTAACTGATTCTACCTAATAAAAAAATACTTATTACTATTTAAAATATTAACCATTTTTTTTAAAAGCAAAATGTCATTATAATAATGAAAAAAATCTTAAACTCGCTTTTGAATATAATAATAATTGCTTTTGAATATAATAATAGTTACTTAAATATTCAAACACTATTAAATATTTGTAATCTATTAAGATCATGTTATTAGTATTGGATTGTTATAATTGGGTTAATCGGCATAACAACAAATTATACCCTATACTGATACAATGCATATCAGTTATGCGTCAAAATTAGTAGTATTGGTCATTTTTCCATTGATCATTTATCAAATTTAATAAAAAATATGTAAAATTAATATAATAAAAGTTATTTAATTTTTATCAATATGTCACTTTAATTTCAACAATATGAGATTTAAGTAGTGGAGTCACTAATTTAATAAACCTTACAATACTAATAACACTAAATGTCCCCAACTTATTATCTCAATTTATATTTTATTCTTCCTAGAATTATTAGATTTCTAACAACATAACTTTTTAAATAATTAAACAAACAAGAAATTCAATAATTGAACATGATTTCAATATTTTCATCCTTCAAAAATATTCCACGATGGAGATGCCATTGATGCACACAGAAAAATGATTGAGCAAAAGTCATGTTCACATGTATAATTATTAAACGTTTTGATAATTTGAATACTAAAATTTGAATATCATGGAATATTTTAAGATCCAGCTCCTCTGTCCTATACCAACAAGGCAAACAACTTCTCTGTCTTTATAAGCAAGAGACATCAAACTAACTTGAACTTGATTACTTGACCCTATTTAATAAAAGAGAACAAATACATGGAAAGTATATGATTTTATACCATGTGACTTCAAATATTTAATTATTATAACACAAATGTATAATAAATAATGTATAATAAATAATGTATAATAAATAATGTACATAATTAGTACATATACATTAACGATATAAGTATTTTTACAATATCACTGTATCATCCATTTTCAAATAAATAAATAATAATTAATATAATAACTATATATAAATATTTACCTTATAAATACAAGTGTGTACAGGCACTTCGTGCCTGTCGGTCAATATTACATGATGCTATATTCAATTTTTATATATTTTATTTTTAGAATTAGAATGTATTTGTTATAATTTTTATGTATTTATGATAATATTTAATTTAATGTGAAAGATATAGTTAATTAATGTGTTGGTGATGTTTATTTATGATTATATGGTCCTTTTGTAAAAATTAAATAATGTGAAAGACAAAATATGAAATAGAAATTACACCATTACATAATGTTTTACCTTTATATATAGTATAAATATTATGGTTAAACTCTTACCTATAAATCTATATAAATCTTTATATTAAATGTAAATAAATATTATACTATTAAAACAAAACAAATAAAAACATGAAATAGCATAGTGGTTTGTGGAAAAAAGAAAAACCTTAAACTAAAGCAATTCGGGAATTTACCAATTCTTTTCTCTTTCTCTGTCTCTGTCTTCTGTGTCTTTCTCAGCAATGTCTCAACAAGGCACAGGAAGAGGACTCAACAACAACAACAACAACAGCAATGTTGATTTCCACATTCCTGATGAGATTCTCTCTATCATACCCACTGATCCTTATGAACAACTTGATCTCGCTCGCAAAATCACTTCCATGGCCATCGCTTCACGTGTATCCTCCCTTGAATCTGAATCCTCTGGTCTCCGTAACAAGCTTGTGGAAAAGGAACGTCTCATATTTGACCTCAAGGGACGTGTTTCTGCTCTCACTAATGCTTGCCATGAAGCTGAGGCTAGGTTGCAGAATGCTCTTGATGATAATGTATGTTAGATTATTTATCTGGGTTTTCATTTTTTCAATTAAATAGATTGTGGGCATGCTTAAAGTTTTAATCTTTTTTGTTGGGTTTTAGTGGTTTTGTTTAATCTTTTTACTTTTTGTGTTGGGTTTTAGTGATTTTGTTTTGATACAGTTGTTGGGAATGTAATGGGTGTGTGACAGTTTTTTTTGTCTGAGACTCTTGGTATCCCCAAAAACCAATTGGATTCCCGGCAAATTCAAATTGAGTTGGGAAGACCCTTTTAGGGCAAATTTGGATAAACAGCTTAATTAAGAGTTTATTAAATAAGCTAAACAGAGCTTATTTTCATAAGCTTTTTGGAATAAGCTAAAAAGGGCTTATAGGAATGTCACAATATTTTTTTGAAAGTTTATTTTCATAAATTGTTCTTATAAGTCTTAATAAGCTTTCTATAAGCTTTTACAAATGTTTCTCCAAGCAGGGCAAAACTTTTCCAGTTTTTACTTTTAGATTCACAAGGTTCAAATTCAACACCTTGGTTAAGGAGAGAACCAAAAAAGTCTTTACAATTTGGACCAAAAAGCCTTGGTAACAAAGCTGTTATTGTGATTACCAATTATAATTGGTTGCTAAGAAGGACAAAAAGGTTGCTGGGTAGTAATGGTTAATTTTTCATTTGTATATCTGTTTCAATTGAAAGAAAAAGTTTGCTCTATTCTGGCATAATAGTGTCAATCAATTTGAGGCACATCGTAATATTGAAGAGACATTTTTTTACGGAACCAAACAAGGTGGCCGAAGAGAGGATCAATGAGCAGCTCACGACATATGTAATTGTCTGTTTGTCATCTCTGTTTGAGTTGTAAACTTAATCAATATGATATAATGGTATTATTTAATGGAGAGTTTATCGATGATGGTGGGAGATTTATATTCTATTTTTGTTTGTAGGCAAAGCTTTCAAATGAGAGGGACCAATTAGCAGCCACAGCAAAAAAGCTAAGTCGAGATTTAGCAAAGGTGAATGTTCATATGCTACGTGTTTGTATCTTTACGGTTTTGAATTTGTCTTTTGCTGCAAACTTTGTGCTAGAGCTCTCCCCAGTTTCCTGCTCCTTCCTAGTTCCTACTGTTCTATATTTTGCAAGACAGTGAAATGTTATCTGACATCATACAACTAATACTCATTTTGACATAATCAACATCTTTCAAACTTGCCAGTTCAATTTTGTCTCTGCTATAATTAAGCAGTAGTAGGTGTGTCTTTTTCTATACTTCAATGGTTTTTAAAGCTACAACAACAATTGGCACTGTACACACAACATATGTTGGTACAAAGTTGGCTTCTTTACTTTATTGCGTGCATATTTTTTGTTGTATATGTATATATAATTCCAGTTAGATTGTAAAATACTGTTTCTTTCCATCTTTTTCCGCATTTTTCTGACATACTCTTTCCTTTTTCTATTTGATAGTTGGAGTCACTAAAAAAACTGATGCAGTCCCTGACTGTTGACAATCCACCCGTAAGACATCAATATATTAACTCAGTCATACTTATTGTAATTACTATTGATTTTTATGTTGAAAATGTCCAGTGTTCTCTTCCTAAATAAGGTTTTTCTACTTTTCATCTTTTCTTTCCATTGTTCTTGGGACAGCAAGCCGAGACCATAGATATTGGAACCTGTGACCAATCAGTTCCAAAGGCATATCCTAATAAAGGTACTTCCCACCTAATTGTTATCATTTTCAGACATAGCCCTTTTGAAGAATTGTTGTTGCGTAAGTGCTTGTCTTGTTTCACTTTTTTATGCATTTCTCTCTTGTATTGCTTGCAGATAATGATGGAAGTAGCTATACGTTACATCATTCTTACAGCGGCTCGAGTGATGTGGGTAAAACAATTGATGAAGGTAAATGAATTTTCCAGATACATCATTGCTGAGAATTCAATTTTCCAGATACATCTTTGCTTGCAGATAAAATAAAGTAGCTGTCCATTATTCAGAGTTCAATTATACTAATGTGTTTAATTCCTATTCTGCATAAGAAATTAACCCTATAAGAAAGCAATTTTTAATGCTTAATATTTGTTAAATGAATTCTGCTTACCCTTTTTATCTTTCTCTTATCATCATTTGGTCATATTTCATTGGCATGTTTATCTGAAGTTCTTATATAGTGAGAACTGAAAATTATTATACTACAGTAATCCCAAAGAGGGGAACAAAATATTTTACTGGGAAGTAAAAAGAGTTTATAATTTTCTATCTGGAAATAATTGAATTTAACTGGGAAGAAATTTCAAAAATGGATTTTGAATCCAATAAAAGTATAGCTTTATCTATATATGGAATGGGCTTGTAGGTGTTTCAAATCTGATGTGACATACTCATTCCCACTTATTCTGTTTTTTCGTTTCTTTGTTTTTTGGGTTCTACAGCTTCCAGGTATAGTGGGCAAAGGTTTTCTTTGACCCCATACCTCACACCACGTCTTACTCCGACTGGTACTCCAAAGGTGATATCAACGGCTGGGTCTCCTAGAGGATATTCTGCAGCAACATCGCCCAGGAAAAATTCTGGTGCCACCTCTCCCACAAAACTATCATATGATGGACGGTCGTCTATCTCTTCATGGTATTCATCAAGTCAGCAGTCATCGGCAGCAAACTCTCCACCTCGGGGACCAGCGCTTCCAGGTTTAGGAGATTCTACTGCAAAATATTTTTTTCTCTCCATCTTACTAAGATTGGTCCTTGAATTCTGTTATGCTTCTTTCTTCTTAGTCCTTGTACTGCAAATTTTTGGTTCAATTGTTATCAAGATATGTTACCCAATAGGGTGTTGTTTGATAAAGAAAACAAGGGGCCGAACACCTCGTGAATGTGTTTCATTATTATATTGTCTTCAATAATTTATCGCTCGTAACTTGTAAGATTTTGTTTAGGCCGTACGCCGAAGATGGATGGAAAAGAGTTCTTTCGTCAAGCTAGGTGACTTTCTCCCCCCTGCTGTCATAAAGTGACTTCTTACTTTATTTTATTTTGAGAAGCTAACTGAGTTGATTAAATGTATCGCTTTATCAGGAGTCGCCTTTCATATGAGCAGTTCAGTGCATTTCTTGCTAACATAAAGGAATTAAATGCTCAGAAGCAAACAAAAGAGGTAAATAAATACTGAATACTTGTAAGTATTGGATTTGTGACTGAAATTGTTTCCGAGCAGTTAATCATCATTTAACTTGTTCTGTGCTCTTTCAGGAAACTTTAAGAAAAGCAGATGATATATTTGGGTCAGATAACAAAGATCTTTACTTATCTTTTCAAGGATTGCTTAACCGGAATGTAAAACGCTAGTACTGAAAGCAGCATTCTGGAATTGTTTGAGTCGGTATGCTAATCCTTGGCCACCATTTCTCATTTATAGCATATTTGTATGATGATAGTTTTCTATTCAGTAATATAGGAATTCATATATGGAACTTTTTAAAATAAAATCTTTCAAATTTGTAAATAACAAGAGATGCATTTAGCTATATTGAAGTCTTTTTAATCTATCTTTGGTCGAAATTCGATTTCAACAGTAAATGTAACTAGGTCACACAATGCATAACAAAAACACCTCTATTGATTTAATTTTGCTTTTGCATGGTCCATTTTATTGACCAATCATTTTTCCGGTCTCTAATGGTGAATTGCTAAACTCTTTATATAACAGCTATGAAGATTGTTCAACTGCAGTGATTAATTGTTGTTTAATTGACTGTTTTTCAGGTTTCCAATTCAACTCATCTTTCTTGGAAGGAGCTTGATCCATTTGTCTTTGACTCATTGAATTAAATTCCAATTAAGCACTACTTGGAGCCACAGAATTTGGGATGAATATATGGTTCATCTAGTTTTTGTTGTTGATTTTTCCCTGCTGCATGATTGGTACATAGAAACTCTAGATTTTGTGAATGGCATTAGCAGCTAGCTAAAGACTTGACTAAATTTGGCAATATTATTTATGATATAAATATTATAACATCGTTCGATCCATGTTGCTATAATTGTGATAATACACTCAATGCAGATAAGGTAAGGGGTATAATAGGAATGGCAAAACAACCCAGACCTGTATGTAAAATCTGTATGAGCACATCCATGAGTTTCAAATGGATGCCCACAGATTTAAAAAATGGGTTTTCAAAATACATGTACAGGCGGGTGTGGATATTGCGGTACTTTTGCTCGGGTTACCTGTGATATATGTAATATATTATTACCTTTCATTATAATAACATATATGGTCAGACCCTCTCACTACTCTCTCATCACTGGCCTATATAAAGATCAAATCCCTACTTTCTTTCATCTCTGTCACCACCATGATTACCAGTGTATTATTCAATCTCCCTAATTTATCCATCTCTTTTAAACTAGGGATGCACCAAACTTAACAATAAGTCAAGTAACAGGAACTCAATAAACAGTAGGAATGGAAACATAAAGTGAGAATAAATGTCAAAAAAGATAGTGCAGTGGGAAAATGTTTTTTGTGATGCACCTACCACACTATATGATGAATGGTGAAGCAGGAAATTAGGAATTCATGGATAATGCAGAAAACCCACGAGTATTTGCTATATTTGCAAGTACCCGTAAAAAATCATATGCGAATATCTGCACGGATACGGGTAGGTATGAGGAACATTCACAAATTGTAAGCTCATACCCGTTATCATCCTTAGAGTATATGTGTATTCTCACTTGATGTGAACATGATTTATCATAACTCAAGATTGCAATGGAGAATGAATTTATCTCATATGTTGTGGGAAAATATGTGAGATAATCTCATAAGATATCCTCCAGGATATGACCCTATATTAAAGGATCAATTTGCCAAAATCTAATAAAGATTAAGGGAATATGACCTACAAAGGGGGATTTAAATAGGAAGGAATACGAGTAAATGGGCATAAACACATGATATTATTTGAGAAGAACTTTGAGGGATTTTAATGCCAAAAATTAATTTCAAAAGAATAATTGAAGGATTTTTGTTATACCTTATATTCTATACATCCAATGAAATAGATAAAAAGTTATAATGGTGTTATTAATCTTGGATTGAACCAACTCATTTGAACAAAAAATGGAAATACGTATCAAAATAGGTGTTAATTGGTTCAACCGAGACGATTTAAGTATATAACCAATAACCTAATCAAAACAATGTTGAGAGGGAATATCTGGTACTTTTAATTTGCCTTCATTGGCATATGTTTCACATAACTTGCAAGGTTTAAAACTTTAAATATTATTTACTTTAAAGTTTGAAGGCAATAGTAAAGCGTGAATGAAAAAGTGTTTTATTAGTGTTGTATAATCTATATTGATTAAAAGAATTGAATAACTTAGATGATATTTGTTATTGTAAAGTATTTTTTATTGATTATTTAACTATATATTTATGTGATGATGATAAATCTAAGTCTGTAATATAATTTTATTAAATAATAATATATAATATTTTAAATTTTTTAATGTAAATAACTTAGCTACATCATCTAATAACTCATCAGTTTAACTCCTACACATTCAGTTACCATGTGCATAACTTATGCGAATTTAATGGTCATAGGCCTAAAATAAATTAAAGTTAAAAAACTAATTTGAAAATAAAATTTGACTTCAAAAATAAGTTTAAGAGTGTAATATCTATGTATTGTTAATGTAAAGATTGATACATAGTCGTTATATTATTTATCTATTTTTAAGAATCAAAATAATAATTAAATATGAATAGTAAATGATATAATTAAATTATATAAAACTGATTGAGTACGTATGTCTTATTATTTTTCTCTAAATTTGACAGTAGTTTGCCCATTCTTCATTACACTAGGAATATCTTTACACTTTGAAAGAAAGAAGAAAAAAATATCTATATAAAAACAATGATTAATAATACATTAAAAAATAAATTCTAAATTAAAATTTATTACTAAATTATATCACTAATAAATATAAAGATCTATACGATACTCCATTATTCTCTCTGCCGTTGCTGCACTCTTTCCACCACTTCATATTTTCTACCATCACCTATTTATCTCCAAAGGCACTTTTCAATCTCTCATTCAATTTCAATCCCCTTTGTTCTGTTATTAATTCTATCTGCAATTTTTCTGTATTTTAGATGCAATCTTGGACTGTTTAATTTATTTGATTTCTTTCCTTTTTTAAAACTCCTGGTCTATCAATATGATTAAAGTTCAATTTTTTACGAGTTTTGAGAAGTGGGTCTTGATTCTTTTCCCTCCCTTTTATCTTAATTGATGAAAATAATACTATATTTCCATATTAACTGCGACGTTTCTCGCAAACATGACATTAAAGTTTGAATCTTTTTCAAAACCCCACTTCACTTTACCAGCAATGCCAGTATATTGTTTTGAAGATCTTATATTTATTATGTCTATATATTAGATTGGTTTAAAGGATTTGGTTTTGATACTATGGTATTATGCTATGACATGTCATTGTATTTTAAAAGAATATGTGCATAGCTAAACTCTTATGCTAAGACTTTAGTTAATTTCATTTGAATATTTTGCTTATCAGGATATAACCTTTGATTTTTAAATGTTATGTAATCAGATGTTAGGTAGTTATGTGGTTGCTTTCGTTTTGATGCTTTCTTGGTATGTTGAGCTGATAGATGCAAGTGCTGGTGATGCTGATCCGCGTTATAGGTACTTTAGCTCCAATCTTATTCTCTTTGTCTTTCTTGGAAAGTTGTCCATGCAAATCGTTGTTTCTATCTGCAATACATCTGATACAGAAATGGTTTCTACAAACGGTTTGAGGTGGGGATTTAGTAGACATAAATACAATTGAAGTTTGTTTTAATCCCATTTAGGAATTTCAGGGTCTATTTTTATGGGCTTTGCAGAAAACATGACAGGTTGAAGCTAATGTTTTTTTTCTTCTGAAAACTAAGATGCTTTTTATAATGGTGGCATAGTTCTAATAACATGCTTTTGTTTCTGTAGGTTGTACATAACTACATATGCTTAAACTTCAAATTTATTTCAGCTTTCATGGTTTATAGTGATGACTGCTGATTAGTTGGTTCTTGCCCAATACCTATATCTTTTGATATTTTTTGAAAATACAAAACTAGTTGTTTTGCGAGTCCTACGAGGAAAAATTAGTCTGTAACCAAATTCAAATGTGCAACAATAACAACAGCCTACCCTTATTGTTAGGCGAGGTTAATTACATTTGTCAATCAATGTCATTGATAATACATTTCGTTCCCAATGGTTTTTTCTGAAGTTTTCATATGCCTGTATCTACGTCTTTTGATTGGGCTATCTTTCATTTGATTTATTTTTCTCGTGAACCTCTAATAGTCTTCTTCTTACAAGAAAACTATATTATGTTAGTTTCCGTCATCTTCTTCTCAATAAGTGCTACTCCAAGTTTCTTCCTTTTGTATTTACGTCCATTCATCCACCTCAGCATCCTCATTTTTCTACACTTACTGTTTGCTTAAACTTCATGGCCCAATATTCACTACCTGGAGCATTGATGCCTTATTATTTGATTGGCATTTCGCAGTCACAAATTAACTTTAATAATTTCTCCATTTCCGTTCACTTTGCTTGTATCCTATTTGTGACATTACCATCAATCTCTTAATCACTTTGTACAATGGGTCCATTCTATCTAAAATATGCTACTTGTGGTATGCTGTGATTCACAATTTTCAGCCTTAAAACATTGTTATCTTGCTTCTGACTAAACTTTCCATATACTCTGTCTTACTTAACCAAAAACCATTAGCTCCTGCCTCCTGAAGCTTCATTCTACAACTCAATTTTAGAATTTAAATATTACTCGAAGGCTTTATCATCACTTCATCAGTATAAACATTGAGGCATTAACTCTTGAATGTGGCTAGTAAGCATGTTCAATACAATGTTATAAAAGTTTAGAATCAGTCAACTCTTCCCTTGGCACTTGGATGTGCTCACCGTTTTGTTTCACTCAGGCTTCTGTCTCCAGATTCATGAGTCAATACAATGTTATACTGTTTTGTTACATCTCACTAAAAGGAGGGTGCATAAATTTGATATTTGTAATTTGTTGAGTTCATCACTTCTTACCTTTTGTTCTTCTTTTGATTTTCCTTATAGCAATACATAGGACAATCTTTATTACATCCGAATTTTCTAAGTTACTTACACTCTCCCTGTTTTAACTTCTTGTTTTGCTTTCACTATCAGGAATTGTGTAGGTCAATGTGAGGAATCTGGATGTGTTGGGCAAATATGCTTTCCGAACTGTAAATTTTCTTCTGATGGAGAACCTATTGATCGTCCATGGTACATGCAAGAACCACTGTATGTACAATGGAAAAAATGGGATTGTGAAAGTGACTGCAGGTATTACTGCATGCTTGATAGAGAGAAAGAAAAAGAGTTACTTAATCAAGGCCCTGTCAAATATCATGGTAAATGGCCCTTTAAGCGTATCTATGGGATGCAGGTTTGTCACTGAAGAAGCCCATGCACCGTACGTTTTCATTTGGAATCGTTGTCCAATGACCTCAAACCTTTTGTTTAACTAGCTGACATGTCATCCTTTTATTTAGGAGCCTGCTTCCGTGGCTTTCTCTGCACTAAATCTTGCAGTGCATTTTCATGGTTGGGTGTCCTTTTTCGTTCTTTTGTACTATAAGTTGCCTCTACAAGCCGGAAAGAAGATATATTATGAGTATGCTGGTTTGTGGCATATCTATGGGCTCTTATCGTTGAACTCCTGGTTCTGGAGTGCCATTTTCCACAGTCGGTAAGTTACTTAGGCAGATATTTTCAGTATTTTGTACTGATTCTAAACATCTTTATATGTGTTTTGCAACGTCATTCTGATTTGTTTTTTCCAAGAACAGGTACCTTGCTATTTTACTTTACAGAGTGGTTGATTTTAGGTAGTGTTGATTGAGCTCTCTATTAATGGTTGTTGAAGTAATAAGTTTGTATATGTGAGTCCCAATCTGAATCGGTTGGTGAATGGTGTCATTTAAAATGTGACTCAAAATCATAGTATATGCATATGAAATATTAATGCAGAAACGTTTATTATAATACACTGCTCCTTTGTAAGACACATTAAAATTTATGAAAGGCTGTTTTTGCTTTGAAAATTACAAGCATCACTTAAAAAATCAATTTGACAGTGCATAGTATACGTAGTTGGTTTAATTTTAGCTAATGCTGATAGTGTTCTGAATCATGTTGATGCTCCTATTCAAAATATTTATCTCATTCTCGTTTTTATATCCCACCCAAACTGTGAAAAAGAAATGAAACATTTCTCATTATCTGCTTAATATAGCACCATAGTTTTGTCGAATGTTTTTTGTACACCTTAGTTTCTTATTACTTTTTCTCTCACTTCTTATTAAGCTTAAAAATTTTCGTATTTCCGTGTCTGGTTGATCTACAGAGATGTTGATCTAACAGAGAAATTAGACTACTCATCTGCAGTGGTTCTCCTTGGATACTCCCTGCTTGTAGCCATATTACGAAGCTTCAATATTAGGGATGAGGCTACCCGAGTTATGGTTGCTGCTCCATTGATTGCTTTCGTGACCACCCACATAATGTTCATCAACTTGTATAAACTAGATTATGGTATGTACAACCTGTCATGTAATCTTTATATTATTATTATTTCTGAGGCTGGGAATTAAATGTATGATCCACGTGTTCACTATTTCCCGTTTGAGAAAAACTTGAGCTGTCTGTTAATTATCTATGCCATTAACTTTCTGTGGCTTCTTCTAAAGTTAGAAGTTTACTTCCAACTCTTATTCGTCGCTATGTCTTTGCCTTATTTCATTCCTTTTATTTTTCCCTCTATGTGATGATTTCGATGGCATTTTCAATCTAACTGTGCAGGGTGGAATATGAAAGTTTGTGTAGTAATGGCTGTGACACAACTTGCCATTTGGGCAGTTTGGGGTGGTGTTAGTCGCCATCCTTCACGGTGGAAGCTCTGGCTGGTTGTTTTTGTTGGCGGCCTTGCGATGCTCTTAGAAATATACGATTTCCCTCCCTACGAAGGATTTCTGGATGCACATGCTCTTTGGCATGCCACCACTGTTCCTCTGACCTACATTTGGTGGAGTTTCATTAGGGATGATGCCGAGTTCCGAGCCGCTGATCTTGTCAAGAAGGCCAAATAGCTGCTTTTTGTACTTACCTGACACTGCTATAAGCCTGAATAGATTCTCGTGTAATGGTGTATTTCGAAGTTATACTTTTCTGTCTTTGTGGAATTGATGTTTGTAATGAATCTAGTGGCATGGGAGAATAGTACAATTAAGTGTCACATGGCTTTGGCATTCATGAAAGGGTTTAAAAGACCAAAGTAGGAATTGGAAGAGGGTGAAGAATTATGACCAAACTTGACCTTTGAGTTCTTCTCCCTCTTCAACTCTATCCTTATATTGCTGCTCATTGTTAGTATTAGATCTTCATTATCCAATCTTGTTATATTGGTGATTTCATTGGTGGATTTGTGGTCATTCAAATTCATCAACTTAGTATCGGGATATTACTTCTTACTTCATAAAGTAAAACAGTTGAAATTTCAGATACTACACATGTAGAGTACTTTCATTGTTATTTTGAAAGACAAAACCAACCTTCTACTTCACTTTTTGATCTGCTAATAATAAAACCAAGTGGTCCTTTTCTTTCTACCATGATTTTTATGGTTTGCACATTATTGGTCCCCAAATTAAATGTCGTCCAATCAAAATCATTTTAATTGTAGTTTGTCAAAGTACACTTTGGGACTTTTCTCTCTTCGCTCAGTCAAAATTCAACTAATATCGGAATCTTCAACAAGAATTTTTACTTTTACTGATACTATTATTAGTAATTACTATCTCTTCTCAAATGCTCAAATTCTAAATGCATCATGAGGCCGTGTTTCATAAGGATTTTACTACCATACAGTATCTTACTTTGGGCAAATTATTTGCATTGCAAGAATAAAATTACTTACATATATAATTCACCCTTTTGAGGTTAATATATAATTTCTTACCTTATAGAAATGTCACTTTCAAGTTTCAAAACAATTAACTTACTAGGACATATACAAACTAAAGGACACTCGTTAGGACGTTATCTCATATCTGTTTGCACTGACGTGTGGACTCTGTGTTTATAAGCTTTAGGGTCACACTTTTCTTTTTCACATGCATAATATTATCGTTTTTTAGTTAACATTTATATCAAACAATGGTGTCAAATTGTCAATGTCACCATCACTAATTGAGCACCAACTTAATATTTTATTATTTTTACCCATGTAATAATTTTAAGGTAATCTAACTTTAGAAGAGATAACATACAATAATGCACCATCACTTTAACACTCATTCAAGATTTGTTTTCTTATTGAATTAAAGTTGGGGAGAGAATTTCCTTATACTTTTCAATATCTTAATTAAGTTTTTCCTCATAGACATATTAAGAATGATAGGAATGTACCTTCTAAACCCTCTTTAATATTCTTGTCCATTTGTGACAATAAATCATTCATATAAGAAGCCAACAATGATCTACATTTTCATTCAATTGAATGTGTGTACGTGCATCTATTAATTGCTACATAACAACCTTGAATGAAAGGCACATGGAGAGTGTTAACCTCATATTGAACATTATGTGATAACGGGCGAGGACACATAAAATATAAATTGAGATCATAAATTGAGATCTTCTTCGATATTGAAGAATCCAATACTAAATAAAGATAATAATACGTAATACAAATTAAGTTTTAATGGATGTGGTTTAAAGTTATTTTTCAGTAAAAAATTAAAATAAAGAAAAAAATGTTCTCATATTCTTATATTAGAGAGTACAATAAAAAAAGACTCCTCTAAGATGTACATGTCACAAGGTATTGATATTAATAAAATAGGGACATAGCTCGATCAAAAGGGTAAGATTGTTATTGCAAAATAAAGTGGATCTTAGTGTCATTCAGGTCCAACACATTAACTCACACCTGCCACTTTTTTCAATGTGGCCCTATTTTATTTTGTCAGAGTTAGACTTGAATATGGAATTACATCAGCTAGCTTTTTTGGTTGCTTCAATAACATTAAAAGTATCAAGTGACATGTGCCTGGTTGCTATAGACTAGACCTTGATAATGGGTCCATAAAAGTGATGGAAATTGAAAACACGTAGATTGAGCTAAAAAGCAATTCCAAGATGGAATATGCAAGGACTTGAACTGCTATATATAATTGTGACATAAGCATAATATTTATAGACTTTTAGTGTAAAGAATTATACATAATTAATATATTATTTGTTATTCATTTTTTTTTGAATAATTGTTATAATATGTAATGACTGATAATGTACTTTTACACTCTCTCCATTTATACATCCTTTTCTCATCATCTATCCACCATTGTTGGGTATATGGAGCAAGTTGTTACCATTTTAGTCCACAAGCACCAACAATAGTATGCATGCTATTTGAGTCTAAATTGAATAAATGACCACGATATTGCATATGATGACATCTTTTGATTGTTCCATTGATTCTCCACTACATTATTGAATTATGAATTGATTGAATACGCCAACGATATAATGAAAATTGAGTAGACAAATGAATGGTGTGAAAACATTATAACTCCTTTTGAAAACATAGGGGAGAAAAAGTAAAATTGATGGTGCACATGTTCTTGACTAGAATAATATAATACATGACTTGTTCATGTTAACTTCCTCATTTTATTCCATGACCTATAAAAAAGTTTAAAACATAAAGTCGAGTGGTTAGGGTCCATTATCAACAAATTAAATTAAATTGAAGTTTAATCTCCAACAACATATATTTATGGTCCATTATCAATGTGGACTAATGTTTCTTATTCATAACAATAATTGTGGATAACACAATAAAATGCTCTCCCATGTTGATGATAATATCAACTACTCCCCTATATATTCTGATTAGAGTTATATAATTAGATGGAATAGGCAACAAAAGAAGTATTTTTCTCTTTGCATTGTTTACAAAGTAAACAACTTGAGTGCAAGCATAACTAATTCATTAGACTAACATCAAATATTTTATGCCATGGCTAGACCAATCCCATAATACAACTTTAAAGGTCCTATGCCACTCATTACTTTAGATATTATCTATTAATGTAGAAAATCCTATCTATATTAAACTAGATATCATGAGTGCCCACTTACAACTAGACCAAAGAACAATCATGGTTTTAGAGGTTAGTTTTTTGTAGTGTCTAATGTAGACAAGGACTATTAAAACACTTTTAACAAAGTCTGTCAAAAGGGGTGTGAAAAAGAATAATTGCAAATGTTCTTCCTTTTTACTCTTTTGTTTTCTTTAGTATCTCTTTTCCATGTTTCATCCATAGTGGGGGGTGTTTTTGCATTCAAATTTGTAATAAATAATGTCCATGTGTTTAGTCTTACTCCACTCATCAAAGTAAATCCATCCTTGTAAAGTAGAGTCATTGAAATTCCCCCATACAGCAAATTCCATTGTGTAAGATATGATTTCTAGGTGAAAGGTTTATGCCCTCTTTCTTTTGGGACCTTGTGGATTCTTATCATGCATGACCCACCACCATGTCTTTTATAATAAAAAACCAAATCACCTCATTATTGTCCTTACAAATTAGTAGTAAAAGGAGAATAAGAGAATATGAAAAGGTAAAAGATATATTGCCCTTGCCAATAGGAGTAAAAAAATTAATCATAGTAAAAATGATATAATCAATCTTAAGTCTTAACTTGCTTTCCATGCCATTTTTATCAAGAAATAAAAGGAAGAGAAAATAGACAAAAAGAGCCCTCACATGAAATTTGCTTACAAATACTCTTTTTGTATAATACTCAAAGATGACATAGGTAAAGCTATCTTATATATAATATGGTTGACATTACTTGCTCTAATTATTAATTATAGTTCTTACAATTAATTATATAATGGCCGCTTAAGAAAAATTCCAGTTAAATTAGTTAAGCAAGAAAAAGATTTGTATTTTATGAACATTAGCAAGAAAGATAATGAACCTTAAGATAATGTCTACTGAGTATGACCACAGCATTAATTTGATAAAGAAATGTTACTTGGGGTTAGGTTTATCTCAATTAGCAATATTTCATTGATGATTAAAAACCAAGAATTCCACTCTTTTTGGATTTGTCAATGCCTTTCATTGTGGTACCTTTAGACTTTGTGCTTCACATTTATTATGAATATAGAATTATAAATGCCGCTTTAGGTGCCACCTTCATTTCAAATTCTATCTAACCCTAGGTCATATCATTTCTTTTTCTCTTCAACAAGCTTGTAATATAGGAGAATAGTACTAATGGGGTACTCTTTCTAAAGGAATCGATTAATATATCAATTCTTATTTTTTGAACATCAAGAAATCAAATTTTAAGGTGGACTGGTACTATATGAGTTTAATTTCCCATTTCACAAGGTAAGAAACTTAGGGTCCCCATCATGGACCCTCATGGTGCTTTAATTAGATCCTTATTCTATGCTTTATACTATCCCAATACTTGGAACATGTCCACTCACCCTTCAACTAAAAATTTGGAATATATATATCAATGATATGGACAACTTATGTTACACATTTCTAACCCTTTTGCACAAAGTCTAACATAATTTATACATTCTTGAGACATAAAGATAAAGAAAACAACCACCAAGTATGGGTCTAGATACTTAGAAGGCTTAGGTTCCTTGAGACAAGGAAAAAATGCAATTAGGTTTAAGTGTCATTCTTCTAATTGGTGGCCATTTGCGTAGTGTGTACGTGACGTTGGATTGGAACCCCATGATATTTCCAATGTTATAATCAACTATGTCTATTGTGAATAGCTGATGGTGTTCAATGAGAAATTTGCTTGCCCAATTGAATATTGGATAAAATTTAGGTATAATTCCAATAATATCAAATGTTTTTAGTAAAAATATAATATGTGTATCAATTATTGAGTATCAATTTAATATTTTAATTTAATAATTTTTTTGTTATAGATCAATTCTAATGTAATTTAAAATATATTAATATAGACTATTTTTAATTATTATTAGTGATAATGATAGATTAATTTTAGAAAGGCAATAATAATAAGATGTAAGATGATAACATAAATTCTTAGAATGTAAAGACTAAGTTCAGTCATCTAATTAATAATCTTGTTTATATCTGTAAAGTAATATATATAATAAGATGATGTGTGTTATATATGTTATATTTTTTATTAACTAAAAATATTACAAACACTTAAAAAAATATAATTGTATTTTATAGATAAACATGTAATTGTATGATTAGGAGAGGAGAATATGGATGGGAAAGGTTTATGACCCCATGAAGTTGATGTGTGATTCTATTCACATGTCCCTTTCTTAAAAGAAAGACATGGAGCACTTTGGGTAGGTGTTGATTTGCCTTTCCCTTTGGCAATATTCATATTCAATATTGATATGTGTGTTTGGTTGGTGTTTGATGATTTATGTGAAGTCATTTCAAAGCTTAAAAAGACTTTGAGGGATTCCAATGTTGCAATACGCCACTCAACCAAAAACACCTTTATGATATGTGCTATTTGACAAACTCAGGTACTTGAAATCACTCTTTGACAATCCATATTATCTTCAAAGACACCACTTTTTAAAAATAAAGTTGCCCCTCTTTAAGCATTAAGATAATGTCTATATTGTTAATTAGTTAGTTAAATGAATTAAATGTTAACCCATCACCATCTTTTCAATATGATGAAGGTGTGCAAAGGGTCCCATTCATTGATGTGGATGCACCAATTAAGGGATGTGTTCATCAAGTATTGATTCAACTATCCTTCTCACTTATAAATTATTTTGGTTCATTCAAACAATATTATCAATTTATCATCATTGTAAATTAGTAGAGGTATTATTTATCTTGTTTATATATGTTGAGATCATCTTTTGGTTTAAAAATTGTGCTAGAGCCAAATTAAATCAAACTCATCACAACCTTAAAAACAAAGGGAAACAACAGAAAATTATGATAATCATTCATTAAGTTGTCGCTCAACCACATAGCTCCAAAAAGAATGCACTAGAGCCTAAAAGCATTTTTACCTGTCATATTTTATTGTTCCCTTTCTAAGCAAAACTAGAAGCCAAGCATATGACCTAAGAGGAGAATATAAGCACAAAACGCAAGATTTTCAATAAAAAATTGGATTTGTTAATATATTTCATATAGATTTACCATTAAATTTTTACAATATGTTTACATTTATAATTTTAAGTTATATATTAATCGATGAATATGCTATTATTTGTGAAATTGACATGAACTTTGGTTTGATGCCTGTGTTTATCTCTGTGTAATATGATGTAAAATAGATAATTTAGTCGATTTATTATTCTTAGCAAAGGTGAAAAGGTGATCAAAATTCTACCTATATTTAAATACAAGAAAAGAAGGATGGTTAATCTCATAAAGCAAGTGATTGAGGTGGGTGAGACTGAGAATTGAGAAATTCAAAGAGAAAAGAAAAATGTGGTTCTTCTTGGCAGCGATACTGAATTGTCGACGAATTACTCCAGAAAAGAAAAAAAGCTTATATCAGAATAAATGTTAAAAAATCAATGTTATTGTTGGTGGACCACATATTTAATGGCCGTAATCGCCACCAAACACTGGTGGAAGAGGAAGAAAACTATAGTAGTCCATATTTAATAAATTACAAATTTATCTTCTTAATTCTTCAATAGAATTTCACAAACTTAAGGGGACAAAGAACAAACAAGAAAAAATACTAAATACTGTATAACAAATATAAAGTACCTCATAAAACTATACAAAAAAAATTAAATAATACTTTATAAGCAAAGACAGGATGAACTATTATAATTATCTAGTTCTCATTCTCCTCTTTGGTAATATATCACAATAAATGAGAGAAAATGATGCATGTATTAATAATATATGAGTTTTTTATATTATTAATATATTATTGATCATTCATATTTAATAATTATTGTCTCTTCAAAAAATAATTTAAATTAATTATGAATGATAATAACTATATATAAATTTACAAATTTTATACTGAGATTATATAAATATTAGACTTAAGTTATAATCTACCATGTATGCCATTTTAATTGTGCACCAAGTTATGATGTGAAAATGGAATTAATATATCTTATACAAAAATAAGATAATTTCTTACAAATTCTTTTACTCACTATAAATTAATATGGATTATAAAGTGATATTTTATTTAATAATAATTGATTGATTTACAAGTGACATATGTTATTTTCTGATTAATAAGATGATTTGTAAGAAAATACAACATTAAAGAAAGTTGTATAGAGATGAAACTATGTAGAGACAACCAATAAATATATATATAATAAGATGATGTGTGTTATATATGTTATATTTTTTATTAACTAAAAATATTACAAACACTTAAAAAAATATAATTGTATTTTATAGATAAACATGTAATTGTATGATTAGGAGAGGAGAATATGGATGGGAAAGGTTTATGACCCCATGAAGTTGATGTGTGATTCTATTCACATGTCCCTTTCTTAAAAGAAAGACATGGAGCACTTTGGGTAGGTGTTGATTTGCCTTTCCCTTTGGCAATATTCATATTCAATATTGATATGTGTGTTTGGTTGGTGTTTGATGATTTATGTGAAGTCATTTCAAAGCTTAAAAAGACTTTGAGGGATTCCAATGTTGCAATACGCCACTCAACCAAAAACACCTTTATGATATGTGCTATTTGACAAACTCAGGTACTTGAAATCACTCTTTGACAATCCATATTATCTTCAAAGACACCACTTTTTAAAAATAAAGTTGCCCCTCTTTAAGCATTAAGATAATGTCTATATTGTTAATTAGTTAGTTAAATGAATTAAATGTTAACCCATCACCATCTTTTCAATATGATGAAGGTGTGCAAAGGGTCCCATTCATTGATGTGGATGCACCAATTAAGGGATGTGTTCATCAAGTATTGATTCAACTATCCTTCTCACTTATAAATTATTTTGGTTCATTCAAACAATATTATCAATTTATCATCATTGTAAATTAGTAGAGGTATTATTTATCTTGTTTATATATGTTGAGATCATCTTTTGGTTTAAAAATTGTGCTAGAGCCAAATTAAATCAAACTCATCACAACCTTAAAAACAAAGGGAAACAACAGAAAATTATGATAATCATTCATTAAGTTGTCGCTCAACCACATAGCTCCAAAAAGAATGCACTAGAGCCTAAAAGCATTTTTACCTGTCATATTTTATTGTTCCCTTTCTAAGCAAAACTAGAAGCCAAGCATATGACCTAAGAGGAGAATATAAGCACAAAACGCAAGATTTTCAATAAAAAATTGGATTTGTTAATATATTTCATATAGATTTACCATTAAATTTTTACAATATGTTTACATTTATAATTTTAAGTTATATATTAATCGATGAATATGCTATTATTTGTGAAATTGACATGAACTTTGGTTTGATGCCTGTGTTTATCTCTGTGTAATATGATGTAAAATAGATAATTTAGTCGATTTATTATTCTTAGCAAAGGTGAAAAGGTGATCAAAATTCTACCTATATTTAAATACAAGAAAAGAAGGATGGTTAATCTCATAAAGCAAGTGATTGAGGTGGGTGAGACTGAGAATTGAGAAATTCAAAGAGAAAAGAAAAATGTGGTTCTTCTTGGCAGCGATACTGAATTGTCGACGAATTACTCCAGAAAAGAAAAAAAGCTTATATCAGAATAAATGTTAAAAAATCAATGTTATTGTTGGTGGACCACATATTTAATGGCCGTAATCGCCACCAAACACTGGTGGAAGAGGAAGAAAACTATAGTAGTCCATATTTAATAAATTACAAATTTATCTTCTTAATTCTTCAATAGAATTTCACAAACTTAAGGGGACAAAGAACAAACAAGAAAAAATACTAAATACTGTATAACAAATATAAAGTACCTCATAAAACTATACAAAAAAAATTAAATAATACTTTATAAGCAAAGACAGGATGAACTATTATAATTATCTAGTTCTCATTCTCCTCTTTGGTAATATATCACAATAAATGAGAGAAAATGATGCATGTATTAATAATATATGAGTTTTTTATATTATTAATATATTATTGATCATTCATATTTAATAATTATTGTCTCTTCAAAAAATAATTTAAATTAATTATGAATGATAATAACTATATATAAATTTACAAATTTTATACTGAGATTATATAAATATTAGACTTAAGTTATAATCTACCATGTATGCCATTTTAATTGTGCACCAAGTTATGATGTGAAAATGGAATTAATATATCTTATACAAAAATAAGATAATTTCTTACAAATTCTTTTACTCACTATAAATTAATATGGATTATAAAGTGATATTTTATTTAATAATAATTGATTGATTTACAAGTGACATATGTTATTTTCTGATTAATAAGATGATTTGTAAGAAAATACAACATTAAAGAAAGTTGTATAGAGATGAAACTATGTAGAGACAACCAATAAATTTTTGATAACACATTAATATTTTAATTTTAATTAAATTTAATCTTAAATAATAGCATTAAAAACCATGAAATATTTATCTCCCCAAATATTACGTGTGATGTGCCTCTCCATACAAGTTTTTTTCTATATCATTAATCAAAAAGTCATATACTTGTAACCAGCGCAGGACGCGCCTCGTTGAATGACAACCTTTCCATTTTCACTTGCAACCATAATCTCCAATATCAATACGCTATCAAATGGCGTCGTTTGTCGCACGCAATCATCTCTATCCTCCCATCATATATAATACTATTATAAGTTTATAACCATTGTACACTTCCAGACACTCCTGCATCTCTCACTATTTTTTAATTTAATAATCTTCACTACTTTCATTATTATTAGTAATATTTTTGGCAGGGTGCACCTAACAACCAGTTCCCATGTCGTTTAGCTCATAGGCTTTTAGTCCAAAAGGCTGAAACATACACTGCTCTGTGGCGCTTAAAATAAGAGAGAAAAAGAAATACACTCTTCGGAGAACAGCGACATTGGCGCGCGTCCTACGTGTTAGGTTTTCCCGCACACATGTCTTTTTCAGGTCCCTCGTTGACCTCACGCGCATTCACTCCCGACTGCAATCACGCTCTAGGTGTCGTATTCATAGTAGTAATAGTAGGAGTACCTTTAGATTTTTGAACGATAATCTAAGTACCTGATTTTACTTTTATTTTTGATGATAAAAATATTATAAAAAGATAAAAAAGTTTTAATATATTATACCTTCCTTCATTTTTTTATTTCTCTCACTTGGGGATTGTTCCGCATTGGGGCCGATGATACACTTTTAACATTTACCCCTATTCCGACAACTCCCACCTTAACTCGCATAAAAAGCATCATCCCTGCTCAAATGATCATGACAAATCAATCACCTTATCCACAAAAATCGCCAATCTTAATGTATGTGTAAAGTAATGCATGCGTATTAACTTTAATCATTACCTCAATCATACACATCTTCAAAATTAGTCAAAATTATTAGACATGCTCTTTTCTATCTTACAATATTCCTCCCTTATTATTTTTATCAAAATATAACACAAACTTTAGACGTTAAATTTAATCTAATGTTTTTGCCTTACATTTATAAGAATGGGTGACCATATCTCTCTTCAAATAATCTAAGATTGTCAATTTGGCAAGTGCTGCAGTAATGTGAAATACAAGTATTCAACTAAAGTATCGTAGATATCTACAAACCTAAAGTATACTCGTTGGGAAAATACATGGATTCAAATTCAACAATTTCATTTCTTATACTTCATTTATTTCCATATTTTAACTGTTTTAATTTGGACTTCATTTTTCAACTAAGCTCTTTTTTCGTCACTTATTTCAATATGTATTAAAACTCTTTTTCGACACTTATTCTAGATAATTTCTTGAAAATATACATAATCCGTAAACATGAAGGGAACTGATTGAGTAATACTTTGCATTTTGTGAAATATATGGAAGAATGATAATGTAATTTAGGTAAGGTTAACAAGGAGGGTAGCATTTTTGAAGGAATTACAGATAGGACAAGTGTTAAGGGTAGAGGCACAAGCATTACAAAGACATAAGTGCCTGCAAGGTAAGATGAGTACACACGATTCATCTTTTCCACATTTCCTGCACAATCTCCCATTCTCATTCTTCATTACTCTACTCCCACTACCTTCTTCAACCACCTCCTTATCCTGCGCACCTCCTCCTATCATACGCCATCCTTCATTTTCATCATTACTTCCACACCAAGACTCCGCTTCTTCAACAACCGCTCCCATCGTGGCTCCGCCGTGTTCTCCGTCGTAATCCCTCGCCTGAGACAGAACTTGGACGAGATTTGTTCGCAGAGTATTTGCAGTTGCTTCGTTTGTTTGCGCCAAATCTCGCCATATCTGGTTTTCGATACATAGAGACTTAACCTTTTCTTCAAGAGCGTAGTTTAATTTCTCAATCTTTTCTATCTCTTCCTCTTTCGATTTTAGCTTCTTCATCATTCCAACTTCGACAAGCTCCATTAATATCCTCGCTTGTCTCTTCCTCTTCTCTTCCAATTCCATTCTCACTTTCTCCATCTGAACAACAATAAAAACAAATAAAATCAGAAATGAAAAAGGAGAAAGAAAGAAAAACGAAACGGATTTTATAAAAACGTATAAGAGACTTACGTGTTGAGAAACGAGATTATCTAGGTCGAGTTGTTGATGATGGATTTGGAGGGACATGTCTTCACCGAGAAATGAAAGGTTAGTTGCACGATTCTTATGGTAAGGTAGAGAGTAATTAATGGAATCTATGGAGCGTTTTCTTGATACAGGGACATTGTTGTTATTGTTGTTGTTATAAGTGAGAGTGCTGACGTCAGACTTCATAGCGGTTATGGTTTTCTGAGGAGGAAACGAATCGGCGATTATGGAGTTGTACGGTGGCGCTGGGTGGAGAAGAGTTTCCGACGCGGTGGCTGTAGTGGTTCCCGATAGAGGAAGCAGCGAGGAGTAGTTATTGTGGTAGAGGTTGATGGTTGCATCCATAGGATTCATCATCATTTCTCTGCATAAAAATAGAGAGAGTGTGAGAGAAAGAGAGAAAAAAGGGATAAAATGGTAATAACAAAATGAATAGAAGAGAAGAGATGTACCCGTTGTGTATTAGTTGAGAAGAGAAGAGGTTTAGATGGTGAGCCTCAACAGCCATGTTATTAGGTTAGAATATGTTGAATCCCTCACTTATTTGTGTTTGTGTGGCTATGTGAGGGGTTATATTGGGTTTTTGTTTTTGATTTTGGGGAATGGAGAAGAGAAAGAGAAATATAGGAAGGAGGAAAAGCTGGTTGGTGTAAGAGAGAAAATGAATAAAAGCATGCAATTGAGGTGGCAACAAGGCTGGATGGTGGGGTTTATACTTGGTTTCGGGAACTCTCTGCTTTATTATTTTCCTCCAAAAATCCATCTTACTATTTAATAATATTTACTATTAAAGTTAATTCATGGTTCAAAAAATTATTAAATAATTTAATAATGATCCAAACTAATTACCTTGATGATATGCTATGTTATGTTCCTTGCCCGAACAGATTACAAAATATTAACTTCTAATAAATTGTATTTTATGATAAAATAGATACTGTAGGAATAGTTCAATGAATGTAAAGTGCAAGATCAAAAATTACACTTTTTATAGTATCCTGTTTTAAAAATGAGTAGGATTTTAATTCTATTTTAAGAATTTGCAGTGATGATTTTTTTTTTGGTAGACTGGATATCAGTACAATACACTTAATATACATCAATGTGCTTGGAAATAAGTTGACCATTAATTTGATATTTCAAAAATATAACTTTGTAATTATTGGTCAACCACACATAGTAATAATTCGGTTGAAGTGGGAAAAACTTCTAAAAATATTTTAAAAAAGTATAACTTGGTAACTAAGGTAATATAATATGATTATGATTTAGGATGATGACAATGAGATTTTTTTAGAAGTAAAAAACAAAAATAGTAAATTGAGATTCTTAAAGTGACAGCTCAGCTAACTGGCACGTAATACCTGCCGACTATGGATGCCACATAGGCACACTACAGTCCAAAATAGCTCCACTTTCCACACTGACACCACACAGTTTTTTATTTTATTTTATTTTGAATTAAAAAACTGAGGAGGAGTAAGAAGAGAGTGAAGTTGTGGGCCCGGGGTGAAACACGTGCGTCGCATGGTTGTAGGGAAACGACAGTACGAGGGTGACGCTGGGGTAGGCACGTGCGAGGTGAGGGTCATTTTGGGCAGTTACCTCTTATTTTATTTTTATGCTGGTGGTAAAGTTGCTAATAAAATACATCAATTGTCCCACTATTTTGTGTCTTTTTATATGTTAGAAAATATAATTTGACAAACAAATATTTACTAATTACATTATAATTTAAATATTTTTATCAATTAACTAAAGTTTATGATATATAAAATAATACAAAAAATGAGATAATATATGTCTTCATGTTGTTAATGATAATACAGATACTAGAGAAGCCAACAAATGGAATATATATTGCAGGAACTTTATTTTATTTTCTAACATCACTTCTGATTTTTTAGAAGAACTATTTTATTTTTTAATATTCCGTAGATTTTCTAATTTTTTTACTCAAAATGCCTCATTTTATTATCAAGGAAGTTTCTAGTTTTTTTGCTTTTTATTCATAAAAAATGGAAGCATTTTACTATTTTAGGAGTAATAACTAGAGACAGTGGGGAACTGGGAATTGATTTGCTTAAAGTCGGGTACAGTGTCTGCACCAGCTAGAACCCATAATGATGTGATTTAATCAAACACTTTTATGTGTTTCTCTTATTTTATTATTTTTATAAATTATATACTGATTTTATTATACTTCATAGTTAAACGTAGGTTTGTTTGTTACACATGATAATATTAATAAGTAGGAAGACAATGAAACTGATCAATTTCATATTCATTCCAATTTGGTTTTTATTATTTAATTCAGTAAACTTTGTTCTAGAATCAAATAAAACCAGTTAAATGTGAATTAAAATTTAAGTTCCTTAAATAAATAAACATAGTTTTAGTCAAATACATTTATATTTATTATGTTCACGAGCTAACTCGATTATATATGCATATGTAATTTTTATATTTAAGTATATTAAATATAATCAAATATGTAGAATATATACCTACATATTTTAAAAACTATTTTATTATTATAATATAAATATACTGTGTATCTTAATATATAGGTAAAATATACATTATTTACATTAAAATTCTCATCCATCTTTATGTGTATTAATAATTACTATTCGAGCTGGTAAGCAAAATAAATTTAAAAAAGTAGTTCGTGATTGACAATTTTTAAGAAGTAGAGATTAGCATAACTCAACTCTAGTCGTTTACACTTATATATATTTTTCTTGTGTTAATTTGAGGGGCCCATATACTTAACTTCTGGCTTCATCACCGGTTAAGATAATTGACCAGGCTCTATTGTCAAATTGTAAATTGCTTGCATGCAGTTGTTTAACTTAATTGCTTTTGGATTGCACTTATTCTACTTATACTACTCGTGAGGCACGACGTAAAGTTCCTGATTTTTTGTATTAATGTCAATCAAATGCATTATGCATCAATGTGTAGCTAAGATAATTGAAGAAAAATGAGTTGGGTCAAATTTATGGGTTAAAGTTAAAAGTGATAATAGCACTAAATCTTCATTCACCACATGGCTGATTTCAAATAATTAACTCCCATCCATTACATTTGTTGAGGGGATAATCAAAATTAATTATCACATGCACCCTCCATATTATTTTTACTCTTGTACGAGTTTTGATAATCATTGTCCCAAGAGAATGGTTAAAGAATCAAAAGTATAAAATCAACATTGAGATTTAACCGATTGTCTAGCTTTATTATCATAATCAAGTTGAGAAAGATGAGTAAATATACGTTGTCTTGAAACATATCTCAAATCATATCCGTCGCCAATAAAAACATATATATTATGTTAATTAAAAAAAATTAAATTCATTACTTTTTCATTATTTTTGCCCATAAGTTCATTATTGTTCACATATATACTCTAACCATATTGACCTTACTTTAGAGTTTAACTGCCAAAATGAAAACAAAAAATGAAGATTAAGATAAAGAAAATATATCTATGAAAATAAACAAACGTTGGGAAGTTGGGATAAAGGATATAGGGCTCACAACATGATTGTATTTTGAGTAACTATAGTGGAGGATGGATATTAGGGTAATTATGTATGTTTGTGCTTGCCCCACTTTAAAGGGAAAATTGTTCTAAGTTCTAACTCTAATAGTTATTATCAGCACCTCTTTCTTCTTCTTTTATCTCTCTGGAATTGTTTTTCTTTTATTTAGGAATGTCTGTCATCACCTCCACAATACAAGCATATGAAACCAACCTTTGAACCCGTCAAGCGTGATCTCGCAATGTTTTTCTCTCTCTTACTGTCTGTGTATGTCAGAGGGGTAGAAACAAAAACAACAGTTCATAATCAATGAAGGATTCTTTAGAATAAAAAATAAAAAATCACATTTTATTTTTTTGAATTAGGATACTCTACTACTAGAAAGACAAATTCTTATTTCTACACATGTATTGAACGGATAAAAATATTATATAATTATATTTAAATGATAAAAATATCATATCCTTATGTTTTTCATATTATTTGGCATGTAGTCGACTCTCTCATAGAGAATCCTAACCCTATTCCTTAAACGCTTACATTTCTTTAATTGTGTTATACAAACTTGAGGGGGTGGTCTTTGCTGAAAAGGGCTGGTGAGTTGAGCTATCATTATTTCTTGTATTGGAAACATACTTAACTTGTGCTTAGGATATATGAGTAGTATACTCCAAAAGAGGGTAGCTTTACTTCTATTGGACAATTCTACAACAATGCACCTAATTAAAAAGGGTTGAGAGCATGAATTCCTTTTGAATTTGACCGCTAATTAATCACCAGTCATTGTTTTTCAAGTATTTCTTTGCATGGATAAAATTTGTTACTCCTTAGTCCTTAAATAAAGAGCTTTAGGTATCTTAAAGACCTATATATACAAGACACAACACTCAAACCTTAATTGCATTTGTAAACTTTAATATTTGCCTACTTATGCAGTTATGCTAAAATGTCCTAAGCAGCGCATTTTGCAATCAAAAACCTTTTCTACCTATCCCTTGCATGATTAGGGAGAATGGCTATAAACTCACGAGTCATGGGTTGGTTTGTATCGAATGATTAATTGCATTTTTTATAGAGATAAAGCTCCTCTAAAATGAATGTAGTTGTACAATGAGCAATCAACTAAGTTTTATCCTTCCTTGATGTATCTTACAACAAGAATCTTTTATCTCACCGGTAATCTTAATTATATTGATCGAATAATGTTATAATAATCTATCATAAATTAGGCTATTTAACAAAACATCTTAATTAATAAAAAAAAAATACTCACATGCATATATCTTCTTTATTTACTATTCAAATTCATTTAAAAGAATTTTGTTTCCTTTAAACCAAATTAAAATTTGAAGGGTCAAATACTTTTTAGAGTAAATTACACCGACACTTTCTGAGTTTTAGTGAAATTACATAAACCACCCCTCACCTCCCATAGTTTTATACTTTCATTACACTGACCACCCCTGTATAAGAAATAAGTGTAATTTTTTAAACAAAAAATGTGATAAATGCAATTAAGTTAAACAAAACATGATATATTGTGTAGACAAGTCTAAATAATATACAAATCAATGTATCTTTATTATTTTTTTGTTACAAAATGCATCAACAATTATAAAGAAATATTGTTTAAATCACTCTTATAATGTAGTGTAACGAACCAAAAATAATAAAGATACATTGATTTGTATATTATTTAGACTTGTCTACACAATATATCATGTTTTGTTTAACTTAATTGCATTTATTACATTTTTTGTTTAAAAAATTACACTTATTTATTATACAGGGGTCAGTGTAATGAAAGTACAAAACTATGTGATGTTTATGTAAGTTTAGAAAAGTGAGGGGTGGTTTGTGTAATTTCACTAAAACTCAGGGGTGTCAGTGTAATTTACTCTACTTTTTAACTTTAATCTTTCATGCCTAATTAATTATCAAATAATTCAGCCTAATTATATATTAAATTAATACTAATATAGGAACATATATTTCAATTTTTTACATCCATTGTGGCAAAAAAATTATGGGAGCACATATATTATTTTAAACTTTATACCACTTCATGTACCATTGTTTTTCATTGATCAAAAAAATGTAAATTTTATATATATAATTTATGTTTTACTTTTATATGCATTAAAGAAGAGTCCTTCACCATTTACCAAAAAGTTGAACTTGGGAGAAGTAAATTTCAGAGACATCGCATGTACTTATTTATGGGTCTACTTGGACCCCCTCCTCTCTTAAGTTAGAGTACATTATTATTTTTCTATCTTTACTGATAGGTATGCTCATATTAAGCGTTACCCTTCCAAAGTCTTATATTATTTTTATCATTGGCCCTGGCACTTTCTTATTCAAAAGCAGCTAGCATGGAACTTCACTATCATAATTCAATTCCCATGAATTGAAAACTACCAAAATTGAATTGGGGTTTGCTATGAAAGGGAAAGGAGAAGTGAGAAATTTTGGGGAAATGTGGTTTAGATATGGTGAATGGCAATACCAGGAGAAAGTACTTACTCTCAATTAAATACTACAATTACAAACAAGACGTAGGCATTATTGTAGTGGTTCAAGGTCCTACTAGATTTATATGATGACCAAAAGGTAAAAAGTTCAATTATTGTGAGCGACACTTATTTTAATAAGCAGACATGTACTCCGAAAAAATTATTTTGTTTTCAATAAGGTAAAAAGATATGATTGATATTACTAAAATAAAATTAAATGCTACATTTCCCGATACATCTTCTATTTTTTTGCCAAGGCGTTTTTAAGTCCATGTGCATACTAATATTGTTCTCCTTCCTACAATATGAGAGGTCGTTTTACATTTATTTCTCACACATTGTAGTATTCAATGACAGATGCAGATTCTAATGATTCAATATTTTTGCTAGTAAAGATGATGGATAAATCATTGTTAGTTTCTCCCATCTTATTTATCTCTTTATTTTAAATAATTTTTTATTTATATTTATATGTCTTGTTATAGAAAATAGTAAAAAATAGTATATTAGAGAAAAACATAATAAATATAATATAAATCAATAAGTTTTTTACAATGTCGACATATCAATATATCATTTACTATTAATTTATAATACTTTTATTTAAAAGTTAATAATAATTAACAAATGAATGATGAAGTATTCATATTAAATTCTAAGTCAATATGATCTTCACATTTTTTTTAACATCACCTATATGTACTATTAGCTATCTGATTCTCAATATCATCATCATCTTTTATCTCCCCTATCATAACACCACCTCCTACTCATGTCACAATAACATTATAGTTATTGGCCTCACCATTGCTATCACTATTAAGACAAATAATATATATAAAGAATAATGTATATTCTTGTATAAGAAAATAAAATTATTACATGTATTATATTTAATTATTTTCTATAAAAATATTTCTAAAACTAAACAAAACAGAACATGTGTCATACTTTTATTGGCTAAAGGAGTTAAGTTATGTTATAGTATGAGGATATATTATATCCTCATATGTATAGTAAGGATATGTTTATACCGAAATTAAGTTACATTCAATCTCATCCATTCATATTTTAAATCCAATTGACCAAATGGGTATGCGAAATAAGTGATGAGGGGGAAAAGAGAAATCTTATATGACTTTAAGCTTCACTTATTTGGTCCATTAAATTTTAAAAATTGAATAAAATTAAATATAACTTAATTTGGTGTAAACAAATATCTGTTTTGATGAATAGAGTTTAAGTGAGTTGTTAGGTCTTGATCCATGGCTCATAGGATCAAGATAAATCTCATTACCCTATAAGCATTTACATATTAGTGAAATTATAAAAAAAAGGTAATTATGTCAGCACCACAGTCTAGAGTCAATATTTAAAATTTTAATATATTGAATAAGGTAAACTTTATTTGGATTTTTTAATCAACTTTTTTTTTGTTTCTCATAGGTATTCTCGCACATGAGGTAATCTTATCCGAGTTGGGAAGATTGATATGTATGTTAATCAACTATGTAACATACATGGATGTATCTTTTCCCAATTGATTTAAAGAAATAAGCCGTTAAATTCTCAAGAGTATTTATTTTAATACCCTTCATTTTAACTTAATATTTCTATAAATTTGTATAAAATCAATTGTAGAGATGATTCTCGAGGTTTGTATTTATTGTGCTGTAAAAGATGCCAAAATTTGTCAAAGTTGAGAGGGTAATATACATTTCAGTTGACTCATCTACCACTTTGAAGTTTCATACTTCAATGCATTTATTCTAATGTGATTTTGGGTTCAATTCGAAACACCCGCCCTTTTAATGACACTGATCGTTGACTTCGTAGCATAAAACAGGATCAATTGTGACAGAGAAAGGTGAATAAAAGGGCATAAATGTAACCAGAAATAAAAGTTTCAACAACACATTGTTTAGTTGCGTGGGTGAGTTGATTATAATTTAAGATGTTAATTTAAGTTATAAGAATATCGAATGGCACTTCATAGAATTGGAACATGTGAAAATCATCCTTACTTGATAGCACAAAAAAGCTAAAGCATATATACCATGATACCCTGAATATATGTCACGTTAGAAACAAAATGTAGATCCAATCATATGAATGTTTTGAGTAGACTTAAATTTATTTTTATTGCATTTCAATTTGAGATGAACTATGAAAGCAGAATACACAAAGTTGTTAATTGTTCAATTATTTGTTATCCCTTATGGCCTTATTACTTTGTATTAGAATATTATGAATCAAGTAATTTGTTTCAATCGTAACCCTAAAACAACATAGTAGCCAAGTCTTATAGTTACACATTCCCTCTGGTTTCAAGTAGAAAAAACATCAATAATTTTTGGTGACAAATGTAAACAAATTTAATTATTTGATTATGAGGAAAAAATATATACACAACAATATAAGAGTTTTATATCATCATTATATCATCTTCCATTCATTTCCAATGATCATTAACACTTCAATAAATATAATACAAATGAACAACAAATGATACACTGACTATATATAAATCATTATACTTTCAGTGCATAAATATTACTTTTTTTTTTATTTTGTATTTACTGGTACTTGATAATCCTAATTAGATTAGGATATTAGGATTTGATACCGTTTGGACTTGAATTTTGATTATGAAATTGAAATGTTACCATCGGCCAAGCCCAAATAATGGTGGGTCTAAAAAACAGTCCATTAACACTAAGCCGTCAATGTGGCTCATGAGTTTAAGATGACTGGGGCGATCTACCCATTGACAACGCTTTGGAAAGAAAATATGGACCTTATAAAGATAGTCCATACAAAATGCCAAGGAAAAACCGAGGTAGAGAACTCATTAAAGGAGATAATCACATTTTGCATTTAAGGATTTAATTTTGTGTTGGGTCTTCTAATTTTGGTTCTTGGAAATTATATTTTTGTGTAACAAGGGGTCGCTAGTGCAATAACGGAAAACTCATGTGCATTAGCCTCAAAGCGTTTCTAAGAAAGGAAAAGGAGTGGAATGAGTAGGGATGACAACCCATATCTATAGATACTTATTGATAATATTTATAACAGGTTGGGTTTGGGTTCTTGTTTTTAGACTGCGAGTAAGTAACCAGACCCATAATTCTTATATATATAATAATAATAATAATACCTAAACATATTTTTTGTCATAATTGTGATGTTATATTATTAAGAAATGATGGTATATTTGATAATCCATAATTATAAAGTAATGTTATGGTGATGGAAGGATGTTAGAGGTTTGATATGTTTTATTTTATTATTTTAAATTATGTTTTTAGTAAAAAAAATAATATTTATATGATAATTTAAAGTTGTGTATTTGTACTTTAATTATTTTTTTATAATTGTTATTATCATTTTTATTCTTCTTTTTAAGTTTTTATTTTCTAAAATAACACATGATTATAAGAAATACATGAATACATATATATGTTATTTTCAATTTTTTAAACATTTTCTAAATTTATGAGTACATGCGGATCCATTGAGTATTCAAGAACCGTGAGTAGCAGACCCAATAGGTACCTGCGCGAATCCAAGATAGATTTGGGTCCTAAAATGATCAAACAGTGTGACTCTAGGTAGTGCACTACCCAGATTCATTCAAACTGTTGGGTAATGTGTGAGAAAAAAAGTAATAGGGTTTGAGGGTTTTGGTGATAATAAGGGTAAATTGAGAATAAAACTTTGGGCCATGTTGAGTTAATGATCGGGTGTGAAATTTTTTGGGGAAGGCTATGACCTATGAGGTTAAGAAAGAGCATGCTCAATGATGAAATCGATCCCTCAAACTCAATTTTTAGAGGGTAAAGAGTGGAAAAAGGTAAAGTCACCTATCATACACCTAAGATTTAACCTGTAATAGGCTAGACTATGTAATGTTTTTTCGTAAATAATACAAATCAAGAAAATATTATAAATAAGTTAATAAAAAACATTGTGAATTTGTGATGGTGCAGTGCTCGTCCTACAGCAGAAACCAAAAATACTTATTTCTTGTAATATATTAAACTTAATTTCTGAATTTATTAGTATCACTTTAGATACGTTATTCTTCATCAAGGAAACTTTTCATGTAAGATATACGAGTAAGTAAGTTTTAGTTTTACTCCAAAATATAGATTCATGCAACTACTTCTATCTCCTTATAACAGTTTCACGTTTCTAAAACATTGTCATTCATGGATTCCACACAAAATAAAAAATATAACATTGATTAGTTAATTATGGTTCTAAAGTTTATCCACTTTCCGTCGACTTTAAATTTATGTGAATATGTTTTTTATGTTATCCAACATATTTTTTATTTTCCTCATAAATTCAAAATTTTAATTTTATCATTTATTGGAAATTATTTTTAAAAACAAAAGATTCATAATCAGTTTTAAATGAACAAAATACATTTCAAAATTCTTAAAAACACATTACGAGTTTATCTGTCATTACTTCACGGATTTAAGTTTATTCTTGGGCCTTGCCCCTTTCCTTCACACAAAAGAACACAAGATGAGTTAGAAAGATGTAAAACTAATAACTATCAACTGATACTGCATTATCTTATATATAATTTAGTTAGTTTTATTTTATTTGATTTTGTTTATTATTTATATTTATAATATTATTTATTAGTTAATTTGATATTATCTTATTGTTTGTAAAGACTTTTACTTATATAATAAATTATTGGAATAACTTTAACCAATTTGTCTTAAACTTCTATAAAAATGAGGTAAGTGAACAGAGTGCAAGTAGAAATGTAAGTATTAATGGGAGATAGCTGAAATTTTGATTAAATACATGCATATAATATATTATGGAGTTGCTAAAATCTTAATCATTATTATTTTAATCAAGTTTCTAATTTCTCACTTTATCCTTTAAAGTGCATCACTCATTTTACATAACTTGAATAAAAAATTGTTACCCATTGATAAATCAATTGATTTTGTAGTATTGATGAACAATATTTTAGATCATGAAGTAAGTAATATACAATTTGAGCACATTATGAACGCATCTTCCAAAGTTCTATAGCTCATGAAATCATACTAAATTTAAAGCTACAAAGTTGTATATCAATTTTACCTACACAAGGGCAATCAGAATAGTATGCAATTTCTTCTTCTTCTAGAATGGTAGAAATACATTAATTCATGATAAAGAATCATACAACAAAGAGGAAAAGGTAGCTGAATTTAAATACAGTAAAGCTATGCACCTAAGCCAAATATCTAGTCCAACAATTTCATTGCATCAATCATGCATGTGGCCCTTGAAAACCCAAGTAGTTAGAACATAAATCAGCTATGCAATTAGAGAACCATTAAATGCACCATAGAAATGAAGTTATTATAATGAAGGAAACAAAAAAGGACTTTCAGCCATTACATTTTACATGCTACAGCCACAACCCAACATAATTGCATTAGGCTTCAGCAATCTGCACTTAGAAAATCTTAAAACACATAGAACTCAGACAATTCCTCCAAAGACTCAGAACTAAACTTAGGATCTGCATTTTCTAGCATCCACAAAAGATGATCAAAGAGTACCACCTCACAGTTTACAACCAAAATATTTTCATTATCACTGTCTTTTTGCTTTGACTTGTTGATTAGAGCATTCATAAGAGGATGATTCAGAAACTTGGTGCTAATCACATACCTTTTTCTTGTGCTTCCAACAAGTATAGTTTCAAAGTTTTCATCTTCTTTCATATCATGTCCTGCCCAAAAGTTTTCCTTAGTAGATTTGGACCTTAAGCTAGTATATGATGAAGATCTTCCTAGTTGCCTTGACAAGCTCTTGCACTTTCTGAGTATTAGATTGATCTTTTTCATTGTTTTGATAGAGAGTGGGTTAATTAGGAAGAATCAATGAATGAACAAAAAGAAAGAGGGGCATAGAGGCTTAAGACATACTCACAAAAAATGTATGGTACTTTAAAAGAGAGTGTGATAGATAGGTTGGTGCATAGTCATTGTTTTCCGGTGCTAGAAGTGTGGGGTCAATTTGCAACCAAACATGTTTAGTGACATAAACAAGTCATCTTTAATCTTTTAGTTAATAAATTGAGGATGTTGTAGTTTAACTTATAAGTATTATAGACGTATTTTTATAAACAAAGTTTTTTTTTTCTTCTTATTTTAAGAGGATAGAGAGAGAGCACAAGTATCAAAATTTGAACTCAAGTACTTATACTTAATATCTCGTAACTCTACCAACTGAGCTAATCCTTTGAGACTGAAACACTTATACGTCTCGTAACTTGATCATATCCATAGTACATAGCCCATTGTTCCTAATTCTTTGAACTCATCTGTTTCTGGCCAAGGACTTGAGTCCCACTACCCATGCCCCTGCCCCTAAAAAAGGACGGGTTTAGCAAAATACAATGACCTCTTAAAATAAATAAAAACAAAGAACTTGTGTTAAAATTTAGTTCCTGGAGGGAAAGCAGTGAAAAGTTTGCTTGAATGAGTTCAAACACAAAATTTAGTCATTAAATTCCAGAATAATATTAATTCATTTCTATGTAAAATCTCAAAGATTCAGCTTAATCACTTGATTTTACCTACATACTGGAAAGTAATCTTCTATATGTGATGGAAACTATGTCGTTCATTTTGTATATGTAACTGCAATATCAGGGTTTCTTTTGGTATTTACAATTTGTTTTATATGATAGAGTTGTACACTGTGGACTTACGGGAGTTTAGTTTTGGAACGAAAATAAAATATTAGATAGTCATTTCATAAGTCTATTTCATGATTTTTAAACTTTTTATTTTCATTTCTTTTCCTCCAAAACACAACTCGCAAATTGACTCTAAGGTAACTTAGTCCTTTAGTGAAACTAAGATTTGGTTGATGTAGGTATAATCATTTATTAAGCTCAATGCTTAGCTTCATTTCTTCAATGCGCAAACTAGTAAGAGTTTAAGACCCTTGCATGACAAGGCTTACAAATTAAAGATAACATTTTAAGATAAGAAAAGCCACTATTCTGACATGTTTCTAAAAAGTACTTTACAAATATAGCATACTTCCTTGGTCGAAATATCATAAATGGTTTCATAAAAAAAGAAAGGGCTACTCAATTGAACAAAAATGTTCCATGAGGTTGATGTCCCACCAGAAATGGAACATAAACTAGGTGCTTCGTCTTATGTGGTTGATGCAGCACCCTACTATAAACTATTTGTCCCAAAAACATTTCACTTCGTTCCTTTCTGACATGAGGGCCTTTTTTGTACTAGTTGTAGTGTCAGTGCAATTCAATAATTGGTCAAGTTGCATTTAAAACTTACCCAAAGTAACACTAACACTAAATTTTGGCTAGTTCTGAATTCTACATCAAAACATTGCTGATTTAAGAATGGTTGTTTATTTCCGACATTCTTTACATAGAAGTTGTTTATTAAATTAGAAGCATAGGAAAGAGTTAATTCTACTGGAAATAAATCAGTTTAAATGTTTTGTGTTATGATGTGAGGCATCATTTTAATCAATGGAAACACAGCTTTCTGAAAAGTATGTATCTAGATACAATTATTTGAGACAATGTATATTCATCACTGTCTTACTTAAAATTTGATGCAACATTTGAATTCTTACTAGACTATACAAGCCGTATGTATATATGAATATGCACGATTAGATTTTATGATTTCATTATAGAATTATAAGACAGTTGGTTTCCATTCCACCATTATACTATTATAAAAATAATATATGCAAAAATTGCATAATCAGGTGGATGTGAATAGGAAAGGAATTCATGATGGAGAGCACTTATAATGCAGCACCCAAGGTTTTTCATATCCAAACATCATTACTTGTACATCAAAACATTAAATACCATATTATTGTCAAAGTTTTGGTGTGAAGACATTTCCCCTCACATGTTACGAGGGAGGCTGACATGGAATAGTTACTTGTTACCCATTCTACATACTGATATATATTAGACATTTTAATGAGTTATATCCTCTTTATTATTGGAGAGGTAAATGTTTCAAAAAGTAAAGAGAAATGTAACCTTTAATTACAAATCTATCATTTTGATTTCAATAAAATTACATTTTTCCTATTAAAAACAAACGAAAATATGTATTTGTCTCTCCATTAATGAAGAGAATATTTAGAAAGAAGGCAAATTATTGTCAAAAACAAAAATAATAAAATATATTCCGTTGTTATTTCTAACTACTTAAAATGAATAAGAGTTAAAAATATATGCACTTCAGTGTAAAGTTTTACATTGTTAATATATTATCTATTATTGATTTGTATTATTTTTGTTTGAGTCAATAATAGTTCACATATGAATAGTAAATGATTTGCTTAGAGTATAAAAAACATTTACACTATCGGTTATACATATTAAATTTAAAGAATAAACAATAAACTTTGGGTATATACATATTGTCTTGTTACATGCCGACAAGGTACTAATATTCCGTCTGTAATTAACTCTCAAACATTAGAAACATCATTCTCAAACCAATACATTTCAAAATTGGGCTTCTAAGAGATATTTTGCATTTTGTTTGAAACAGCTTAATGACAACTTCATCTATCTAGAAAATGACCCTAATGTCCATCTTCAGCCATCCAGTCTCCATCAAGAAAATGGGTGGCAACAACTTGTAAGTTAAGCTAAAATTAAGTATAATAATTATATATACATTCTTATGCACACAGTTACAAAAACATGACTATACCAGCCAATTTAACTGGAAAATCAATGACTCAATCTCTATACCTACCAATATGGTACGAGTGTATAACAATGATTATGCAATTAAACTGATTAAAATTAAAAAATACTCGTTATATCATATTTTACCATAGCAGTCAAAACCAATTTGAATATGAAAAAGAAAAATTATTTGAAAATAACTGAATGTCGATTCACACCTTTAACTTGATAGTTAATTGTAGCATAATTAGTCATTGGACAATTTTATTAATTGAATTATATGTTATAAATAATAATATTTATATTAATAAATGTATTATATTTATTATAACTAGTGTATCGACAAACACATTATATGATATTAGGTATTCAATTTTTATATATTTCATATTTTAGAATTAGAATGTATTTTTGTGTGTTTGATTTACGTTATATTATATTTTTTCATGTTTAATATAATGATTAATTTAATGTGAGATGTGTGGTTAATTAATGTATTGTGTGGTTGGTTATTTAGGATTATATGGTTTTCTCATAAAAATTAAATAATGTTAAGGGCAAAACAGGAAAGTGGAAATTACACTATGGTGAAAATTACATTTTACCCATGAGTCGCTATCATTAAGCAATAAAATACTGGATGGGTATTTAAGCTGGGTGGCACGCTCAGTGTATTCATGAGTCGAGAAGGTCGCATGTCAGGACTAAGATGTTACCGGTGGCACATTCAGTATATTCATAGGTCTGGAAGGTCCCATGTTGTTACAAGTATTCCCATAAGCTTAAGAGGATGATACTCCACATATAATTTCCTTACTTCACCAAGAAGAATATAGTTACTAAAGATTCAAACCTTGACTTAGTAACCAATAAGTAGAAAGCTGATATATCTCATTAACTTAATCATGAGGTGGGTCCTGCTATATTATAGTTTTCCCTTATTTCATGAAGAAGAAAGTACTTATCAAGATTTAAATTTAAAATTTATAGCCTTGTACAGGATAAACTTCACCAACTACAACTTCAGTCAATATGCTAAATCCAATGGCTTAAACTTATATAATAGGAAGCATTTTCATATATTATTACATCATAAGCTTTAATGAAAAATTGATGTATTACATATGAAAATTAAAAAAATCACTGAAACAAAATAATAATTCTCCAAACTATAAGCAGCAATTCTGACTTGTAGTCATAAATTATATTTGAACTTTTCCACTAACTCCCATGTGGGAGCATTTGTCACTAAACAAAACAATGCTTTCAAAACTATAACCATCAATTTGCTCTCAAAATTCCTTAACTGTAGTAAAAGTTATCTTTACTTCTCCATTGATTCCCATATGGGAGCAGTAGGTTCTGCTAAACATTGAATCTAAACAACATGACATCTCCTTCTTGTACAATGTATTCTTTACCCTCAGATCTCAACTGCAAACATGCTTAGATTAATTTAGAATAATGTTCCAAAAGAAATATCATTACTTGATTACAACAATGAATTAGGCCATATCGAAACACCGATTTAAATGAGAGCAAATTACTATTACTGAATCATAATAAACCAACAGCCTAATTTTGTGGTTGTGGGAATCAAACAGAACGAAATAACACATTAGATAAAGTGTTCACTAAAGAATGAAAAAAATGATATCAATGCATTTAAAAGAAAACATACTTTACTGTGAGGAAAATGAAACAAACAACTTACAATTCCTTTCTCTCGCGCTGAAGCAAGTGAACCAGCAGCAACAAAGTCATCATAAGCCACCTAATTTAAAATCGCATTTTTAATTAAGGTTAATTAATGCAAATGTAAAGCAACTTACTACTGTGCCAAGATTCAGCTTTTGATTGGTATCTAAATCATCAAACTAATATGAATGGAACTGCTAAGATTCAAGGCATGTTATATGAAAATGAATCTAAAAAAGAGACTGTTCTGCCACATTTTCAGATCTAAAATATAAAATTTGGATAAAAACTTAAACTACTCTTACTATTAAAATTTGTCTAAGTATATAGTCTATTGACCCACATGTAGAATATTGTATATATTTTTAATGTTTGCAGTACTTGCTATGCCAAGCAATATGCTTATATTATAAATAGTACTTCGAAATTACATCCTTGATGCTTACTGTCTCTGCTCGAATGAATCCCTTCTCGAAGTCAGAGTGAATAACTCCAGCAGCTTGAGGCGCAGTCATTCCTAGTACAACAGAGGCATAAAATTCAGAAGCGGAATCGAATCTACTTAGAACCTTAATATATTATTACTTCAGTTCAATCGTTCAATCTTTGGTTACTCCAAAACAAAACTGGATCATTACAGTTTCCAAAGTGGCTCAGGCATTATTTAAGAAAATGGGAAACAATATATTTTCATTGCCCATCCAAAGACCAAACAATTGAACATGATGTTCAGAAAAGGATGAAACTAAATCAAGATAATGTTATAAAGTTTTGCAATTTAAATAGGTCACGTCCAGAAAGAAAAAAAAACTAACCTGCAAGTATTGTCCAAGCCCTTGTCTCCTGTGTACACATTAGAAAAACAAAATCAGTTTGAAGATGAAATATGATATCTATTGGAAAACAAAGCTACCTTGGAAAGCAAGCAGAATCAAGATGGCATATATAACAGTTAATCGATTAACACTATAGTTAATCGATTAACTGGGTGGAAAATCAAGTGAAGCATTGGCTGAACAATTCTTGTAATTGATACGTTTTACACATTTAACACATGTTTAAATTGTTTTACAACATGTGCTTATTAGTTTGTTAGAGAGTTAGTTATGTTAGTTGCATTGCTTGCTTTACAAGGCATTGTATATAAACAATACTCTCTTGTATCATTTTTCATTCAATCAAAATATACATTCTATACACTCTTCTATTTTCCTATTAAAATCGTAATAATATGCAATCAAAACTTCGGAAAGTTATAATTTATGATAAATTTGGGGTTGCTCCTATTGTAGTAAGAATGATAGAATCACGCCTTAGGTGGTTTGGACATGTGCGCAAGAGACCGTTAGAAGCTCCGGTAAAGATAGTAGATCAAATGGAGGTTAGTCCAATTTCTAGAGACAAAAGGATGCCAAGAAAAACCATAGGTGAAACGATTAGGAAAGATTTAGAGATAAATGTTTTGTCAATGAACATGATTCATGATAGAGCATTATGGCGTCATTCGATTCATGTAGCCGAGCCCATCTAGTGAGAGTGTGAGACTAAGGTTTGGTTATTGTTGTTTGTTTGGTGAATATTTTTACAATTTAGGTTAAATTAACCACTAGAATAGTTATTCAAGTGATCCAAACTATTTACTAACCATCTTTGTAGTTTGAACTTTGTTAATTGTTTACTACCTTAGCCATGCTGACCAGGATATTCTAAATTAAAATTGAACTTTTCAAGCTTTCCTCTTACCTTTTCACCAGCTGTAAAATAAGTTCGAAGCCCCAAAAGGCCATAGGTTGCTCTGATCAGGTTCCCGAGACCACTTTCACTGACACCAAGAGATTTCAAATATTCTTGTCTTTCTTCAATTGGTAGTTCACTAAGCTCTGCCTCAACCTGCAATGACAAATAATCTCCTCTTACTAGACTCTCTGGTGAAGATAGAAAGAAAATCAATAACCGTTCTTTCAATCTTCAGATATTGCAATATAGATAAACAACAGGTCTAGCAAAAGCTGACATTACATAAATTCTACTGCGAAAAATCACATGCAAAGTTCACATAGCCCAAATGGTATTAAGAACTCAAAAGTTGCCTATCTAAATGCATACCTGCGCTGAAACTGTAACAATTCCTGACTGCAGCTGCGATGCAGCATCTGCGACTTCCTTGACATAATGATTGCTTGAAGGATCAGCTAGATCAGATTCAGCAACATTTGCCACATATGTAACAGGTTTCATGGTGAGCAAGTAGAGATGCTTAACAGCATCCCTTTCATAATCTGTTAAGGTCACAGATCGTGCAGGTTTTCCGTCCAAGAGTGCCCCACGAATCTTCTCCAATGCAGATTTTTCTGCCTCTTCCTAAAATAACAATTTTAAAATCAACTCAAGTAGTGTATTTCGACTGATAAGAACAAACAAGAAGTGATAGCATTTGAAAGCTATTACCTTAACTTTAGATTGTGAATCCTTCACCTTGCTTTTCTTTAATTTCTCTATTCTTTTTTCAATCTGCATTTCTTGGGAAAATGAATATCTTAGTTCTGTCAGTTGGTTTTGTCAAAGAAAACCATAGCAAGTGTGTGTTCATACAAGATAGACTTCCAAAAACTCAAAATCATTGATTGCAGCAAAGTGGAAGAAAATAATAAAAATATTTTCATTCAAAAAGAAAAAAGGAATGCAATTAAGACAAACACGATCAAATATTCAAGACATTAATGTGCCACCAAAATGATTTATAATGACAATAACAAATTCAAAGAAACCAAATGCAATAAAATTGTGTAGAATGATAACCAGTAAGCTGACCTGGTCCAAGTCTGTGAAAACAAGCTCCAAGTTGATAACATCAATATCAGACTTTGGATCAACTTTCCCATTCACGTGAATAATGTCATTGTCATCAAAACACCGTACAACCTAATTTAATAATCAACAGATCCATGACCATATAAAATCTGAAAAGGGGATGAAAACTACCCCACATTTAAACACAGATATAGCCCATTTTCCAAAATTCTGATTAGAAATATGTGCATAGCTTCTAAATTGAAATTTGAAAGGGAAGACACAGAACAAAAAAAATGATGTAATGATGCAAGATAGCAATGACAAGGAAAAATAATAGATAGACACCTGAAGTATAGAGTCCACCTCACGAATATGTTGCAAAAATTTATTACCAAGACCCTGTAAAAGAAAACCAACACATATGTAACTTTGTACAGAAAAAAATATACAAGGTTATAAGGAATAAGTTTGTTGAAACTTTGACTCCAAACTAAACAAGGAAAACAGATATTAAGAATACCTCGCCTTGACTAGCACCCTTGACAAGCCCAGCAATATCTACAAATTCTATGGATGCTGGAACTGTTCGTTGAGATTTAGTGAGTTCAGAAAGCACATTGAGACGATGATCTGGAACAGCAACGATTCCAACATTTGGCTCTATTGTACAAAAAGGAAAATTAGCAGCTTGAGCCTTTCCATTTTCGACCTAGACATCAAAGACCACTATATATTAAGATTTGATATGTTATTATAGTTTATAGCATTTGTAACAAGAGTTATATGCATACAAAAATCAATGCAACAATCATACAAAACAATGAAGTATTGAACATAAATTAAAGAAAGAAAAATCCTATACGGCATTTTGCTAGTCGGTGGATTATACAAAGACATATGAAGTTATTATAAGCTTAATGCAAATACTTATACAAAAAAATAATGAGGAAAATAATTTGAAAAGTAGCTATTCAAGGTTCATAGCTGCCGCAGCTTTTTCTTAGAGGAAATAGTATTTATAATAGAGTATACTGTATTTTTATAAGACATCCAAGTAAGTCACTGGGGCCAAAATCATAAATTCCACATCTGATAATGCTCTGCTTTTTGGCTGTTTAACTAACTTTGAAATAAAAGTCATCCCATCATGAGTAAGAACTCCTGTTGGGAAGCTAAAAAGGAAGACGTTCGGAAACTAACTTGCTTTTATATTCAACTTTTATTTGGAAGAATAGAGGCGGAAAGAATCGAACTCCTGGCCACTTAGTAATGAAGACAACGATGCCATGTGGAGAGCAAACTTTCCCCATGCCAAAATCTTAAGGTGTTAAGTGGATTTTATATCTCTAACATAAAAAGTCACAGGTAAGTTCACAAAATAAATAAATATAAAAAAAGTCCACTTTCACTAGCGGAATCTAACAGGGTAACACAGAGCTGAGCTGAAACTGATATAAAGGAGAGATTACTTAAATGATAAAAGCCATCTTCACTCTTGCTTTGCTAGTTATACAAATTGGAGGACATATTTCATGTATTCTACATTTCTATTCCATTCCTTTTTCATTATACCTATTACGATACTCTATGAAAGATGTTTGTATATTCATAAAATATAAATAAAAGGTAAAGTATATAATTATATATCAAATACAGAATTGCATTCAGAAACAGATTAGAAGTGAAGTATCTGGATCTTTTACCATTTCCATTTGGTATCTTGTATTTCTTCTTTAATTGAAGTTGTTCCATTCACAACCTATACTATAGTCTATGGTCATTAATCATATATTGCTTACTGCTTAGGCCATTTTCAAAATTTTCCAAGCCATCTTAACAATCTTCCAGGCTAATGCAGTCCTATTTATATTGCAGCAACAATCAATGGTTTGAATGTGCAAGACATACATATCTACTTTTCAAGTTTAGCATCGGCATTAACCAAAACACATAGCACAACTATTATCTTAAGAAGTGCTACATGCTAATCATTTGAGTCTTACAAACAAATCTCAACTCTACACCGAAAAACAAAGAGCACAGCCCCAAGGAACAATGAATCTATAACAAGCATTCCCTCTAAATCAAATAAAATCACGGTAAATCGTATCATTAGGCAACCAATCAAAAGGGTTACAGTACAGTGCACTACGGAAAGAGATTAAAGCAAAACTTTGCAACACAAAAACAGTCATTCAATTCTCATATTCATTGAAGTAACCTAACTTATGAGCTATACTCAAGTATACATAACATTATTTAGGGAACGTTTGGGTAACACCGTAATAAAATGAAGTTTTTAAAATTAAGTTAAAAAGAGCTTATAGAAGGTCATACACTAGTTTCATAAGTGCTCCATATGTTCTTTGAAACGCCCCCTTAAACCCCAAAAATTGCAAAAACAGGGAAAACTCATAGTAAGAGAAGAAAGACCCTTAAATTAAAAGAATACCCAGATGCTAAAAATAAGAGCTTTATTAGTTTGGTGTAATTATATACCAAAAACAAACATAGAGAGAAAGAATGAAAGAGAGGGAAGCTTACAACGGCATTGAAGAGAGTGGACTTGCCAACGTTGGGGAGGCCAACGATACCAGCTTTGAGGCTCATGCTTATCTTGGATGAAGAAGAAGAAGAAGAGAAGTTTCTGTGAATGGAATAAAGGGGAGAGTTTGAAGTGAAAAGAGTGTGTTTAGTGGAAAGGGTTGATTTCAAAGGATGGACCAAACTGGGAAATAGGTGAAGGTGATTGCAAGCTGCTCTTGTCGCCATTGTTGATGCTGCTGCTGGGAGTAAAGAACAGAGATAGATAGAGAGAGTGTGTGAATGTTCTGTGCAGTGTAAATGCAAGATGTTCAAGGGATGTGGATATGGCTTCTTATGTCGAACAGTTTTATGGTGGACCGATCCACTCTTTTTTTTATTGTTAATGATGAGAAATTTAATATCAATGGTTTAGAATATAAACAGCCAGATATGACAAAAACAGGTCGCCCAACTTATTTTATTCATGCCAGTAAATGTTCGTAAAATTTTAAGTGGGTAGGGCAAAACTTGTATTATCTTAACAAATAATATTTTATGTTTTGGTTGTTTTAAAACAGAGATTGTCCACAAACATTGTTAAATAATTTAAAAAGCAAAAAATTCCTAGGACAAAATAAAAGAAAAATTGAATAGAGTAGTTGAAGGAAAAAAATTATATTTTATATAATATTAAACAAATTATATTACAATTTTTTTAAATATTAAATTATATCACATCATAATTTTTTTATATTACATATAGTACCTGCATTGTCATCTATAGTATTAAATATATCATAAATATTTGCAATTACAAGGCTGAGAACTTTTTTTTTACTAAAATAAAGTTTTCTCGCTCTTGATTTTAGTTTTTTATATATGATTTTCATCTGACACATGTGAATATACAAATTGTGTGATTTTAGTTTTTATATGTGACTAGCAGGGTACCCATGCACTTGCACGGGTCGTTTCTTTGTTTATGCATAATAATCATGTATTGAAACATTATATTTTCCATTCATATATGTGCAATATTAACATTGATTTTTGAGTGTATATGTAGAATATTAACGATTATAAATGTGTTTGTATAAACATTTATTTGTTGAAAGTGTGATTATAAAAAATATTTGATTCTTAAATAACTCAATAAATAAACTTCAAATTGTATTGGATAATATCTAACCTCTATATTCTCTATATAAAATTATAAATATA
>NC_032021.1:5304107-5304517 GCF_001865875.1 Lupinus angustifolius
TCATACATTCATATTATTAAGAATATACATCTTACTTGTGCATTTGCATGTTTAAGCACATAAGAAAAATAAATTGATAATTTTTAATTTGAATTTTCTACAATTAGTATTAAATTATTATTAACATATAAAATATATAATATAAAATATATAAAAAGTAGGAAGGAAAAAAATGGGAGGAGGAGGTGACATGTGACATAAAGGAAAAAATGTAAAGAGAAATTGATATGTGACAATTTTTATTATGTTGTTAATAGAGAAAAATTTAAATTCAAATGATCTGAATTGTAATATTAAAATTCAGTGCGAAAAAATGTCAAAAAACTTTTATGAGGTGAAAAAGTACAATTATTCTTAGATTAATGGTAAACATTAAATTATATAGATAGATTAATATAAAGAAATAATTT
>NC_032021.1:5304617-5354131 GCF_001865875.1 Lupinus angustifolius
ATCACTAATTAATATTAAATTATTATTAGCATATAAAATATATAAAAAGTAGGAAGAAAAATATGTGAGGAGGAGGTGACATGTGGCATGAAGGAAGAAATGTAAGGAGAAAGTGACATGTGGCATGAGGGAATGAGAAAGTGACATGTGACATGAGAGAATGACAAAGTGACATGTGGCATGAGGGAGTTTTTTTTATTATATTGTTAATATATTTCCATCAAACACGTGTGAATATGTGAAAATAGTCTTTTCACATTTTTTTATCTAAAACTCAAACAATGTTTCATACTTGAGAGATGTTGTCTAATGTGTTATCACATGTATCACCTAAAGTATATTTTTGGTCCCAAACTTTTTCATGTGTTGAGAATTAGATCCTCAAATTTTTATTAGTATTTTACATTCTCTAACTTATATATTTTTTGGTTAACTAAAACTGACATCACATAGGAGATAATCTTGTATTGATTGTATAATAATGGATCTTTATTCAATATACCTAATAAAATTAAAACAACTTATGAAATGTCAACCTCATCTTTTACAATTGTGTGAACACTTAATTTTGTCCAAATTATTTCGCATGATTGGACAGTTTTTTATCCACACTTAGATAAAATGGTAATTTTTGTGGTTTTGTAAAGTCATTGAATTATTTTTACTCACTTATGAATGTTATAATAACTTTTTTGTTTTTATAACATCATTAAATGCATTTTGTCAAGCATTTTGATAATTCTCATGGAATTAACAGGACAATATGGTCTTTTATCTAATGGGGAGATATCAAGTTACTCGAGGAATAACTTTAAAGAGTTACTTCATACCTCCATCATTCATCTATTACACTAAAAGTTCACAATCGTTGTTTAAAAACTCATATGAAACTCACATGACCAGTCTTTTCTTTCTTCCTCTTACAACTAAAAAACCAATGACCTTAAACCATAACAATGTTTGGATCAAGAAGCTAAAAAAACTAAAAGCTATAATGGTATGAACAATTTCCTACAAAACCAAATTTGATTCAACAATGCATCTTATTGCAAATATCTTTCTCTTAAACTGAAACTTTATCACAATTACAAGTACCCCATAAAAATAAAAGAGCAATTGTGTGATAATCATAAATTGTGGTAAACCATGAAAATACAAACATATCCCGTCACCGTAACCACCTTACTCCTCATCCACCATAACCTAATTGTAGTAAACCATAAATTATTTATAAATTAAATATGTTATTAATAATGCCTTTAAGATTGAGCATGAAATCTTTTTATTGGTCTAAAAGGATTTTAAAATCCACAAACGAAAAATGGGGTTCTTTGGAAGATGGAAGCCATGACCATTGTGATGTGGTGAAACAATGGATGATAATAAGAAAAGGTTAGTAAATAATGTAAAAGGAAGAAGAATGGTCATGTGAGTTTCATGTGACTTTTTAAACAAATAATATGAACCGTAATACAATGAATGGTGGACATTTAGAATAACTCTTCAAAGTTACTCTTAGAGTAACTTGATTACCCCACTTTATCTAAATATGAATATTTTGGTAATTTCCTTGTGATTAAGGGAATATAATTTATTTTCTCATTCCAAATAAACTTTTAAAGAAAATAAACTATTGTAAGAATTCGGAAACCTTCAATATATCCAGGAAGAGATTGGAAGAGACAAAAAAGTTCACTAATGGTGAAGCAAAACTGATTTTCCAATTTAACTAAAAAATGGGTTGCAATCATCTACAATCTGAATTATGAGAGAATGAGAAAAAATCACGTAAATGAGAAATGTGCATGAAAGAATATGTGGAGTGTCAAGGATCTCAAGGACCTATTGCTCCATCAAGAACCTCGACTATAAAGATTAATGCATCTTACTAAATCTCTGAATCTTTTCCGACATTGATCTCGGTTTACCCTCCTTGATCAATGAACATTCCTTATTGAACCTACGGAAATCACAAAATAGTTCAAATTGACCATGACTTATCATAAACAAAGTATGATAAATTTTTTTGTAGGTTTTGCTTATGAAGAAGTGCACAGAAAGACATTGCACAAAACCCTCCAACAAATGATTGGCCATGAAGCTACAAGGGAAAACAAATGCATCACTTTTCCTTTCAAAGTCAAAGAGAAAGCCTTGCACACCATTAAATTTATTCCTCCTCTATAACAAATGGTTGGTCGATAATACTAGATATTCTCCCTCACATTAGGTGATTTGTCATAACTACCAATATTGGTGAGTTGTTTGAAATTGGTATGGATAAGATTCAATATGATTGTCTCACTAAATCGCACATCAATAAAATTGTCTTATTCTGTATATAGCTCTTATTGTGGTAGATTTTTTTTTCACGTAGAAAATAACAAATTTTTTTTTTCCATGTCCTAAAAACCATTTTTCACACACAACTTTCAATTTAATGTATTAATTTATTTACCATCATTTTTATTTAAGGGTTGTTCAAAATGATTTTATGAATTTAATTACAAATGATTTTAATGTTAGGAAGTTTAAGACATGCTAAAATCTTTTTTCTCAAGTGATTTCTTTTTAAAGTTTATCAATCTATTTAAAAAAATCTTGAATAATTTAGGAAAATAATTAAATATACAATGAAATATAATATAAAATAAATGTTCTAAAGAACAATTTTATGGTCAAGTTAGGCTTTAAAATTTAAATATAAGAATGATTTTAAATACAAAAATAGTCCGATAAATATTTAGAGTGATGTCAACCCATGACTCTTAGTAGTTATAATTTTTTATTATTATTTTAAATTATTTAAACTAATATTGTACGTACACATGTTAATAATCAATTTGTAAATAAATAAATATAATTTTGACCAATTGCAATAAAGAAAGCTACTTGACCAATTGGAATAAAGAAAGCTACTTGACCAATTAACTCATCATCATTTATTTGGTAATGTCTTAAAATTTTGGATGAAACCATTTTACTATTGAGACAGAAAACTGAAACCCACATTTCAAAACACAAGCATGACACTCCTCTCATCCAAACATTCCTTTACCCTCCTCCTCTTCTTACCTCTCCTCTTCATCCATATTTCAACGCCGTCTACAGTCTTTGCCGCCGACCGCCACGTCATCAATTTCCGGTCACCGAACCTCTACCCGGAAGGCATCGCCTGGGACCCCAAGGCTCACCACTTCCTCGTCGGCTCCCTCCGCCACCGCACCATCTCCTCCGTCTCCGACTCCGGCGTCGTCAAAACCCTAATCTCCGATACCTCCCTCCTCGAAAACGTCACCGTTCTAGGCCTCGCGGTCGATTCACTCAACAACCGCGTCCTCGCCGTTCTCTACGCCATGAAACCTCTCCCACCTTTCAACGCCCTCGCTGCCTACGACCTCCGATCCGGCCACCGCCTCTTCCTTTCCCTCCTCCCCTCCGACACCGCCGCAATCGCAAACGACGTCACGGTTGACTTCAAAGGCAACGCTTACGTCACGAACGCCGCAGGGAACTTCATCTGGAAGGTGAACGATAAAGGCTCAGCTTCGATCTTATCGAACTCACCGAGGTTCACGGAACTTCCAGTAGACCCTACCTTACCTTATAGTTTCTGCGGCCTCAACGGTATTGCTTACGTCAGCGACGGTTACCTCTTAGTGGTGCAATCAAACACAGGGAAGATGTATAAGGTTGACGCTGAAGACGGTACCGCCACGCGCGTGGTCTTAAACAAGGATCTGATGGGCGCAGACGGCGTCGCAGTGAGACAAGACGGCGTCGTTTTGGTGGTGTCACCGGAACTAGGGAAGATGTGGTTTCTGAAGAGTAACGATAGTTGGGGAGAGGGAGCGGTGTTTGACGAAATTGACCTTGACTTGGAAGGGTTTCCTACTACGATTGCTTTGAGGGAGAGGGATAGGGCTTACGTGTTATACGGTCGTATACGTGAGGGTGTTTTGGGGAATTCGGAGAGGGAGAGTTTTGGAATTGAGGAAGTGAGGTCAGAAAAGGAGGGTGAGAGTGTTGTTTGGTTATTTGTGATGATTGGATTTGGCTTAGCTTATTTTCTATATTGGAGATTTCAAATGGGGCAGCTTGTGAAGAATATGGATAAGAAGATCAATTGATTGTTTGTTTCATACTTTCATGCCATAATCCAACATGATCAAGGTGCTTTTTCTATTTTGGTTTCACTTTGTGCTTTTAATTTCCCCATTCCAGATATTTTTGCTTTTGAGAATGGATTCTAAAAATAAGTGGTCATGGGATTGCTGTTTAATGTTGATAGTGGATTATCCATCTATAGTGGTTACCCTATTTTTATGTCAATTATTGTGAAAATGTAAATTGACATTGCTGCAAGACTATTGTAGTGGTGTCCTTGTGAAATTTTGAACTCAGATGATGGTATACCAATGTCCCAACAGCCAATTTTCTATGTTAGGGTAGCTGAATGGAATAGGATGAACTGTCACCATTCTTGTCCCAATTTTATGTATCTTTTTGATGAAAAAGTTTCACTTAATTAAAAAACTATTCTAAAAATATAAAATAACATTTTTATATTAGTTGGAAAAAGTTGTTTGGACAGAACTATGATGACATAATCATTTTGTGACAAATAATCCTAATTAAGCTGAATGATGATAATAAGAAATGGAAGTGCATCTTGTTTTCTAAAATTTGTAACACTACTACATGTATCATTTAGTTCTTATTGCTTAGGAAATATAAATTAATATAATCAATGAAAAATGAGTGTTAAATGAAATAGTAGACACTTTAGGACACTGGCTGGATAAAGGATTAGAGAGGTGAAGATTAAAACAATAAGTGGGAATAAGCAACATGTAACTTTCTGCATACTATAAAATAGGAGATTTTGGGTATAAATAAGAAAAGTGGGTTGAATTACTAATAATATGTAATAAAGTAGGAAAGTGAACCATGCATGAAGGTGCAGATGCTACTTAGAAAGTCAACTCAAATAATTGAACCTCATTGTTTTGTACTTCAGAATTCAGAGAACATGATTAGTCAAATATGAAGTATATCTTACACGTTAATTACATCACATGTAGAATAATTAGTATTCACTTGTTTACCTTGGCTCTACTTTGGTGGTAGTAGAAATTTCCTTCTAAGAATCAATTTTGGACTTTTCCCCTCAAAGATAGATTGCTGGTCTTTTAGGTGAGGTAGCTGGCTAACTGCAACACTTGTATTTGTTAACAGATATATTGGGTTGAAGAGATCAACATGAATGCTCCTTTCCACTTCATCAGAAACAAATGCCCCATTTAATGCTGGAACCATTAACTGTAGACATACCCCATCATTCCATGAATGCAGATCCTATCCCCAAACCTGTTCCATTCGATGAAATTAAACATAGTTAAAGATATGCTTTTGGGACAAGTGATTTCCATTACATATCTGATAGAAATTATTTGAGTGAAATCAGAGATAAGAAATAGTGTACCAAAAATGAACTGAGAGCCTAATTTTACATACATGCCCTATAATATTGAGAGGTGGACAACATCATAGAAGCTATTGTTTTTTCTTTTACTAATAATTTCAAGAACAAACAACATTCCAAAGCTATATACATCAGCCTTTGTAGAGAAATAATCATATTCTGCATACATATAATAACACCACAAGAAATAATTATTCATGACCTCAAAATAATTGTTTTCACATATTCCTCAACAAAGTATATAATAAGTAATGAGTTCAGCACACTCGTTAAGTACCAACAATTCTGTTGGTATTCATTGGATTCTTGCTGTCTAATCATTCTTCCCATACCAAAATCTGAATTTTTAGGATTCATTTTCTCATGAAGAAATATGTCATTGGCTTTTTTTTGAGTACTTATGAAGTTAGAGAATCGTTGAGAAATTCATTCAATCATGTTGAACAGCTTAGCTAGTTTAACATGTCTCAATTACACTCATATCTCTTGAATTTTAGTGAAATTACACAAATTATCATTCACTTTTTTATACCTACACAAACCATCTAATTTTTATACTTTTATCACTGGCCACCACTGCATGAGAAATAAGTGTATTTTTTTAAACAAAAAAATATGATAAATGCAATTAAGTTAAACAAAACATGATATACTATGAAGACAAGTTTAAATAATATACAAATCAATGTATCTTTATTACTTTTGGTTACAAAATGCATCAACAATTCTAAAGAGATATTGTTTAAATCATTCTTATACTATTATAACGAACCAAAAATAATAAAGAACTATTGACTCATATATTATTTGGACTTGTCTTCATAATATACCATGTTTTGTTTAACTAAATTGCATTTATCACATTTTTTGTTTAAAAGATCATACATTTTTTATCTCGTGCAAGGATGATCAGTGTAATGAAAATATAAAAAGCAGAGGGTTTGTGTAGGTGTAAAAAAGTCAGGAGTGATTTTTATAATTTCGCTAAAACTCAAGGGGTGTCAATATAATTTACTCTTATTTATTATCATTATTATTTTTGTCACATAGAAAACCTTAAATTCAATAATATGTAACAACAATCAAGTCAATCCAAGGTAGGCTACCTTGACAAAAATACTAAAATGATTTTCCCACGTTATATAAGTGTGAAATTATACTACATTTGCATTGTATTTAACTTGTATTATATAACATAATTAGGACTTTTAAGATTGTTTTTAGCTTTTATTTCTCTTTGTTCGGGTTGAGCTGATGTTTTAGCTATGTTGTGCAGATTGGATGAGTTAAAGCAAAAAAGAGTAAAGATTGGATGCAAGATTGAATTCAGTGTTGATGCTATGCGAAGAACAATTGAAAGACTAAAATAAGTCATAGATATTATATTATATTCCTATTTTTTAGATTTGTTTTGTTGGGCTTATCCCAATATTTTGTAATTAGGATAAACAAGGGTTCTTCCTCAAAGATTTTACACTTTTTTTACATTACAATTCTCTAATTTAGAATTTGAATTCTCTTCTACATCATAAGTGAGTAATTCCATTTGTTTCTAGGATTGGGGCTATGCCCTTTTACATTCAATAAATATTTGCTCTTACTTCTATTCCATTGAGTGTTGTGATTTGAATCATTAAACTGATTTTTATTCGTGTGAGTTGTCTAGCCAACAAATTATACTTCTTAGATACATTGGGGAAGGACCGAGAGGTGAACCCAACTATCCGACCATTCAGTTATTCAAACTAGAATCCTAATTCACGAGAGTAGTATTAGGATTCTCGGGGTTTTTTGGAATTCACCTTAGATTGCTATGAAGCGATTGGATAGAAAATTCAAGTAAAGAATTTGATTGATAATTGTATCACGAGAGTAGATGCGACTTTAATTGAGTACACGTGCTGAAGCTCGAGAGAGGATGACACATATCAAAGAACAATTCACCATTACAACTTAAAGTTCATGAAAATGAGCAAAACAAGGATTTGTTAAATTAGATTTCAATCCTTTTGATTATTTTTATAATTATTCTTGACAATTGTTCTAAATTCAATTTTTTTTGTTTATTTGAGTTAAATATAAATTACTTGTTATAATTAAAGGAGTTTTCCAATACTCGCAGGGTCAATATTTTATTACTTACGATGTAATCGTGTACTTGTGATTTGCCCTAGTAGTTTACCCAGTCTACTTAACCATCATCATATTTATCTACTTAACAATCAGTATTCATTCAAGTTAGGTAAACATGAGTAAATGCAGTTAACCATCGCCAATACTTATTAAAAAAATTAAGCTGCAGAAAGCCATTATGGTTCCCTGTATGTGCTCTGGTTTGCTGCATAAAGTTCAAGCTTAAGAATTATGAAAAGAATATTTTTTTCTGATGTTATTGTCATCCAAAACATTTTCAAAATAGACTCCAACATATTCCTCACCAAATAAAGAGATTATCTCTTGTTCTTGAATGTAGCACCCAAGTAATTGTACAAGATTCATTTTGAAATTTAACAACTCCTTGTCCCCATTGTCAAAATTCCCTGAAGTGATAACAAAATATTGATTAGTCCTCTAAAAGAAACAAGTTGAGATGAAACTGGTTGTACCCTCTATGATTGATGCATAACTAAATACTTAGAAATAATGTCCCTTATTTAAGTCATCTTCTGAATCTTTTATACCAATGGATCCATCAGAAACTGTTGAGTCTTGCATCTCAGTCTCCACTCTTTTTCTTCTCTTATCTGTTTACATGAAAATGGGAGTTATGTGATACACTGTTTTCTTCATCAGTGTTATACCCATAACACAAATCTACCTCTGCAATTGAATGAGTGGTAGTGTTCATCATCATTTGAGACTATGTTGGAGTTATCTATGCCCTGTGACTCCTTTGGAATTTGCTCAGAAAACCCTATTGTTTGTTAGTTTCCAATTCAAGGTTGAAGGAACTGGTTGATGGATTTGAAAAAAAGAATGATTTCGATCACGGTGGGACTCGAACCCACAATCTCCCGCTCCGGAGGCGAGCGCCTTATCCATTAGGCCACGCGACCATTCTTGTTAACAACGGACACATCTAGTTAATTAAACATACCTATAGTAGCACTGATTTTTTTATAAATATTAAGTATCTTTTCATCTCAAATGTTTTCATCATCTCATAATATGACTACCTAATAAAATTTATAAAAATCAATCTTAATTCCTCTTCTTTTCCCCTATGTCATCTCAAAATTCTTTACCCTGTTTTGATTGTGTAAGGCTATAGTTTGGTAATAAAGGGGAAGTTTGATATAAGAATAATATAATTACATGTTTGAGGATTAAACTCAGAAGAAACGTGTTAATTACATAATAAATTCATATTATGAATTCGTTTAGCTTCACTAAATTATTTGACATTTTATTTTGATAGTTACAAATGGCTACACTGTACACACAACCAGCACCACTGTAATGACAGAGATTAAACTTTTGAGGCGTAAATTAAGCATTACATCCCAAAATATTTGTATATATATGCTGCTGCTAAAGTAGGCTTATAGCGCTATATGCAAAATCAGCAAAATGTCATACTATTATAGGAACATATATTAGCAAAATATTTCCATATGTTATATGCTATAATACAATATTCACATTTTATTTTTATTTTAAATCAACTATATATAATATCAAACAAATATTACATTTTTGACCATATCTAAGACTAAAACATGGTTGTTAATGTTAATGCAGACATGAGTAAATTAAGCCATGATATAAGATTAAAAATAAAAGAGAGTACAGAAAAATGGAAGATGCAAGTTTCCATAACTGCCTCTAATAACCTCCCCGTAATAATCTCAACCCACAAACTAGCATTGAGGTAGTTTTCATAGCTGTTCAGTTCTTGTCAATAAATTAGTCTTTTTCATACTCTCTTTCTTCACTACACAACCCTCTCTCACATTTACAAACAACTTATACTTAGCTTCTTCTTGCACACACTATCTCTCTCAGGTCTCTCTCTATCTCTAACATTTTTTAGCTTCATGTCTATTTATAAATTTATTAAATATTATTCTTTCTTCTGCATGCATGTCAACTAATCAAGTTCTTGTCTATTATGCGTTTCTTCTTTTATGCACTACTTGAGCTTTAGCACTAAACCATATAAGCATTTACAATTATATCTTATATCAGTTTCTTCTTATATTTATGCACTTTAGCTTTAGTAGCATATTAGCACTAAACTGTATATATATATGCATTTGCTTGCAGCTATATGCATGACTCTTGGTTTCTACTATATGTAACTTCTTTTCTTGTTGCACCAGGTTTTCATTTTCACTATCATGGCACTGAGCACTTACTTGAATATGGACTTGGATTTTCACCAACCTCCCAACTCAAAAATGAGCACAATTGCACCACAACTACTTGCACCAGAACACCACAACTACCCAATTTATCATCAAGATGAAAGCTTCTCCCTTCCAAAAACTAATGTTGATCCTTATTTTGCCCAAACAAGTTTTCTTTACCCAGAAATCTACCCTCACCTCCTTCCTTATAACGACCCTGTCATCTCACTCTCTGATATCTTCCCTACTGAAGAAGATCATTGCAATAACCTCCTTCAATGCCCAAAACGCCAAAAGTGTTTCTATGAAGAACTAGAGCAGTCTCCAAACAACAACTTCATTGATGGTTTTGTCCCAAATGATCCATTTCCAGAAGAGGAACTAGTACTACCACTATCAGAACAACAACTCTTCTTTGATGCAATACCAAACTTTCAAGTTCCACAACTTCCCCAAGATAATATTATTAGGGCATATGGTGCTGGTTACCAATATGAGAATGAATATGAGAGGACAAGTAAGGAGAAAAATACCATATCCATGCAAAGCTTAGCGGCACGAGAAAGGAGAAGGAAGATCACTGAGAAAACACAAGAACTTGGGAAGTTGGTACCTGGTGGTTCAAGAATGAACACAGCTGAAATGCTGCATGCAGCTGGAAAATATGTTCAGTACATGCAGGCTCAAGTTCAAATGCTTCAACTTATGGACACACTTCAGGTTATTACTTTTACTATCATTGTGTAACTTCATGATTAATCATGATAGTTACTTTAGTGGTTTTCTTGTTTTATTTTTTCCTCATGCATGCACACACTATTACATGACTTCAGTTTAATAACCAAAAGTTTTTGTCTGTAATTGTAAATTTGATATTTTGTTTGAAAAGCTTTGATCAAATGGACAGGTTTAGAGAGAATAAATTATCGCTAGTATTGCTTCCAATTAAATATCAAAAGTGAAACAGTTATTATTGCAGTGAATATAGGTTGTTCTATCAAATGTTATGTTTTTTTATTCATGCTAATATGTTATTGTTCATAGGTCCTAACTTATTTTGGGATAGATTATATTATTATTTTAATAATGGAATTTCTTTTTTGATAAATTAAAGTTTAGGTGAGTTGAGTCCTAAAACTTGTTACATTAAACCATCATCTACACTCTACAAATGTTTAGGGAGTAAAATTTAAACTCACCACTTAATCTCTTGTCTTATATGTTAGCATCTAGAGGAACCTATATATGTTTCCTATTTCAGAGTATTTAGCATGGTGTTTGGAAATTCAGAACATGAATTTTTGTATTGGGAAGAAAGAGATAGAACTAGGTAGAGAGATTTGAGGAAACAGTTAATAGGATGGGAAGACATGGTCAATATTAGAGAATGAGAGACTTTAGGAGCAAGCTATATATATATATATATCCACGTGGATTTTTTGTAAATTAGGAAGAAGTTAGAATATTCATGTATTTTTAATTTCAGGATATTGATAATACCAGATTACTAGGTTTTTTGTCACCCATGCATGCCATACATTATCATCATACAATTAAGTTGACAATTGACATGTATAAATGCTTGAAGTTATTCCTTCTATATGGTTTAATACTTTAAATCCACGTTTTATATTTTGATAATTGTTGCAGGAATATAAAGCATCACCTCCAAGTGAAAATCTGCATACCCTGCTTGGCTCTCTAAGTGTTCAAGAGAAGATGTATTCAGAGAATAAGTGCATTGTTTCAAAAGATTTCATTACTACTTTGACAAATCATGCCAATCTTCAATCAAAACCTTCCATCCTTAAAGATCTTATGCAGTTGATTGGGTCTGGCATTGACTAGAAAACAAAGCAAGAATGAATCTTCCATGTCTTTAAATTGTTCATGATCCAATGTTGTTTGTCTAAGTTTATTTTTAATGTATTCAGTAAATATTGCTAGATTATTGTTGGATTTAGTTAGATTTAATTCAATGAATGCATAGTTGTTTTTGCATTAAACTTTTTATTTACTTATTTATGTTCATATAATCGTATCAAGAGAGTGTGGTTGGGTACTAATCTTCCGTTGGATTCCTGAATATTATATAGTATATTATTCTTAACAATATAATCTCGTCTATTTTTTTGGAAATCTTTTTAAATTTTAATAAAACTATTGTTATTTAATTTTAACAAATATACACTAATTACATTGTTTTTATAGAGGTTACGAAATTTGTAATGTAGTTAAGGTAATTTAGTATACTTTTGATTTGATGTAAATATTATCTAATAATCATTTCATTAGGTGAATGCTTTAGCCTATCTCCCTTATCTCTTCAATTATTTCAGATTTATTTAATAATAAAAAATATTTTATGAAAAAAACTTAATCAGAATTGACTTAGAATTATTATTTAGAAGAAAAAACTAAATTCAATAAAAAATAACCTAAAAGCCTAAGTCAATCCTTATTATAAGGTGATCCCTAATTTTTTTAGCTCTGATCTGAAGATGGATCCCAATTAAATACTTCTTCTTAGAAATTTTTATTCTGGTAAAAGATATATTATAAATTATTTATTGATGAAATATTTATTCCTTTATATATGATTTGAAATTGAGCTCTCAAATTTGTTATATAGAATGTCGATAGTAAATAAGTTTATCTAATTATTATTAAGATTTTTTTATGAATTGTTTCAAAATTCAAATGAGTAAATAATTGAAAGAAAGAAATGTTTGGTAGGAAAATACCAAAGATGTATTGTGGCATGGCTTTCCAAGTCCCCATAAAACAAATATATTGCTTTATACAACAATATTATTAGAAGACGCAGAAACATTGAAGAGTTAAGGCCGTAAACAAATCCAAGACGCAGAAAATTGACCCGAATTGTGATTTGAGAAACCCACTCAACTCAACTTCACCTCTTCTCTCAACCTAACAACTGAGTTAACTCGTTGGCCATGTCGGTTCTAATCGTAACAAGCTTGGGAGACCTAGTCGTAGATTTGCACACAGACAAGTGTCCTTTAACCTGCAAGAATTTCTTGAAGCTTTGTAAAATTAAGTACTACAATGGATCTCTTTTTCACAGTGTTCAAAAAGATTTCACTGCTCAGACCGGTGATCCAACCGCCACCGGAACTGGCGGTGATTCCATCTACAAGTAAGTAACTACTTCTTAAACCCTAGACCATTCAATTATGATTCTTACACGTTCATTTCTGATTTTTGTGTTTTTAGGTTTCTTTATGGTGAGCAAGCGCGCTTTTTCAGCGACGAAATTCATTTAGATCTTAAACATTCTAAGACTGGAACATTTGCTATGGCTAGTGCTGGAGAGAATCTTAGTGCTTCACAGGTATGTCATGCTTCATTATTGCCTTATTGCATTGCTTTGTATTATATGATAAGGAAAGCTATACTCGGTTCCTTTGAAATTTGATTTAGGGTATGTTAATTTAAGCTGTGATTTTATTGTATTGCTGTTTCGTTGGGGTATTAGTAAAGAGCAGAAGCTGTAATAAAGCAAAGCTGAAATTTCAGCTTCAGTGACTGAGTAGCTATAATTTTTTTCTCCAGTTTTGGAGTATATTTTAGGATAACTTTTTTTTTAACTCTTAAACAAACGAACCTTAATTACGCTCGGTTTTCTTCATGTTTTAGAAATCATACTGACCTCCTTTGAGGTTTATATTGTCATTGCACTTAACCCTGAAGTTTGTGTTGTCAATTGTCATTCATTTATACTGCTTACAGTTACAGCATATAACTCAAGTTAGGTCAATGTAACTTCTTAAACAAAGGTGTATCAGATACAGTTTCAAGGAATTTGGTGTAGTTTTCCCCATGATTAAAGAATATATATATACAATTAATATTGTATTGTTTGTTTCTGTCTTCAGTTTTATATCACTCTGCGTGATGACCTTGATTACCTTGACGGAAAGCACACAGTAAGTTTTCTATGCATCTTTGCTTTCTTTGTTATACTTGGGTACATGTGCTTGCTGACATCAATTACACTGAAATATTTAACTATCTTGTAGATTTGAATATAGTAAATTTATTGTAATTTCAATTCCCCTACCCATTTTTGTTTTTTACTTTGTGTAGTTATGACAAGGGGTTAAGTTAGAGAATGATTGAACTACTAGCTCTATTTTAGTGTTTAATCCCATTAATAATGATAACCTTTTATTAGCGTTTAAGCATTTTGTGTTTTACAAAGTAACACAATTATCTTTTAGTTACAGAAAACAAGAGTAAAAATAAAATATAATCAATTGTAAATTAGCTCAAAAGAGCATATCATCCCTCCAGGCTTATACAAGATATTCATGTGAGGGAGATCTTGCTTTGTAATCTTTATTTGTCAAGTTGTCACCCTTCTTGCACATATTGAGGCATCTTTTTGAAGGCTTATGGATTTTGGAATGCTCACTATAAAAGTTGTAATTAGTGTTAGTGCTGTTTGAACCAAACATTGTGTCATTATAGTTATACTATTAAATTATTAGAATAATAAAATTGCATCCATGTATTTATATAAGTTGATTTATATTATTTTGATGGAAAATATTTCTCCCACACCACTTTTTTTGGTGTAGTTGGTGTAGGGAAGAGAAATAGGAAGATATGAAGAATATGTGATTGCTGAATTGATGGGGAAGGAAGAGAGAGATAGAAAGAAAGATTACGTGTAAAAAGAAGTGTAGTAAAGAATTTGTAGGAATATCCTAACTCAAATAATGTGAAAATAAGTGATTTCGGAACAAACTTAGATAATATACGCTGCATACCTTTGTTTCTAAGGAGCAGATGAATATTTTGGTTCTGGTACCCGTTCCTTAAGTAGTATGTCCTGATCACCAATTACATTGCTTTTGACTGTCGAATATGTTTCTTTTTAAAATCCTTTTAAGAAGATATTGAAAGAGAAAAGAGAATGCTGAAAATGGCTGTCTATTCTATCACTTGAATGTATGACCTAATGTTGTTTCTGCACTTATGTTAATTGTTTCTCTTAGCCTAGAAAACATTGATTAAACATGTCACTCGCGGGACCTCTTTTCACCAGACAAATCATATGATTAAAATCGTTTAATCAACAAAACAAATTGATTAAAATGGAGGAAATCCTCATAGCTTCTTGAATAAAAAGACCAGGGGTACTGCTGGTTGGAAGGCTGGGGATTAATTTATGGGACAGTGGAAAGCATTTTAGTTATATGATTAAAATCATATGATTAAAACCGTTTAATCAACAAAACAAATTGATTAAAATGGAGGAAATCCTCACAGCTTCTTGAATGAAAAGACCAGGGGACTGCTGGTTGGGAGGCCGGTGATTAATTTATGGGACAGTGGAAAGCATTTTAGTTATATGCTTTGTGTACTGAATTTTTTTCTATAAACATGTTTTCTAGGCTGTGAGAAAGCAAAATGGACGTAGAGCAAAGCATTTGTTACAGTCTATGGAGGTTATGCTTTTGAAATTTGTCCATTGCTGCAGGTTTTTGGTGAGCTAGCTGAAGGATTGGAGACTTTGGCTAGAATAAATGAGGCTTATGTGGATGAGAAGAGCAGGCCATATAAAAATATCCGGTTTATACTCATTGTTCTCTACTAATAAATGCTGTTTGTAAATTGTGTTTTCTTATTTGTCTTTTCAAGAATGTAATGTAATCATCTTCTTGAATTACTTGAACAGAATCAAGCACACATACATCTTGGAGGATCCTTATGATGATCCTCCTCAGCTAGCTGATATGATTCCTGATGCTTCACCAGAGGGAAAACCTAAAGATGAGGTAATAGTAGTACTGTATTTGGTATCTTGAAATGAAGTATAAATTGAAAAAGCAAAGTTATGGCCCCCTTCTGTTATAAACCATTTATTGTGATGATGAACCCAATTGGAAATTTTTTTGTTCATTCAACTCGTTTTTCTTGACTTGTGCATATAGGAAACTGAGAACTTCTTTAGACATGCTTTAAAGAACTGAGTTTGCAATTACATAAATTAGGCTTACAAAAATGTGACAACAAGTCTGTTTGTAGTTGAAACTTTTCTCTTGAGGCACTTTATAAAAATGCAGATTTTGAAGACTATACTAGGGTCAGTAAATACTTAGCTTGATATTTCTCCTGCTGTAATGTTTATGCTGTTGCCTGTGAATGGTGCATTTGGAAATGCTTGTATTTTCCAAGGAAGCTATACTGTCAGGTGCATTAGGATAAGATATATGCAGAGGGATTTGGAGTTATTCTGCATTTATGTATTTGTTTGGTTTCAGCACTTCTGTTGTATATTATTTTCCCTCTTTTAAATGAATTTTATTTTTCTACTAAAAATGGTTTGCAAAAAGGTCAAGATTTTTATGCTACATTTTGGAAGTTGCAACAACCAATTATGAACTGATTATGTGATATTTACATTATTTTTTTCACACAGCCAATGTATGTCTAATTTGGAAATACTGGGTTTACTTATTAGATATGTTTAAACAAGGTTATGCATTCATTATCAATTCAAACATTATACTGAATAATTTAATTTTACAGTCTTCCATAAGCAAACCTGTTCAAACTTTTCAAGACATGACTTAATGCAATTTTACTAGGTTGATGATGGTGTGAGGCTTGAAGATGATTGGGTACCCATGGATGAACAATTAGACCCATCAGAGCTTGAGGAGGTTATTAGAGATAAGGAAGCACACTCTAGAGCAGTTATACTTGAGAGTGTAAGTATATGATACATAATTTTTTTATTACTTGTGTTACTATGGTCCGATGCATTATTCTCTTTAAATCCTTATTTTAGACTGGGGGTGTTCTTGATTATGAGATTAAGCCTCCAGGGCCCAGACAATACACTGTTCATAAATTGAACCTTTTCATCCTTTTTTAGATCGGGGATATTCCTGATGCTGAAATTAAGCCTCCAGATAATGTACTTTTTGTATGTAAATTGAACCCAGTTACTGAGGTGAGTTATCTTTTTTGCTGTATTTTGATCTGTACCACATCCTTTTTATTCCTTGATTTCTAACAAGGTAGCATTCAGTAAGTTTTTTATATATTAATAATTTTCTCTTTGAATTTCAGGATGAGGACTTGCATACAATCTTTTCACGCTTTGGAAATGTTTCCTCGTGAGTAATATTGAGAACTTGACTTTAGCACATTTAGTAATATCATACTGTACATACTTTAAGTTTCACCTGAAATATTTGATGATAGGGCTGAAATCATCCGTGATCACAAGACTGGTGACAGTTTATGCTATGCTTTCATTGGTCAGTAAATATTTCCAACTTGCCGTTTGTGTTAAATTTTTTAATTTTAATTGCATGCAGGAAATGTAATGTTCAAGTGGTTATTATTTTTATCTCTCTTTAAGCATTGCTTTTATCCCTTCTATATCATTCCAGGTTGTCAATTATGCATTATACAGAAGCCATGAATATTTACCTTTTCCCCCTATTTTTTGTTGTTGCGGATATGCTTAACTTATATGTAACTATAAATAAAGCCTCTGTTTCCCCATCTCAAATGTCTTACATGAGATTTCTCAGTGTTATAATATTCATTTTCCTAGTTTTAAGAATAATTGAAAGGGTATGATGTGCAGAACACTTACATATAGAATCTTGTTTGTGAGTTTGATCTTTAGGATCCAGTTCATCATATTAATCTTTTATAGCCTCTTATCAGGCGGGAATTGAGATCCATAAAAAATGACAGGGGAATGTCAAGGCACTACACAACTTACTGGGGTGTTAGATATTCTGGTCTTGAGATATTATGAGGGCCAATTTCTCAGAGTACCCTTTCCTTCATAAGGGCTAAATGACAGGGAATTTTCTGAATTTGAGCACCGTTAAGGCCTTCTTGATTCCATTCATAAGTCAATGAGGCCTTAAAAGGACTCGAATTTAGAAAATTCCCGATCATTTGATTTGCAAAAAAAAAAAGTGTAAATCCTATGAAGAAACTGATCTTGATCTCTGATAAAATTGTGGATATATGAGAATTATGTAAATGAAAAATATCTTATTGGCATGGAATGACAACTAAAACAAACACCTCTGGCCAAAAGGTCCTACTAAAATTTAATGTGCCATCTGTTATCCACATATGAAGAAAGCATGGTCTTAAAGTCAGGTAGCCGTGATATATACGGTATAGATTCCCTATATACATAATCAAGATATCATATTGATTTCCTTCAAGCACATCTACATTTTTGTTTAGAATATGTAATTTCTAATATTATGATGATTTATTTTTGAAGTTTAGATTGTATAAAACCTACTCTGTAATTGGAAAACAAGTGGTACTCTGTTGTTACAATTCAATCAACAGTATTTAATGTTTACTCACTGTGACAGAGTTTGATGACGTACAGGCATGTGAACAGGCATATTTTAAGGTATGCTGAAGGTTCCCAAGTATCTTTGTACTGATGAAGTATCACCTTTCCTTTTCTGGGAGTTAAATGATTTTGTTTTGCTTCATGCATTTTGAATATTCTATTAGGTTAAGTTGGTTCTTTTCATTCATTTTTCACTTAAGTTTACTTTAGTAGAGTTGCAGAGGTCATGTCTCATAATCTTTACTTAACCAACCTCCAAAATAATAATAATAATGATAACTTCGTTAATGTTTCAACTACTTACATGTTTTATTTGTTATCCCTATTATTGTCTCTCAGTTTTGATTGAGCTCTTAGATTTAATGGGTTGCAGAGTTTTTTTCTTCTTTTCCAACTGGGTTCAAACAAGCATTTTAGTTATATATACATAAAAATATTGGTTTAATCAGAAACCTATCTCCCTAACCTTTTCTCTTTCACTGCCCCCTGCAGATGGATAATGCTTTGATTGATGATCGAAGGATACATGTGGATTTTAGTCAAAGTGTGGCAAAACTGTGGTCACAGTACAGGCGGAAGGATCAAAAGGGTAAAGGTAAGGATAAATATTTCACTGTGTAAGCATTTGTTTTATACTTTAATTTTATGGCATTTTGCAGAATGCCAATGTTTGATTGTGAAGAGTTGCCGCTTCCCTCTGTCGACTGTAATATTTATACAATATTTATTGACTGCAGGTGGTGGTTGCTTTAAATGTGGTTCTACAAATCATATTGCCAAGGATTGCACTGGAGATGATACAACGAAACAACAACCTGCAAAATACATCTTGAAGGATGATAATACCCAACGTGGTGGACACAATGCAAGGTCTGTACTTCTGATTGCATGTGTCTTTGTGTTTCTTTTTATTGTCTATGCGATTGATTATAGCTGTTCAACTGAGAAATAACAATTTCATGGTGCAGATATGAAATGGTTTTTGATGAAGATAACACCGGAAGTCCTAGGCAACACATAAAACATCAAAGGCATGACAGGGATGACCAAATTGAGAAAAAAAGTAGGAAGGAAGATTTTAAAGTTCCTGTTCGTGGAAGTAGTAGGGATCAGGAGATGGTAGGCTTAAACAACAGAGACAGGCATGGTGATAGAAGCAGAGGTCACCAGGGAAATCGAGATGATAAAGCACGATCTGAAAGAGGTACAAGAGATTTGGATTCCCACACTGATAAGAAAGACAGAGAAAAGCACATGGCAAGGCACAGAGGTGATGAATACAAGCGGAAAGATGAGCCAGACTCAAGAAAAAGAGACTTGGATGATAGATACTCAGAAAGACAGGGTAGTGGTGATTATAGGAAAAAAACAGATTCTAGCCATTTGGTAGAAAGAAGGGATGACAGAGATAACAGGAAGAGACCCGAAGACAGTGGACAGCAAGATATGAAGAGTGATCCCAGACGAAGAAAACGAAGTCCGGATGATGACCACAGACATAGAAGGGAGGATGAAGATCGCAGACATAGAAGGGAGGATGATGATCACAGACAAAAAAGGGAAGAACATGGACATGAACGTGGACAAAGAAGAAGGGATACTGAATCTGATGACTATCCTTATAGGAGGCATCATGGTGACAGAAGATAAATATTGGTTCATTCTACCCTAAGATAGAACATTTTTCAATATCATGGATGTTCCGTTTGTTTCATTATTTCTTCTGCTGTAGGCTGTAGCAAGGTTCGATACCCTTATTAATGACTTGAGGACTGTTATCACTTTCACTTTGCTACTTAATTTTATATTTGTGCGTCAGGACTTTGATTGCTATTGTTATTTTCTAAATGCTCAAATTTCTATTGCAAAGGGCAAACATAATTAAATTTTGAGGAATAATTTATCTGTTAGCTTTGCCAAACAAATCTCTACCAACCTGTTAGTTTCTCTGATTTAAAAAAATATCAAATTGGTCCTCAGATTTTAAATAAGGCCAAAATCGTTTTTTTTTTAAATTGGGACACTTTAGTTAATGTTTGGAACTATTGTAACCCATATTTTAAAACAAATATATGGTAGCACATTTAAATAAGTTCCCTTAGAATAAACATTCACCTTTTGCAACTAATGCCAAACATCAATCTAACCTTCATGCCTATAACTAATATGGAGGCTGTATGCATTGGGTGCAATGAAGAACTTGCATCATTGGCTGAAATTAGCCTCTTATTTTCTATTATCTTTTAATGCACTAATCCATTAATACAGATAGCAAAGGAGAAAAATCACTTTAAGCTAAGTCAACGATTGAATGGATAAGAACTTATGAAGTGTTTGCACTGCTAGGTCATAAAGAGCAAAATATTTCATCATATTGAGAAGAAAAAACCAATTTTGTTTTTGTCCATATAATTGTAAAGGTTTCTTGTTACTCTTGGTTGTAATATCAAATCTATACAAATCATTCCACTAGATTCAACTTCAAACTTGCAAGCATTCAAAATATAACTGCAAAATATTGAGGGCTTAAAATCTTCCCTTATTAAATGAATTTAATACAACCACCAAAATTGGATACATAATTTCAATAGTGACTGTCATACAAAACTATCAAGTATGCATTCTAGCTTATTCAATTAAGCAAGACCCCTTGAGATTTTTGACAGGTCTTCAAGACTGAGCAGCATAAGGAATTCATCAATTGAGGTATCTACCCCTGGTACATTGAGGAGGAATAGGTAAAACTTCAGCTCCACTATATTCCCCTTGATTCCATACTTGTTCCATTAATGTGCATGTAATGGTCATCTTCCTAAAGAAAACTAACACCATCACCAAACTTATTTATCTGGCTCTGATGAGAACTGTAGGAAGGGAGGCTGTAATATAGAGATCAGAATGTGTCAACATCGATGGAGAGGAGCAGGATATAAATCCGGAGGCTGATATCGCACACGATCATTATGTGGGAATGGTCCGTCCTGCATTGATTAAATTATAGTTTACTACATCGTTTGGAGGAAAAAGATGAGCAGCAGAGTTGCTATGAAGGGAAATAGTTACAATAAAAGTATAACACATTAGCAAAGAAAGTACCTGTTCTACGTTTAACTGGAAGGGCTTCACAAAGTCCTCAAACATTACTGGCGACAATCCCTTCAATTTTTCTCCAACTTCCTATGGATGCATACAGCAAAAGATGCTTAAAAAGGGAAAATATAAATGTTCATACAGGAGAGAAGAAAAGACAAGGTAAGGATATTATTTTTAGGTGGGCTAAAAGATCAATCTAGAATAGAGTGTGAAAATAGCGCAATGATAATGTTGTTTGCCTTGTGCCCTAGATGCCATAGGTTCAAATCCTGGAAACAACCTCTTCGCTTGTGAGTAAGGCTATGTACATCTACCATCCCCGGGCCTAACTTAGTGAGAGCTTCATGCGCTAGACTGCCTTTTTTGTAATAAAAAACTCTGACCAAGTGGTTCCATTCTTCAATACTAAAATACATTTATCCACAAGGTATAACACTGTCCACTCTTCCAAGCCCAAAGAGCTCTTGCATGAGAGCAAGTATTGGATATAAAACCATTCCTGGACCTCCTTCTGGTAGGGTTCCTCACACTAATGATTACCAAACCTTCATGCTCTTCAATTCCATAATTTGGACCCTTGCTAGAAGTTACAATCCAATCCCCCACATTTCTCCTTATATAGACTTTTGTAATGGGCTGACCCGCAATCAAATGCATTACACAGTTCAATGAGGATAATACACCAAATAAAAAGTTAAAAATAGGAGCATAGCATACCAATCCAGTTATTCTTGATCTCTCCAGCAGTTCCCTTGCAACCAAGTCCAGGATATGCCTATTATCCCTCAAAGCATTCATTGCAAGTTCTTCTGTTTCTTCAATGTACTGTAATGACATAGCAATGAAACAACTTAACAACATCGGATATGTACCGAGAAAATAATATAATTACAAAGGTCATATCAGAAGACATTTCTTCAGATCTTAGTTCAAAATTGCTGTACAGTTCTAATTAAAAGTGAACGTAAGCTGCAGAAACCTCTATACAGCTAATTAAATCATCAATGAGGAAATGAATTTCTGTAATAGATAGAACATTTTAAATTTTCAACAATTATGCTCCACTTTTATAATATTTTATTTCCCTCTTGATTATGTAGAAAAAAAATCAAAATCCTGCCTTGGTTAGTACTCTCTTTCTAGATCTTGTGTACAAATATATCATGTTCATGTTATGCCGCCATTTGTGTTAGCATCTGTAGAATTCGAAACACTAGTTACACACAACAGGAGGCTTTATTACAATCAAGAGAGAACTTGCATATGCTTAGAGTTCCATTCAAGTTCACACAACAAAGATTGATAGATAGAAAGCAAATCAGAATTACCCTTGTCAACTCCCGTGAAAAGAGCTCAGACATCTCTAGTGTCATATTGGCAGGAATAACTTGAGGATCGTCCCACTAAACATGAATGAAGAGGTAAAAAAAGAATTACTTTCACATTGCAGAGAGGAAAGTACTGTATATATTTGGTACTGCATAGAAGGAATATACTCTATATCTTATCAACTCGCCGTCTGAACTGTCTGGTCGATCATCTAAGCCAATCCTTTTTGTTAAACCCAATAATCCCAACCTTGGATTTTGAGGGCTGATTACCATCTCCCTAGCAATCTGAAAACAAATATCAGTGAGAAAAGCTTACTGATTAAAACCAAAATTAGTATATTACCATTTAATCAATAAAAACTTTTTTTAAGAATAGACTTTTGACCCACTCAGCCACATAGTCATGCTGCAATTGTCTTAAACTCGGCCTACAATAACCATATCTATGGTGTTTATAAGTTATTTTAAGGTAGCAAAAAAACTCCCAATGCTAGATATATACTAATTACCTTTGTTATCTTTTCTAGATCATCTCTCCCTCCATCAGTTATATCATCACCAAATACAACACGTTCAGCACATCGGCCACCATGAGCCACTACCATTTGCATCCTCATGTAACCAAAGGTTGTATAACCTTGGTCAACCATATCTTCTCGAGGGTAGAATACAGATATTGCAGTTTCCTGTTTAGGTTGAACAGAAAATCCTTATAAAGTAAAATAATAATAATAAGTCATCATTCGAATAATGCTGTAACAAGACATCACACCTTGCCACCTGGCAGGAGCTGTGAAAATGCATGCCAGTCAAACCGAGGAAATAAGTGAGCTAACACCACATGACCAGCTTCATGGACAGCAAGAAGTCTCCTCTTTTCAAAAGATACCTATAGTACAGTAACAAATTCATCACGACGTGATTTACTGTCAAATCCACAGTAATAAATCAAAGATACACATACACTTTCTTCACATTTCTGTTGCTCTTCCTCAGTTAGAAGGACACCCATACCCTCAAGCAGTTGTTTATCTAATACATCAATAATGTCTTCCTGGAAAATTTTGGAATGCCCTTTTCTCACCTGCAAGCAACAAAATTGTATGGTTAAGATTTTAAAAAAGGAACAATAAAAACTAGAATTTCATATTGAAAAAAAATAAAAAATGTTTAGGTGAACATGACATAAAACATATTTGCCATGTTAAACATGAAATATCAAGATCAGCAACCAGCCATTAGTTGGCACTATGATTGAGATATTCTTAGGTGCACCTTGAACAACGGAAATCCCTTGCTTTATACCTTTATGTGTGACAAATCAGCTATAGCATTAAGAACGTAGTTAAAGGGGGAAACAATAATGTAATGGCCCACAAAGCTAATGAAGCACACATCCACTAAAATTTTCAAGTGTCTTTAAAGCATCCACCAAATTTATTTTTTTATTTGATAACTGCCTATAAATCTTCATAAGCAAAGAAACATCCAAGTAAAAAAGTCGTATTTGGAAAGAATGCATGGAGGGCATCTAAAAGGTCTGAAACCTTGTATGTTAGAATAAGCAGGGCTCAGCTATAAGAGTAATTTTATGCAAACAAATGCTATCGATATACAATCTTATTTTTCTCTCCCTTCATAATATATAATATATAGCAGTTACATCGAAAGGCACCAAGGGGAGCTAGTGCATGCAAGCGTTTTACCAGGGCTGACAATATGAACATTAGTAGCATATCAACAGACTTAAAATATAAGTATCTATGCAGAATAAACCTACCGACATTATTGCTGCTTCGTTGACAAGGTTTCTAAGATCTGCTCCTGAGAATCCAACAGTACGGAAGACAAGCTGTCGAGAGGCAGAAGAGATCAGCCACAGTTAGCACAAAGAAGATAAAGTCTTGCATACATTCAATAGACTACACAATTTGGAGGACATGAGAGTGATAGAAGTCCTGCTTACATTGTGGCACTTGTTTACAGGATACTCTTAAAGCATATTTCGTTTTGACCATTCAAAAATTCAATTGAATACTACTACCAAAATGTGACTAATAATTTCATCACTGGAATGCAATGTCCTGAAAGTTTTAAGAACCTAAACAATCTACAGAATATGTTCTACTATTGCTCAACACAATCATTTTAACAGCCCATTCTTAATTTAATTTTAAATTTAGTTCATAATAGCTTAAGCATGTTTGAATGTACTCGATGCAAGCTGTTTCACAAAATGGATCCTTCTTATCTTTCTCACAATAAGCAACTTACTCAAATTTACATTTGTGTCCCTTTCAACTTCAGTAGCCTCTGTATTTAACTATTCCTCTATATGTTGATGTGTGTGTTTAGTGTAGGCAAGAAATCAATTTAAGTGCTCAATAGAAAAAGAAATCAACTTAAAATTGGTAGATAAACCATATACCTTTTCAAAATTCACATCCTCTGCAAGTTGCTTTCCAGAACTATGCACGCCAAAAATTTGAACTCTTTGCTTGGCATCAGGCAAACCAATGTAAAGACGACGATCTATACGCCCAGGACGAACAAATTCAAGATCTAATTCATCGGGCCTATTTGTGGCACATATGAATATGACAGCTTGTCTGAGGGAGAGACGGTCAATACCCGTTTTTTCCTTGCTAATATAATGAATAGATGAGGGGCAAAAGTCATTACAAGGAAAAATAATCAAGAGGAAAAGAAATTCCTACCCTATGCAGCATAATACAAAATGCTCAGACAAACGAACAAGACATACTCATCTTATAACTTGTCTAAAAGTGGTTTGGTAGGCAAGTATGAACATAGATAGTCAAGTATTGGCCACCTTTTCTAAAACAGCAGGTTGTTAAATTCTTCATTAGCTTCTCGATTCTCTTGTTCTTTTAGTATCCAGAGGTTTGTAACATTTCTAAGTGGTTAGATTGTTGGGAATGAGCTTTTTTTCTCTTTGGGTGGTTGGATCACTCTGTATCTTATAAGTAATAGGTTGTGCTTTTTATTCAAGGAAGCTTAGCATCATCTCACCAAATGATTTCTTTAAACTTCTGAATGATACTTACGATACACTGGCTATAATAAAAATGTTCACTACAGGCCTACGACATTGTTTCTTTGATAGACATGTAGGGGTTGGCATGCTTTGTTGCACAACACCGTCTCTTAGGAATTGGGTTTGGCTTTATCTTTTTTGTTTGTTTATTAGGATGTCTTATCCCCTTGCTTTGTACTCTACACTTCTCATATAATAGTTAGAAGCTTATGAATGATTTTATGTCTAACAGGCCCCCTTGTGAGTAAGTGCCCTTCAGCTTGAAATGTAGACAATGACAGGCTTAGTTTACCTTGTACTGAAACTCAACTTTATTTAGAAGACAAGGATCCAACTCCAGTGTAATACATCATAGAAGCTCTGATACTATGTGAAGGACCATCTCTCATAAAAGCTTAAGCTTGGTAGGCACAGGCTTATGTATGGTTCATATCTAGCACTAGCCTTTACATGTTACAGCAACATAAGATTACAGACAACATATGCTCACTATAGAAGCCAACTTCTCTTCAAGAACAAGTTTGAGTACTAGCTTGGAAAGTTTCCTCTCACACCAACAAATTGTTCAGTCTGAATTCGGTCAAAATACAATTTCATTTTACTGTTCTATAACCGAAGATGATGCCGTATCCCTCGCCATGGCTGGGATGACTCTAACCAACCAATATGAAAGAGATGATGATAATATATATTTCACTTATGTAATAACTCCCCAAAGTGATACTTACTCCCCATCAAGCTGTGCAATAAGAGCCTCAAAAGTTGCCCTTCTTCGTGGATCCTTCCTAGCATGTCTTCCAGCAATAGCATCTATTTCATCCACAAAGACAAAACAAGGTGCCTGCAGAAGAAGAAAGAATAAATTTCACAGGTAATATTAAGTGGAGCAAAAAATGAAGTTTGTATAGGGAAAGTAAAATAATTTTCAAACGGTGTTAACTAAGTTTAATTCCAACTTCAGATTAAAAACCCACTTAAAAAGTTAACTCAATATATGTTTTTTCCAATGAGTTTCTGAAAATAATATGACTCAATAAAGAAAAATGGTCTAATTCCTATTCGAGTTTGCTAATATGCTACCTCTATGAATGCTTGACTACTATGAGGGGAAAGTAGCGTAACACAGGAAAATATTCAGAACAGCTTTATCAAAAATAAAATAAAAAATTGAATAAGAAAATCCACCATAACAAAGCCAAGGAAGCTATCTTATCTACTTATACTTGTCTAGTACATTTTTTCCTCTTTATAATAATTCTTTTTATCAAAACGTGGTCTTCTGCATGTTAAAGCTCCAGAACGAATGTTTTGTATTTGAAGCAATATACTACAGAGTTACAACAAGCTCCCCACTTGAATCTAGAAATTTGAAATTTCTTGAGAGAAATTCCTCAGCCATCGGGAATGTATACTACATGATAAAACACCAAGCCGACCCTACCTAGTGGGATAAAGGTTTGATTGTTGGTATGATATAATTTGCAAATCCTGAAATTGTAGGGAATTCCTGAATCATACGAATTTTCCTTTTTTTTCCTATTTATGAAAACTATTATAATTGAAGCATATATTTTGGGATATTTACAATACTCAAAATCTCCATCCACTGCCACAAGGCTTTAGTGGACTATATACTCAGGACAAACAGTTCTGACTTTGATAGTTACGAAGCAAATAAATGAAGGAATGCGTTCATATTTTCAAAATTGTACAAAAAAGATTTGCAACAAGCTACAACATCTAATTTCCATTTGACAAATAGTATCACACAACACCGGGCATGAGCATCGCTAACAAAGAGTATGTAACATAACTTACAAGAGACCGTGATTTGTCATTATAAATTGCATTTGATATTACAACTACCTAATGCTTAGTTACTTACATTTCTCCTAGCAATGGAAAACATCTCATTGATCCTAGCTGCTCCACTTTTTTCACTATCTGTGAACTCCGCACCAGAAGCAAAAACAAAAGGCAATCCACCTTCTTTTGCAAGTGTCCTGGCAAAAAGTGTTTTTCCTGTTCCTGGAGGTCCAGAGAGTAGAACACCCTGCATTGTGCTTGCTCATCAAACAGCTTAATTGCTATGATGTCACTTATAACAAAGCACTGAGGGGGATAACTGGCTATTCAAATATAAAATATCTTACCCGCACGAACTGAACACCCTTTTCATAGAACTGCATAGGATTTCCCATATAGATCATCAACTCATCAAGAAGATCCCAAACATCACCCCCTAACACAACTTCCTTGTACATAGATTTTGTTTCACCAACATCTCCAACTGGCTGTGACAAATAGAGGAACATAACTAATCTTAAAACTCATAAGTAGAAAATAAATAGAAAAGATGTAATACCGATGTAGAACCAGATGCTGCATATATCAGCCTTTAGTATTTCAGTGGAAAGAGCATAACTGCTGTAAATGAAGTAAATATGTGTCGCCTCCAAAATGAAAAGATCAAAGGGTGGCCCAACGCATGAGGCTCCCACCTAGTAGGGTCCGGGGAGTACAGATTTATACAACCTTACCCTCGAAAGAGAATAATTTGTTTCCATAATGTGAATCCATGACCACCAGGTCACAAGGCTAACAGCCTTACCGCTGCGCCAAGGCTCACCTTCTAGGTCTAAAATGAGAAGATCACTTAATTTAAATATAAATTCATCAAATCAGGATTCTAATGTGAAGTCTACATCCCTTTTGCATTTGTAAAAAAAAATCTATTGGAACAAGAATATTTCATATGCCTAAACAGAACAAATAAAAGGGACATTTTATAAAAAAATTCAACAAAGTTGAGTAATTTTTGTTTTGTGGCCTCTTTCCTACAGTTTATTGGAGATCAAAAGCTTACCATGATGAAATTTTCTGCATAAGCCATATCAAAGAGTTGGTTATACTTTTTGTAAAGAAAACGGCTGGAGGTGATGTGCAGAAGCATCACAGACTCCCTTATAAGCCAGAGAATTAGTATTCCAGGTAACAATGCAATGACAACTTTCATAAAATAATGGATCTGTTTCTTCTGAAGAAGATCTACTTCAGCTCCAGAACTTGTAATCATCTCAAACAGATAAGGATCAAGAGGGATATCAACCTACCACACATGAAATGTGTCAATCAACCGGACAACCAAAAGGAATAACAGCTGGAAAACCTTGGAGAAATTTGAGATTTTTAATCAGCAGTAACAGTATTCAAGAAACTTACCACAAACTCCAGTGGAAAACCTTCTTTCATTGTCACATACAATCTTTTTAAGTCTTCAGTAAACACAATAGCTTCTACCTGTCCAAAAGAGTTTAGCTCAGCAATCACCAACTGACCTAACTTATAAAATGTTAATGTACACAAAATTTAACTAGCCATAAGGACTTCACATGGAGATGATAAAACAACAGGGACACTAGACATTCATATTTGAAATCAGTCATTGCAAATGATAATTCAACTACAAAAATTGAATTTCCAATGATATTGCCAGATATCAAAAAGATGAAAATGTATTACTATCAAAAGGTTAGCATGGCAAGATTTAAACCTTGGCCCTACGTAGTTGTACCCTCAAGTGAGTAAGATGAAATCAAGGCTACGTAGTTTTCTCAAAAGAGGAAAAGAGGAGAGTTAGAAAGTGTGCACATGGATGTGGGTATTTATAACCTCTGGATTGTTGTGTGGTCACTAGGATTACTTGATTCTTAAGTATCTTCTTTTGTAGATAATCTCCCCTTGATCTTTATTAGATTCTCATAGATTGATTCCATAATCTGATGACATGATAACGATATGTGGGAGGAGATGGTCAAAAAAATTAGGAAGATAGCAAATGAGACATGTGTCTTGTTCCCTCATCTTCCCGGTTTTCTCTGTTTCTATGCTAGAATCAGTTCTATCTCTCGTTTACAGTCCCGAGTAGTGAAGTGATTTTTCTAAACTTCTGAAAAAAGGTATTTTTTTAGTCTTTTCTCGGCATTTGATAGATGACCATTCGGCATTGCTAAATGTTGTGGAATAATGGTCAGCCATGAGTGATAATTGCTAGTTGACCCAAAGAATCATGTAGCTATTGATCCAATCCAGTGAGTCAGTTTGCAGTTGATATATTTAGTCTTGATATACAGATTGTTATTCTAGTGTCAATGGAGTTGCAGACTGAATACTATGGCCATTAAAGGACTTTGATTGTGTTACTGGGTGCTGTGAGATCTAATATCGTCTAGACTAACCGGAAGAAGTTAAAGGGGTGTGAATTGGTTTAGATGGGCTGAGTAGTTTTAGGTCTAGGTGTTCTTTTTTTATATTTGTGTGTGTATTTGCAACAAACTCAAAGTAAGTTTAAGCTAGAAGGGGAATGCAAATACCAAGAGAATGGCAGATTCATCAAAAATGTACCAGGTGTTATGATATTCACCAACTACAATTATTAAAGTAGTTAATATTGGTTAATTAGACATGTAATTAGGCCTTGAGTAGCTCTTGTACTTTATGCACTCCTAGTATAAGTAAGATAAACAGCGTGTACACAATGCACACAATTTCTTTCAAATGCATCTGTTTCAATAATTATCATATCTTCGAATGTCAATGGAGATAGTGTTGTTTATTTATGGAACATTGGCTAATCACAGGAATTAATCCTTTCTAGGATGCATCAATCTAAGTTATAGAATTCAATCCTTGCATATCATATTCACACATTTGCAAGAATAGACAGCAAATTAAATTAATAGCATGCATCCTGACCAACTTGAAATATGAATATTATTACAGGGAAAATAGAAATAGAACTCACCTCAGAACTATCAAGTTTATCAAGAAAATAATTGTAAGGGAGTTTAGGACGATAGTGCCACCATCTCTTAGCTATCCACAGAGCCCTAGTTCCCTCAGTACCTGTCACCTTTTCTGCCACATCCTTGCGAAGACTATTTTCCACCTCTTTCATGTCAAATTCAACTACGTATTTGGAATTTGAGGAATCCATTTGTTCAACTAGACGTTCTTTTCTAAGGGTTTCTCTCCATTTATGAAGCCTCTCACGCCATGTGCTCTCAGTTTGAACTTCACCTGCTTAGAAACATTAAAATAAACACTGTTAAGAATGAAAAAGATGGAGAGTGTGTGGCCCCATAGGCAAATCACAGATAGAGAGATGAACTCATTCCCCGAGTCCCAACAAAGTTGCTTTGAATTTGATATCATAAAATGACAATAACCAGCCTATGGCTTCGGAAGAAATCAGTTTGTGCAATTAAGGATATGGTATTGGATGTGCTTACTAAGCATGTTCAAAAGTAGGCGACACAATGTATGCTTTTTGTGGGGAGTCAAGACAGGAAATAAATAGGAAGCTAGACATGTTGAGATAAGCTTCAGAAGTACATGACTTTCGTTAAGTAGAGGTACGACAGAGTATTTGGAATGTAAGTTTAGCAGGAGATGAGAGGAGACAAAATTCCTCAAAAATAGAATAAAATAACCAAAATTGTACAAAGTAAAGAGAACCTGAAATGCCCAAGCCTTTTGTTAGTTCTTTCTTCTCTTCTTTCTTTAGTCTTTCATCATCCTCTATAATTTTTTTTACATGTTCCTCAGGAGCCTCTAGATCATCCTCCCATGCATCCTCTCCAACATAAGAATTATCATGAACAAGAGTTCCATCAGGTCCTTCAATAAACTTTTTCATTTTCAGGCCTTTTGGTGTCGTCTTCTTCCATATACCCTTCTTAAATCTGAAATTAAATAATTAATAAAAACCCAGGATAAATGGGCACAATACATTACAAGGTTCAGTATATGAAATGGTTTATTGTAGTTTAGGCTTCAAATAGGTATGGCAATGATTGGATTTTTTAACGGTCATCAGTGGTTGGAGGAAAACCTTCACCACTAGGTTTTATGGATTTCAAGTACAATGTCAGGATTGTGAGCAATAAAGTACATTGATAGGGTATAAAACAATAGATAGGATCACTAAATTTGTGGAGGATACTTTTATTGTTGACTGAATAGTTTGATCATGGTTAAAAATTGCAGTTGAGGTTACACCCTAGTTACTGTTATTGCAAGTGCTATGGCTATTGCACTGTGGGTTTCTGCTGATGCAACGTTGAAATTTTAAGTTTTTGAGTTTTTTTAAACAAGAGCTGCAACATTGTGCCATTGCAATTATTTGCAGATTTTTCTTGAGAAAATGATCACCCATAATTGTGGGGTGATGCCGCAACAGCAATATTCAAGCTGTATTAAGTGACACTACCCACAGTCTGAAACCATGCCTCTGATGCATCATCATCCATAGCTGATTATAAATGTTTAATCTTCTTTGACCGCCCAAGTCCAAGGTTATTGAACATACAGTATAAAAATGCCTTTGTCAAATCAAGAAATTATCCTGTAGTCCAGACTCCAGTATGCCAATGATGATAACCTCTTTTTATCAATGTCAGCCTTTTCTTTCCCTTTATTTTATCAATTAACATGTCTTTTCAGAAGATGCTAATTTTAGGCTTCAGTTCATGCTAGTGTATTGTTTCAACTGATGACTGGTCTACTTACTAACAGTATGGGGATTTTTACCATTCTATTTGATTAAAATCATATCTTAGGAGGAATCTAGTGAAAGAACAATGTCCATACAGAAGAAAGAAAGAAAATTGGAACAAATATTCATTTTGTAAGAAATTACAACAATAACAATGTTAGTTGCCCATAGCATAGAACAAATGAGTATGTTAGAAGCATTGTGAATATATGAGGATTGACTTACCTTCTAATGTTACTGGGGGATGGCTCAGGAATTAATGCTTCCATGTAAGCTTCTGTCAATTCTTTTTTCTGGCGATTCAGATAAGGTGCTTGAATTGCTATGTATATTCCTCTACAAGTAAATGCCACAACAAATATATAAAGAACTAATGCTCCGATTCGCTTAGGTTCCCAGTTCTTAATATTCTGGAACAAAAACAAGCATCACTATTTTAGTTGACATTAAAAAAATATGGAAGAATTAAAAAAAATAACTGAAGCAAGTTGAATGGAAAAAGCAACCAGTCCAAGATTGCCATGTTGGTACAAAAGTTGAAATTACATCTCTTTCAATCAAAATGTTCAGTATGGAGTAAATGGTTCTAAAGGGAGAAGAAATACATAAATGCCGAACAGTTATTAACCTAATGCAACTGATCAGAAAATTCAATACTTTGAAAATAAATTTCTAATGAATACTTCCAGAAGAGAACATAAACTGCATGTAAACAAAAGGATTTGAAAATCAACCATGAGTATAGAAGGTCATAAACACAACATTACCCTATTGTGTATGTAAAAGGAAATCGGATGCCACTGAAATGAAGGCATCCACTGAACCACACACAACCACAAGCTTTTGGCTAGTCATTCTCCCATGAATCACGGATATGACATAGGGGCACAAATACGATATGACACAGACACGTGGATACAACAAATTTTAAAAATTAGAAGACAAGACATGGTTTTGTTGCAATACACAAAATCAGTATAAATTAACAGTACAGGATATAAAATTTAAAAACAGAATTAGTTTAAAAGTTAGCACAAACATAACCAAATGCTAACATTCACGATTCACCTATTAATGTTATAAAATTCAAAAAAGTAATAATTAAATTGTATAATACAACTAGGAATACTCGATAAAGTCTGTGAATTCCCATAAGGATAGGTGCACATGCACACATCTGTTTGAAGTGTCTGCACTTACATGGTTGCACTTGACTGTGGAAATTAGTATTATTCGCTCATTGGCATGCACAGCCTCATGCTAAGTCAGTAATTGATCTCACTCAAAACCCAACAAACAAAAGCAAAACATAACTCTCCTACTCTTAAACAAACAAAAACATTTACTTAACTAAAAATAACACAATCACACACAAACAAAACACTATATATCACACTCTCTACATCAACCAAATCCAAATCAGATTAAAAACACTCCCTTTTTTCATTCAATAAATGAAATTTAGAACAAAATCAAACTAAAGTAATCAACTGAATTACCTTCCAACGTTCCCAACGGTTCCAATCCACAAACTCAGATACCCAATTACTCCCAAACCTTCCAAATTCATCTCCACGTGCCTTCACTCCATCAACAACCTCGCCAACCTTACTAACATTACCAAAATCTTCCAAGTCAAAACCTGCTTCCTTCTTTACCATCTCCCCAAACTTCAACCAAAACCGCCTCGAACCACGCTGCAGCGATTCGGAAATGTCAAGCCAGGGAGCCCCATTTGGGTCTGCGGAAGCTGAAGCTCGGAACTTGAGCTTTCTTGTTGTGGTTGTGCGGTAGTGGGGTGTGAAAAAGATTGGATTTTGAGAGGTTGGGGTGAGTGGTGATGATGAAACTAGAAGTGGGTTTGACCTAGATTGGAGAATGAGGTCCATAACAATGGGAGGATTTCAGAGAGTTGGAGTGAAATTGAGAATAGGCGCGCTTTTCAGCTCCTAACTAAGTAGTTTCGTTTCATGAATTGGGAATTTTATGGGTTTACAGGGTTTATCCATATCCTCCTATCCAATTTCTCATACATACAAGGAATCTGAGTTTCAAATAATTTCTTTCATGACATTGCATTTTAATGTTATTAAGAGTAAAATATTAGTTTAAATATTTGATAGACACCAATTTAATTGAAATTTTTTATCATCAAAATAGTCCTTCAAAATATCAAATTTGCCTTATGTTGGATTCTTGAGAATAGGGATTATATGGGTAGTGTTTACACAAGTTAACATCCACATCTAGTTTAGTATACTCATGCCAGTAGTGATAAGTATTCACACTTAATAAAATAGATGATATATAATTTGAGCATAATAAAAAGTATAGTTTATATATAAACTATATAGTAAATTAATTTTATAATGTATGGATGTGTATTATGATATTTGTCTCCACTTCTATGTTATTATTGTTGGTAGTATTGTGGCCACCTACAAGCCCGAATAGTTTTGTTATCTCTACTTGAGACAAACATGATATTCCATATGTATCTCGTGTGGTATTCCAAATGCATGCTTGTTAGTTTTAGTGATGAATGTGATGTTCATTTCAAGTTTTTAGGGAATGAGCTGGTGGGGAAAAATCTTTGTAGAAGTTAGTTGATGAATATTCAATCTTTCAAGAACTAAAATGATGTTTGACTCTTTTAATAATAGGTTTAAAATTATACCTGCAACTAACAAATTGTTGGGTTGGATGATACAAGTTCGTTTCTTCCAAAATGATTTGTATTTGAATCTTGCATATAGAGAAAATTCCCATAATAGGTGTTTTTAGTATAAAGTAGAGCCAATCAAATCAGTTAATAATATAACATATTTGCATGAGTTCTATAAGAAACATGATAAAAATGGCATCTTAACTACATCATGCTTATTAATGGTTTGTTTGCGAGTTTAAATTTGGAGGGGAAAGAAAGGAAAGGGAAGGCTTGAGAGCCATCTTGTAAGTGTATTTCATGTCTTCCAAGCCTTCTCCTTCTCTCCACTATTCTCCAAAAACCAACTCGCAAACAAACCCTAAAGTGTGATTATATTTTAAAATTGAAAAAAAGATATTGCAAAAAGGAAACATGGACATTTAATTTGAACATGTTAACACATTCGGGGAACAGAAGAGATGTAAATCCTTGAGAAGGTCATTTTTAGAAGGTCACACGAGAAGCACTTGTCCAATTCAGTCAATATTTAACGGCGAAGTTAACGAAAGTGGTGATTCATACTGTCATACATGTCAAAAACGTTAGGGCTTAAGAATGTGTTTTTAAACGTTGGGAACTTGGGATGAATACACTATCTTCAATTGAAAACTTGCTATTTTTGAAATCCTAAATTAGTGCACAAAAACAATAGAAAACCGTTTAAATTTATAATAATCATTTACCTAACATCAAGCTTGTTGTTGTAATCATTTACCTAACTTAACTGCAGCCCTTTCAGGCATTTTAGTTGTCATGGCTAAACCATTTGAAACAATAAGATAATATATATAAAGAGAAAACCATGTTTGCACTGATAGGTTAAATTTTATACACTATCAGTTCATCATTGACTTTACATTTTCAATGATCATTGGCTCTTCAAAGAAAGTAATATCAATGAATAATGGATAATGTACCAACTGTGTATAAATCGTTAGACTGATGGTGCATACATGTTATTCTCATATATAAAATATGGCACTATTGACCTCATAAAAAAAGGTAAATGAGGAGGTATTAGAGATAAGAAGATACCCAATCAGAGTGATTAATATTTTACTGTAATTGCCTGCTTCGCATGGATTCTAAATATACTAACCATGATACAAATACACATCTCTGCAACATTGCACACAACAAAAGCCATTTCCAAATAAGTAGGATTTGCAACATTGCAAGCGAAAGAATTAAAAAGGGGGAGAGGGAATCACCTTGCATATGAACACATGGGAACAATATTGTACAAACAAATACTTAGGCCAGTGTCATAGCTCTGAAAGAATGGCAGGAATGTAATGTGATAATTCCGCTGTCAGAGACTGGAAACCATTTACAAGTTGTGTATGGAAATCCTGATCTTCCTCGCCAATCAATCGGAAATGTAGACGGATGGCACGCTTACAAACAGCCATGAACTCAAGAAGGGCAGCTATAAGTTGCTGCAGTTCTTGTGATCTAAGCCTTGTTGCAGGCTCCCCGGACAAGAAGGCTGTGCAGACACTCAAAACTCCACTGTTCACCTGCACAAAAAGCAGTGTGCTTTGAGAGATGAGAAATCAAAAGTAAAGTGAGCGATGTTTATAGTAAAGTGAGCGATGTTTATATCTGGGCTGCAACTCAAATAACAACCATCTAAACTGCCCACCCTGACGATGACCAAAAATAGGGTTATCAGAGAGGGGAATGCTACAAATTCTTGAACTCGCTATTATCGATTGGATTTCATGTAGGACACTAGAACCCAGTAAATAGAGCAGGCCCTCTGTGATTTAGAGGGTTCCAAAAGACGTTTAAATGATAAAGAGTGTGTTGAATGAAGAGTTTGTTGCTAGCATTTTTCTATCAGGAATACATCTTACAACCAAATTAAAATTCAAACAGAAATAAAAAAATATATGTATACAGCATATGATTAGGTAATAAGAATCAATACTATAATAACATACTTGTACTGCAACACTGCCTTGGAGGATTCTTTGTAGACTCTGGAGTCGTGGAAGTTGATCCCCCTCAGAACTCCGAGGCTCTTCAAGCTCGTTTCTTAATGCAGCTGTCCTCGTTTCGATCATTCCAATTGCGTTCTCTACAGGTGAGAACTCAAGGGACTCGGATTTGATTACCAATAGTCTATTTACTAAAGCTGGAAATGAACCCTCGGTCTGAAGAACAGTGCGTCTCTTCCACTGGTCTTCCAATCCACCTTGAGTCTTGCCATTTTTTGTAAATGGGGTATCAAACAAGAAATGATCAAATACACGAGAACGGACACTTCCAGTAGAAATAGAGAACATCCTTTCTCTTCTGCTTCCTAAATCCTCATCTTCCATGACGGGGTCAACAGCAGTAATCTGAAGGTAACAGACACCAGGCTGTAACTCGTCTGCCTTCACCTGTCTAGAATCTGGAATAATATGCAAAGTGTCATTACCATCCATTCTAGACTCATATATGTGACTAAGTTTTTCCATTATGTCACCTAAACGTACATCACGAGGCTCGCGATATACATATTCCTTTCTGTCAAGCTTCTCAAATCTATCACCATAAAATCCAACCCGGTAGTATGTTGCATCCGTAAAAGGAATTGGACTAGATTCCTGTTCAAGTATTGACTCATAGATATTGGTAAGTAATGTATGACATTTAGCCAGCTGTCCATAAGCCCTCCTGCTTTTGTAAACTGGAATTACAAGCTCCAGAATGCTTGCACAGAAATGAAAAAGCTCAGCTTGTGAGAAGAGCTGATTAGCAAGCTGCAGGTATTTCACAGCAGAGTCAACTGTCAGTTTTGAAGCACCATATCCCTCTACCTCTGCAGCAGATGCTTCAGAAGAGATCTCACTGTTGACCATAGGACAAATCTTACGTAAAGAAGCAACATGGTCTTTGCTCCAGACACCATCATTTCTGGCAACAAGGGCCTGAATAAAATTTAATAAGGGAGTAAGTAAGCCCACCAAAAATTAACTGTCGCTACATAAAAAGAGGAAGCTTTCAGCTTTCCCCTCCCCACCTCCACGGGCATAAAATAAAGAGAGAGAGAAATGAGAGAATGAGGCCAAAAATAGAAAGAATTACTGATGGAAGAAATTAATAAGTATTTAAGCGTCCAAAAAATAAGGCCTGCCGTTTGGGTCTCCTAATATTCAGACATGACTTTGTTAAGCAATTTACTATTACTTATTTTTAATAAAATGAATAAAAAGAACTACAAAGAGTGAGGAGGATAAGCAATCCTCCTAAACAAAAGAGCAGATCAATTAATAATCTCAACCAAATCAAGTAATGAAGTAATAACTTCATCCACAAAGATATAGAAAAAAATGGTAGAACCCCACAGAAGTTAAGACAAAAACAAACGAGAGGTACAGAGATAAATACATCAGCTCAAAAATGGCAACCCAGATAGTAGGAGACTGGAGACCCAGGGGGCAGCAAAGTTGATGTTAACAAGGACTTGCCTACTTAGTTTGTCTTTACATTGTAGCCATAAGTCTGCATCCGTTTTAATATGAAGTTTAAATGGCCCGGTTACAGCTTATAAAAAAATATTCAAGCAGCCATGATTTGATGATCATAAATACACTGATCTAAATGCTGAGTAAAAGAAAATTTATCTGAGCCTTAAATATGCCTATCTCGATAATTTATGCACCAGAAAAAGCTCTTAGGTTGCACCAGACATGAATAAATCTTTACCTGCATTACAACACCAGCAACAGCAACAGCACACTGAGCAGCTTCAGCCCATGATTGCATTTCCTGATGCGCATCACATAGATGAAGCAACCACATTATGTAAAGATCAGGGACTGGGGCAAATGCCATTGCCAGTTTATAAAAGCTTTCAGCAGCAGCATATCTATCCGTAGTCATCACCGGAGACTGAAAAAAGGGATTATACTTATCTTTTAAATCGAAGGCCATTAAACATGTTGTAATTATCAGGAACCAAGCCATGGACAGATAGGCATACAGTGAGTGAGCCTAGAGATTCTACATGTATGAAGAATTCTCAAACTTGAAGAGTAAATAGTAATTACAGATATATGGGGGTCTCGGTGTTACCACCGGTCCGCCACAAAAGGAGAACAGCTGCTAGGAGAGGAAAGAGAGTTAACATATAATGTTAATGTGGCAAATCATTTATATCTAACTAGTGGGGAAGGCTGCATAAGGATGAATGGATCTACAGTACGACACGACAATATTTGCATTTTGCTACCAAATATAAATTCCTCAAGATACTTTTATAAATCCCATGCTTAAGGAGGTACGCCCGCCTTAATTTGCAGATCCAATTGAATATATTTACCCATGATGAACAATCTTGATATGAATACAAATTAAACATTAATATGACTATTCATTGATTACATAGCTTCAACATTCAAGGAGGCACATTAAGAATTAAGATTCTTTATATTTTTATTTCTCATTATTGATGTTTCTATTATTTACATCCTTCCATGGGAAGGGATGTCAGAATCCAAGATCACTGAGAAAGATAGACAATGGGAGTAATCTGAAACTCAACTGTGTCACTGTCACTAACTAAATTAGACCTTGAATAGATTTCAGTATTTATACCGGCATCTACTGGTCTAGAGGCTAACCTATCAGTTTGGTCACTAATCACAAACCTATCTAACTGAAAATAGAAGAATTCAATTGTTAACACAATAGAACCTAGTTGACACATCAGCAGACTCAGCACTATATGCTCTAATAAGGGAAAGAAGCTATATTAACCATCCTTCACTACAAAGCAATATATATATATATAGTGTACATATTAGAGAAGAGTGTGAGCTTGGCGCAATGTTAAGGTTGTTGCTTAGTGACCATGAGGTCACAGGTTCAAATCCTGGAAACAGCCTCTCTGCTTGCAGGGGTAAGGTTGCGTACATCTATGATCTACCCTCCCAGGCCATACTAAGTGGGAGCCTCTGGCACTAAGCCACCCTTTTATATTACATGTTAGAGAGAGGGAGGAGTTGTTATTTAAAATAGAGAACATACCCTCACTATATATAACATATTAGCACGCTCCAAATAAATTACATCAGCAGAAAGCCATGACTGTATAATAGGTGTTTGCAATAAAGGCTAAGATGATGTGAAAATAATTAAACTTACCAATAAGGCATGCTCCAAGCTAGCATCTAGGGCCAAAACAAGGCCATTTGAGAGATATTTCACCTCTGACCAAGACCACATATTCTCTGTGATTTTATCTGGTAAGGTCACAAGGGCACTCTCAGATAATTGGCACTCCTTCAACAGGCAATCACTTTTAGTTTCATCCTTCATTTCATCCAAGGACTTTCTAAATCGCCGTGCTTCCCCACTCTCTTCAAGGCTTCCATCAGATCTCATTTGAGTCACTTGCACGTCAGACATTAGCTCTGATAATGTTATAATCAACATGACCCTCAACCTTGCTGTCTGCACAAAGTAATGAAATGAACTCTGCAAGAATTGTAGAAACCAAAAACAAGTTAGAGAAGTAGATCTAATATGATAGGAAACCAAACAGAGTAACATTTAAAATTTAAATGTATCAAACATACCCTCACAAGTATTTGAAGCCCAACAACTGCCCTTCTCCTGATGTTTTCATTAGCGAAGACAGCAAGACGAAGGAGATGGAAGGTGACTTGCTTTAAAAAACGGTCATTTTCCCTTGCCATCAAAGTTGCACCATGTAAATCAAAGACACTGTTAAATACAGGGAAAAAAGCTTTCCAAAAACTCAATGGCTGATTTCTGGATAGAAGGCTCATGAACACAGCAGTTATGCAATCAAGTTTTCCATAGTCAGTAGCAATGCTATGGGATGCTGCCATCACGGAAAATTTCTGGGTCACCTCCAAAACCTGAAGACTGACAGAAGCGCTCAAATTTTCCTCCCAAAGCTCCTGCAATATATAGACACCCACCCCAAAGACAAGTAGAGAGAAGCATGTAAGCTACCAAATATGCATAACATCTTGGAAATCCTTAGTTCACAAAATGGACTAACAATTGATACCCCACAGGTGGGAGTTTACAACATGAATTTGTATAAAAGAATTTACAGAAATACACCATTCTGTGCTTTTAAAGATGAAGACATTGTGACAAAAATTATAAAAATGGCATCCCAGTGGACGAGGATCCCACCTAGTGGGGTATGAGGAGGGTAGATGTACGCAACCTTTACCCCCACAAGTGGGAGGCTATTCCAAGATTGCAATAAAAATTGTAAACATATTTTAACGAAAGAAGAAAAAAGAGTACCAATTTCTGCCTCAAAATTGGGTGTAGAGATTCTCGAAGAGCTTGTGCAGATGCTCCAATCCTAGAAGACTGTGCTTGAGCTAGAGCTTCTCTCAAGGAATACGGCTGGTTAGTGGAGCTCAACTGGGAATTGGCTCTCTCCCATAAATATCCATTATCAGGCATTCCCTGAGGCTGTCACAAAAATTCAAGGCTTAAGAAGCACAAAATGCAATTACCTACTTCCAGTACTCAACCCAGAGATAAGGCATCGAATCAAGCACTTAAAATATAACAAAAAACAGAAAAATATACTAGAATATCATACTAAGCAGCAGTTGGCTCACCCTAACTTCCTGCCTCGAAGCTTCAGACATATAGTTGTTGATTGCAGGAGAAAGTCTCTCAGAGTACTTGGGGGAAGTAGGTGCCTCCCCTACAGGATTGCGAGAACTGGAGCCCAGTAGCATGCCATCGGCAGGTTTTTTGTGCTGTAAAAATGAGTTAACAGAAGAATTATAACAATTGACAAAAACAAGATTACAACCCAAGGAAAGCTTAGTAGCCCAAGTTAATATACATAATGTCTGGAAGCATCAAAATTTTAAAAATTAAAGCCAATCAGTTGCATAATCCAGATGAATGACAAACTAGTACATAATAAAGTGTAACCTCAAATAGAAGTAAGCATTCCTCCATGAGCTTGAAAAACAGTCTAGTCCGGGCAATGCTTTGCTGCCATGCCTTGACAAGTGATGCATCATCAAGGTTTCGAACTATTTGCAAGATTACAATTGAAACTTCACGCTTTTCAACAGAACTCAGGTTATAGAAAACAGGCATTTCATCCAATATCTGAAAAGAGCAATTAAAACACAGGAGATAATGAAAGTCGAATAATTAAGCTTCAATAATATATGTATATATATATAACATGATTATAATCATATATAGTGAGAATAACATTATTTGGCATGGAATATTATAACAAATATTTACTACTCTGGTTCAAGTCACTCAAACCTTTGCATTAATAAGAATGTTTCTACCCTTATTTATATCCCATTCAAACAAGCTAACTATCCTTTCCAACAAACTTGACGTCCTTCTGTCCCAACAACTTGTCAAGATTTTGCTTCACTCTTCATATCCTTAATCCAAATACAGCAATACACCCAACACCTCTCTGTTATCACATGAGAGAAGCCTTAAGGAAAAGTCTTTTATCAATATTCCTTTCCCAAAAATTCTTCATAGAAGTTAGAGTTATTTGTTTCAACAATAATTAAAAGGGAAGGGACTGAAAGCAAGTATAACATTTTACGATGCCCATTAAATTCATGTAAGCATTTCAAAGCATACTCATTCATAAAAGCACATCCTTATGGATTCTGGTTCACTAAGTACAAGTTACCAAATTGTCCAAGAATATTCAATCAAATTTTCTCAAAGACAAGTTTGGCACTGAATTTCAGAATTTACATTAAAAAAGTTTGAGTCTTTGAAAAGAAATATAATACGTTTCTTAGTAGACACAAGACAGCACAAAATTGAGCATCATATTTGAAAATCTGGAGTTAGTCTCCACACCAAATCACTACTATTCAAGGCAATGAATAACTCATTTATAAGAACAATATGAAAATGTTACTAGAACAAAAGTGTCCAGATCTGTCTAATACCATACAAGAATAAATTAAACATTACCACAAAATAGAGTGACCAATCATATGATGATAAACTTATGAAACACTGGTACAGATAAAGTTATTAGTTGACTAGGGAAACGCAAAAATCCACAAACGAGGTTTCAATTAACACAAAAATGTGTAAGAAAATTTATATAAAATAAAGTAACTACCTGTCCAATAAGTGGAAAATATAGCTGAGCAATATACAACTTATCTTCAGGTTTCTGGTACCTCATGTCAAACTCATGCTTGCACAATAGCACTACCAAGATCCTTGCTGCCTACAAATGCACACAAGAATGACAATATTTACGAAAATGCTATTAATCAGAAAGTTCAGTCTCATACCAATTAAGAAGAAAGGAAAACAACCAAAACGTACATAGATACATCATCCATCAGGCAAAATAATTTCTCCATTCCAAATAAACTCACCTTTGTTCGTAGAGACAATTCTTCATGATCCCAAGAAAGAAAGAGTTCTTGTATTAATACAGATGAAAGGTAGTTCCTAAAATAAGAGAATGCAAAATCAAATATGTGGGTCACTGATTTGTATATAGAATTTCAGAATCTCCCCGGTTCATGTTCACCAGTCCAAAAGTTCCACTAAGTATCATTTAAATCCACCTCGTAGTCAAATAAAATATTGCATTCATGCATCAAAAGAAAACATCATTCATTACCAAGATAGTTATCATCAGCGGATAAGATTGACAAGTATTAAACACATAACATAGTTCATAAACTAAGCTAAAAACCTCAGTGTAAATTATGATAGACTTTTGTGCCAACGATAAACATACTACATACACAATCCAATAAGCACTATACCAATGAAGTACCTATCTGAAGGGTCTCTCCCAGGCATTTCCACAAAAAGATCATGGTCACATAAGATTTGTAAAAAGGTAAGTTTGCACTCATGAATAACTGGTTGACATACCCCAGAGAATTTATCAAGATATAATGATACCTGCAATAACAATAAACTTCGCATGAAGTCACAAATCAAAGCATGGAAAAAGTTGGGAAGAAAAGGGAAACAAGAAGCAGCACTTTCAAACAAAGACAAGATTCAGCATGCATAAGCAACCACATCAAAAAATTTACACTTACAGTTTTCACTATATTAAAACCATTTAAAAGATAAGTAATGCTTCAATATCCATATTTTAAGTTTATTCTCATTACTACATAACTTTCAAATTTCAATAAAGAAAGCAAATTCATCAAATCAATCACCAATTAGAGAGACCGGCCTGGTCTCAATTTCAACTTCAGTCAGTAGCAAAAGTTGTTAGAAGTTGCCTCTGACATACTTTACCTGGTTGGAAGATTACTTCTTAACAAGTACATATCCTAGTTCTAGTGATAACTACCCTCAATATGCTCAATCCTGGCTAGATGAAAGAGAAAGAAATGCAAGCAGAGAGGAACCAGATTCAGTTGATATGCAAAGGCAAGTTATAAATGAGACATTGTAATGTTGAAGCAGGCATAACCCTTCTTGTTCTTCACCATTTTAAATATTGAGGTATATGTTCACACAGTAACACTTAATAAAATATCAACATATCCTATGTACATAAAGATCGAAGAACTTGTTCTTCCCATCTTTATATGTTTAATATTTTGAAGCTGTCAGTGAAGACAAACTTGTGCACAACAATAAGGTAATTTACATTATCCATGAAATTCATGGAAAACACCTCATCTCTATCATGTATCACACAGTGAGAACAAAACAAATGACAGACAAAAAAGGCCAGAAGAAGCTCTACTAATAATTCATAAAACTAAATGACTTTCATGTAATGTAACTTAATTTCCAGTTTCCAAGACAATGAACAACACAGACCCCCAAAAAAAGTCCCTATGCAAAAAAGTCAGAAGAAGAATCTCATTTTATATTTAATATGCAGCACTCCTCAAAAGCTCAAGAAACACAGAAATAACGTACCAACTCAAAAACTTGGCGTGGCTCAATAACAGATAGAAGATCATAACAAAAGAAGGCCAAACTACTGTTCAAACGCTTTGCCAATGCTAAACCCTTCTTACAGCGCTCATGCACCTCAGTTAGCAAGCAATCATACAACTGCATTATGCATCTGAATACACCATCCTTCAACTGCATTGGTGGGATATCTTCACCTTTTGAACCAAAAGGAAAGATTGAGAACAAATCCAAGCCAATTCAAATAGTAATAAATTTTGATGTCACTAACTCGAATTTAAACAAGAAAATAAAAAGAATGCCACGGATAAATCATGTGCACAAACTAAATATCCAAACAGAATGCTAAGCCATTGTTAAAGCAAACTTAATAGGCTGGTCAGCAAGTTCAAGTGTGTCTCCCCGGTTCTATTTATATAAAAAAATCAGAATGGGATAACAACTAAAATGATTTCCTTGGGGAATCAGAAAAACTATAATTTTATAATGGACCATAGATTGTTCAGATCAAAAGCTTTTAAAGGTACCTATTGGAAGACTATGATAAAAGAGGCGAGTCTTCTCCAGTGCCATTGATTTAACAATTAGCTCCAGAAAAAACCATGCCATTGCCAAAACATCATCATACACTGGTCCAACACGGTACCCTTTAGCCTGCAAAATAAACTCATTCTACGCTTACTAACCTGAAGGGTGAAATGAAGCAGGCATTTGAAAAATCATGCAAAGGAACAGATTTTGTTTGCAATTACTACAGAATAGGATGAAATCCATCCACATATAAATACAAATAAGAAAGTCAAAATCAGGTAGCACATCCTGAATATAACAGTAATTAAGAACTATATGAATGCATAGATAGTGAAAATGCGAAACAAGAATAAAATTATAGAACAAGATTTTCACTAGAAAGGAAGAGGAGTTACAAGATAGAAAAAGATATCCTCCACTAAAAAAATACAGAGAGATAAAAGAAACCACCAAATAAAATCGAGAAAACAATGCAAAATGGACCTCAACCTCTAAGCAGATCCTCCTAAAAAACAAGTACTAAGAGCTAAGAGATCGGGTCATGTAACAAGGCATGACAATCTCTCTGCATATCTAACAAAGGAAGCCAAAAAACAAGAGTCTCCCAAAAGAAGAAAATTATGGATGGCTATCTCAGGCTCAGCAATTCAGATACTATTTTAGTTTTGCCATTTCCTTAATAGTACGAGTAATTCTTCAAAAATTAATTATTGGCAGAAAACTCCAATTACAGAAAAGATAATTCATCTATCTGATAACTTTTATAATAATTCAAAGCTGCCTTTCCTCTTTTGGTTATGGCTACAATCTATATCTTCTATGATAGCTGTTGAGAAAACTGGTTCTACTAAATAGTATAAAATAAATGGTTAGAGAAGGAAAGCCTTTGGTTCCCAAAATGTAAGGAACAAATATAAATGAAAATTGAAAAACAAAGAAAGATAAGGATAAGAATATTTACACATGATTATCAGATCAACAACCACAGTAGACCCAGCACTTTCCACTCCAACCTAATCATATTAGGTGCTTACTTAACAAACCTATCTAGAAACTTCAGCACCATCAATAAATATTCGATAATGCAACCTTCCTACTTTTTTGGATAAAAGTGAACTTTCCACTTCCTCTCTAACACACCAAACCAATATATACGTGCACATTTGCAGGTAGCAGATTTCTCAAACATAATGAAAAATGAGGCAGATGAATGATGGTTGACATTATTACAATGAACATAGGCTAGAGACATAGGCATGTTATAAAAGAACATGTTGGTACCTTACTTCGAGCCAAGCTTCCCCAAACAGTGGATAATCCTGGATATACTGGTGGTTGACGACCACCAAAGTCATCAAAAGCACAATCAACATAGTTAAGGAGAAAATGATTTCTTTCACCATCATCAACTGACTCTTGCTGCACCCTACACAAAATTTTACATATATAAAAGAACAATATAGACAATACAGCTACAAGGAACAATTATAAAATGGACAATATTTCATCAAATAAAACACATGAATATAGGCAAAAAGGTTTTTAACAATACATGTGAAAGAACGTTAACTACTCTTAAACTAAAAAATATATTTATAAAAAAGCAGTCCAATGCACAAAGCTACCACCTAGTGGGATCTGGGGAGGGTAGATATATGTAGCCTTACCCTCGTAAGAAAAGTTGTTTCCAAGATTTGAACATATCAAGTGTGAAAATATTTAAAGAGAAGAACCACCCAGTGCACAAGGCTCATTCCTAATGAAGTCTGGGGAGGGTAAATATACGCACTCTTACCCTTGGAAGTAAAAAGGTTACTTTCAAGATTTTAACCCATGACCATTGGGTCACAACTCACAAGGCAAGCAAAATATATGTTCATATACAAATATTAAGTATGAAGTATTTACCCATCTAATGGGGACTGAGGAGGGGTAGATGCACGCAACCTTACTCTCTCAAGGAAAGAGACGTTTTCAAGGATTTGAACCCATGACCTTTATGTCACAAGGTAAGCTACCTTACCATTGCACAAAAGGTCATCCTATGAAAATATTTTTCTGTGCACATATCAAGTACAATTTTAAGCAAATTAAACTTGGATCAAATATAGTAAAAGGTTTACCTTGTTACAATATTAACCATAGCCCGGAAAGCTGCAACCTAAAAACAATATCAAAAAGGTAATTATACAGTGAAAGAAGCAAATCCAAATGTAAAGACAGAGAGAGGATTAGACCAAGAAAACCTAATTCAAAGGAAAATAAAGTAGCAAATGCAGCAGCACTTTTCAAAGGCAACAAAAAAGGAGTAATTTATGTGCACACCTGAAGTGTTTCTCCACCATTTCCAATAAGATGAAGCAGCATATTAAGAACTGGGTGAAGAAATTGAAGTAAAGCAGTGGAATCAACATTCTTCAAACTATTAATAGCCTGCATTCCAAAATAAGTGAACCTCAATTAAGCATTCCAACAAAGGGTGCTACATAACATGTACAGTATGAAGAAAATGTAGCTTAAAATGATTGAAAAACCGTGCCCAGTAAAACCCAAACCAAAGCAGCCATATGGAGTGCAAAAATCAGATAGTAAAAAATTCTTTAATAGTATCTAGGACCTAAACTAAAATTAGCCCAAAATAATTTACAGATTAACTTATTTTTGCTATTAAGGACATTGGTGGTTAAAAGCATAAGAATGTTAAACATCATAATGAATACCCTTTACAGAGTCAAATTAATTATGGATTTAAGATCAACACGGTTTCTTACTTTGTTGTATCTTAATGTGTTCGCTTAGTTCTGCTAGAAGTAAAAGAACATTTGGAATGGAGAGATAGGATACAGTCCCAAGTCCGAGCTAAGTAGAAATAGAAAACCCTTAGAAGTAGCAATGAGCTCATCACCACAAAGAAGACATACACACAATCCTATTCCAAAATGAAACTAGGGGCAAAGAGACCCTTAAAAATGCAGATATCCTTCTACCGATACAGCAGAGAACAATCAAAAAAACCATACAGTGCCAAAAAAAATCCACCTCCTTGTTTGTGGCTAAATTTATGCCAGCCGCTGTTTTATAATTGTCTCTAGAAGACATAGATAACGAGTAAAAATGCTCTCACAGGAATGTAATGTGGCAAACATAAAGATTTGAAAGCAGCTATTTGATTACAGTTCACTTCATCTTTCACTAGTGAGGAGTTAATTATTTCTAGATTTACAAGTTCTGTGTTTATCAAGTGCATATAATACTTCCATATGGTGATAGTGCTCCCATAAAAAGACTTATGTTAGAAAGATAACAGTCATTCATGTGATGTGGCTGAGCCAGTATGATCCCACCAATTTTGCGGCTAACACCACAGACTTACTCAGCCTCGCAGAATCTAGTTGTGAGGTCGGAACAGGTTGGTTACATAGAATACTGTGATTCCACAATTAGGATTGTGAACGTTACTACTTCGAAAACCAAATAAAAAATCTAAGATATCATCTCCAGTTGAAGGGGAATAAAAGGAGGCCCCCAATAAATAATTTAAAATACATAAAGTGATATCTGCAGAAGTCCACAAGATAAAATTAAGGTAAACATGAAAGCAGACCCAAAACCATGCTAAAACTAAAGCTGGACTACAATGATACCTCCAGAAGTTCAGAACCCCAAGGTGGACTTGTTCGAAGAGTGTGTCGATCATATTCTAGATAGAAATCTCTGATGCGTTCATTGATTGGATATAAAGAAGAACATAGCCGTAATCGCATTTTGAAGACACTTTTACCATCATCAAAATAATCCAATCTCTCCTATCAAAGAAAAGGGAAAAAATATAAATTGCCCAAGTTCAAAATATAACGACAGAAAACAATCCAGACTCACATAAAGTCAAGTCAGGTACAAGATCAGACATCATATTAAAATTTACAAGATCAGTAACTGTAATAACAAGAATTAGATAACTTCTTGTTTGTTTTCTAATACATGAAGCAACATACTGATAATGACCACAAAGATGTTCAGTCTCAGAAAAAAAGTAAAAGAAAACACTATTATACATGCATGATCAGTCAGGTAAGTCAGGATGGTTTAGAGAGGAAGAGAATGAATGAAGGGGG